>NC_069791.1:5865375-6172500 GCF_027406575.1 Nycticebus coucang | reverse complement strand
TTATACTTAGCCCCATGCATGTCGCTTAATTCAACATGGAGAAAATTCTACCACCTTAGGAGCTTTCACTTTGAAATCAGAATTATAATCAGAATTCAAAAAATCATCCATCCAAAAAGGCATTAACCCTTTACATTAAAAACAAGAATTGGGTCTAGTTCTCTAAATATTTTGAAATGGTAACCTAAATGCAGGCATTCTACCCAAGTTACTTTCTCCTGTCGGTCTCTGCCCTATAAGCCTGAGCTGCAGGTGAGCTACTAAGGCAACTATGATGGGGTTTTTTTTTAAGCTATTTTTGGATTATAAATTTCTTTCATACACAATCACAGAACACTAGTATTTCAAAATTAACATTATATTTACACTGTGTACATTTTGAAATGGAAAATGACTGCTGCTGTTTAAAAATACTCTGATTTCTACTGTTGACCTTTAAACTGTGTTGCTGTTTTAAAGAAGTGGATGAGTAACATCACGTGGACAGAGACCAGGCATTTAGCACAGAGCAAAGTATGGTCTTTGGTGAAGTGCGCGCCCTGCCTGGATTCCAAGCTTTCTAAGTAACCACTTTCCCAGCACATTTATTCTTCCTTCTAGTCTTTAGTGTGATTCAAAAAACCAAAAGCGCAGTTGTGACAAAAAGCCTTTAGGCTCTGCTACTGCATTAACAACACTAGTCATAAGGAGGTTGTAGCACTGCCTTCAGTGAGGTAGTTATTCAAGAATTATTTTGAGTTCTTTACATGCACAGAACAGTTATTGTGTGAAAGACTTTGCAGATATACATAAACATGTTTTATAATTCAAGGGTTCCCAGTTTCTTAATAAATTGTGATGTATGGTAAGGACACTTCTCTCTTCCCATATTTGACACCGTGGGTTGTAGTTACCTATTCACATTTCTGTCTCCTATAGAATCTTCCTAAGACTGCATTTATTTTCTTCCTTAGCAATAATTGTTTATCCTGGTACAAAGGAAGTTAACACTTGTTTGGCCAAAAGTCAGCTCCAAATGGATTAAAGATATAAATGTATAAAAAAGTGTACTAGAAGAAACAAAGGGGGAAAGCACTGTATTTTCTTTTTTATTTCAGAATATTCTGGGTGTGCAAATGTTTTGGTGACATGGATCGCTTCTGTACTGTGAGTCAAATTTGTGAGGCGCCCCTCCTCCAGACAGTACGCACACCACCTGTCTGGTGTGATTTCACCCGTCGCGCACTCTTCCGCCCTGCTGCTTGACTTCTGTTGAGTTTTACTCCCATCTGTGTACATGAGTGCTGATCAGTTCCAGTTTAATAGGAAATACATGTGGTGTTCATTTTGCCATTCTTGTGATACTTTACTTAAAAGAATGGTCTCCAATTCCATCCAGATTCATTTTTTATGGCTGAAAAATATCATGGTATGCATATGTTACATTTTATTAATCCATTCAGGAATTGATGTGTACTTGGGTTGATTCTACATCTTTGCACTTGTAAATTATTGTGACTTATTCTGTAACAAATAATCAAATGTACATGTATTTTTTATAAAATGACTTTTATCCAAGGAGAGGCACTGCTGGATCCAATAGTAGGCCTACTTTTAGCTCTTTGAGAGATCTCCACACCGCTTCCCACAGGCGTCGTACTAGTTTGCAGCCCCCCCAACGGTACAGAGGTGACCCTTTTTTCCAGCATCCACACCAGCATCTATTACTTTGGGACTTTTTGACAAAAGCCATTCTTACTGGAGTTAGCTGACACTTCCTTGTGGTTTTGATTTGCATTTCTCTCATGATTAGAGATGTTGAACACATTTTCATATTTTTATTGGCTCTTAGTCTATCTTCTTTCAAAAAGCTTCTGTTCATGTATTTTGCCTAGTTTTGATGGGTTATTTGATTTTTTCATCTTGCTGATTTGTTTGGTTTCTTTGTAGATTCTGGTTGTTACCCACAAAGGGGAAAGTTTCTAAGACTTTGTTCTGGGCAATGGTTGTTTGGATACAAACACTCCGACCATAAAAGCAAAAATAGACAAATGGCACTATATCAAGCTAGAATGCTTCCATACAGCCAAGAAAACAGTGAGCAGAATGAAGAGAGAAGCTTTTTTCATAACCTGTTTGAAAAATGGGCAAAGAATCTGAATAAACATTTCTCCAAAGAAGACGCACAATGGCTATCGGTCGGGCACATGAAAAAATGGCCCCATCGCTAATCATTAGTGATCATGTCAGAAGGAGCACAATGAGATATCGCCTCACACCTGTTAGATTGAAATCATGAAAAAAATGGAAGATGAGTGTTGAAGAAGTTATAGAAGGGAACCTCTCGTACACTGTTGCTGAGAATGTAAGTTAGTATAACTATTATGGGAACTCTTGCCAAGCAATCAATGGACTCACTGCCCAATGAACATATAAGCCAGGAATTTGGCACTGGCCTTTGGGGAAGAAGGAGCTTTATTTTAAGTAGAGTAGCAGGAAAACAGGAGGCCTTGCCCAAATCTGTCTCCTTGAGCTGGCAGCTGGGTCAGGTTTTATAAGCAGAGGGTGTACAGTATGATCTGACTAGACCATGCTATGGGGTGACACCAGCCCTCTAACTGATTGGATCCCGGCTTCTGCTATATGGTTTCTGCTGCTTTATTCAGTTTCCACGCCCAGTCCAGTCCTAGCACTTGGGTCACACCTAGGGTTGCACTCTGGTTTCATCTGTGTGTCCTTAGGTTATGTGACTTTTAAGCCGGGGGGGTCCATGGTAAATGAAAAGTAGCTCACAGCTTGGTTACATAAAAGTCGAATCAGATTGGTTTGGTGTGTTTTAAAAAACAGTATAGAGTTTCCTCAAAAAAAAATTAAAAATAGAACTCTCATTTGATCTAGTAATCTCACTAATAATACTACATGATCTCACTCATGGTGAAACTGAAAAAGTTAAACTTGTAGAAAAAGAATGGTTGTTTGCTAGCGGGGGTGGAGAGTTGGGAAAGGTCAGAGAGACACTGATCAAAGGTCACACAATTTGAATTAGATGGGAACAAGAGGTTCAGGACATTGATTGTACCACATGGTGACTATAGTGGACAACAATGTATTGTATTTTGAAAATTACTGAAGAATAGATTTTGACTTTTAAACAAGTGGGTTAAGTACATGAGGTGATGCATATGCCAATTAGCTTGATTTAGTCATTCCACAATATGTACATATTTCAAAATAACATGTCTTACATGATAAATATATACCATTTTATTTGCAATTTTTATAAATTAATTGATTTTCCAAAAAAGTCTAACAAAGGAAAACAGACTGAAGAACATAAGAATGGTTAGTGTATTCAAGGAAAAGGGTGTGTTCGGTGGGTCTGGATGTAACAGTGAACATGCAGAAGGCACCGTGATCATATCCAAAGAAAATATTTCAGTAAAGTGCTAAGCATTTAAAAATTACTTCAAGTATCTCAGGATATTTCTCTCACAGATGCTGATTGTGTTGAAATAACATATGGTGCGGGGGTAAGCTCTCACCTGCAGGGGCAATGTAGGTTTATCACACACCTCCTGGGTGAAGGGCTCAACTGCAGCTCAGACTTTACCTAACAGACACAAACAATGGAACCTAATTCCATGTACCCTTACATTAACCTTAAATGCAAAAACACATAAATACGGATTTATGATAAGCAAACGACCAACCACAGTTGGTTTAGTTCCCAGTTCCGGGAAAACACTCTTCCTTCCTTCCTGTTAAAATGGAGAAGGTGGTCCTACTTCTTTGGTGAGCCATGAGCTGGATCTGATTCTTATTTCAACAATGTTGAATACCAATCGGGAACACGCTCTTTTCATACGAAACTTTGACTTGTTATGGGCACCTTTATGAATCTTATACTTGCTCAGTCTCTCCTATCTTAATAAATAATCCGTCCTTGACTCAACGAATCAAGCTGCCACCTAGTTCTTGCTCCTTTTCATAACTTCTTAAGGAGTATTCTAAATGGATTAATGGGATTACACCTGCCGTGCATCTTACAAGGGTATATGTGAATCCTAGTAAATGTGGAATGTAAAGGTCTTAGCAAAATAACTAAGAAAATGCCACGAAAGCTATGTTAACTAGTGTGATGAAAATGTGTCAAACAGTCTATGAACCAAGTGTATGGTGCCCCATGATCATACAAATGTACACAGCTATGATTTAATTAAAAAAAAGGAAAAAAAATAAAATGCCTTTCTTCCATTTTTTCAACTTCCATTCACTTTCCAACCCACTCCATTTTAATCTCTGTCACTCCACCCAAATTGTTATTAAAATCATCCATATTCTTTTTATCTTTAAATAAAAAACACATTTCTTAGATACTGTCTTGTATAATTTTACCTAACCTCTCCCTCCTACTCTAAAGTAGAATAACACTCTACTTTTGTTCAACAGTTTCCTGATTTCCACTTACTTTCCTTCTGTATCTTCTTGTTTGATGCCAGCCTTGCTCAGGATTCTCTGTGTGTTTTTACTGCTCCTGCAGACGCTTCCTTAGCAATCTCATTCATTCCTGGGACTTCGATCACCATTGACATGCTAGCGACACCCACGTTGTTATTTCCGAGGTCCGTCTCTGACTGCTTGTTTGGCATTTCCACTGCTTTAGCAAAAACCTCTGAAAATCGGCCCCATGTAATTGTTTAAACTAAAAATCAATGGATGACACTGAACGCCATGGTTTGTTAACCACCACGTCTAATAAAAACTACAAGCTGGTTTAAAAAAAATGACTTCTAGTACTTCATCGTGCTTTTCATTCACCTATATTGTAATGTGTTTTATTTTTTATTGTGGTCAAATGCAAATATGCAATTGGCCAGTCTAACAAAAATTTTTAAAAATACAGAATGTGCCTAAAGTACCTTCACACTGTGGTTTAATGATCATGAGTATCCATCTCCAGAAATTTTTCATTATCCTACATAAAAACTGTTATTTTAATTGAGAATATTTCTTTAGAATCCACTGACTTTCTTCCATGCTCATTACTACCTCACTGTGTTATTGCTGTTGATTCCTAACTGGTATCTTCATATCCACACTTGGTATTGTAATTCAATACTACTAGATTTTCAAGATCCAGTTGTGTTTAGGGAAAAGATTAATGCCTAAGGAAAGTCAGTCTTTTTTTAGCTTTATTTTCCACTGCTCCTCTTTGGCTTGCTGTGGCCTGATGGTTCCAGTTAAAAGTTGTTGTTGTTGTTGTTGTTTAATTTTTTCAAATGACCTTTACTTGCTGTCGTCAGAGCTGGCAGCCTGTGCGCCTGCTGCTCCATCTCTTTGGAGCTCTCTTGCTTGCCATCTCCCTTTATGCCCACGTTATACTCATACTTACTCTGGGAGACCATCCCTGCTCCCCCGTCTAGCTTATGTCCCCTTGTAACATGCACCCATCATGCTGGGCTAGTCTTAATATTTTAAATTTCAATGTTTATTTTTTTCCTTAACTAGATTGAAATTTTTCAAAAGATAGTATCTAGCACATTTCTGACACTTAATAAATATTTGTTGAATGTGTAAATGTTTTAAATATTTATTAAGTGTCTACTATTTTCCAGATACCATTTTGGGCAGTAAAGACACAGCAGTGAGCCACACAAAGTCCTCACTGTCCTGGAGCTGTCTTTCTGTCAATGTGAAATTGACAACAAATTAAAGAAATAAATCCAAATGCTAAGAAAATATGCTAAGAAATATAATATGCTAAGAAAAAAAATTAAAGCATAGTAAGGAGAGAATGATTAGTATGATATTTTGGGGTCATTGGAGGTAGTTTTTTGACAGGATTCCACTTGATAAGACACCTGAAGGGAATGTGATGCCACGGTGGGTATCTAAGAAACAGGGACTTTCAAATGACACGCAGCAATATGTGCTTGGCTGAGCCAAGGAGGAAGGCTGGTACACTTGGGGTGGGTGAGTGAAAAGTGATAAGAGAAGGGCAGTTAGGACTTCGGCAAAGATACCAAACTGTTCAGGGTTGTGAGCATGGAAGTGCCATGCCTGGGTTTTCTTTTTCAAAAAGTCATGCTGGTTGCTTTGCAAAGTGTAGGCATTAGGGAGAGTGAGTGTGGTAATAGAGACCTCTCATACCAGGTCAGACACTTAGGTTCATCAGCTCATCCTAGAAAAAGTGCTACAAACCTAATTGCTGAGTATCACCATGGTCACCTTCGAAGTTCTCCGCTTGGGAAGATGTGCACCAACACCAGAGCCTAGTCCACGCTTTGAAGCAATTTTGGAACTCTTTTTTTTGTAGGGAATGGCCATTATAGCTGTTGTCGTATGAGGTCTGATGATTATTAAGTTCACAGACTCATCCTAGAAAACGTACTTCAAAGGGTGGGTTAGGGTTAGCATAACTCCCCAAGGGGAGTATTTCAAAGGTGACCATAGTGATATTCAGCAGTGAGGTATGTAGCATGTTTGCAGGATGAGTTTGTGACCTTAACTGTCTAACCCAAGAGTCGATTGCTACACAGTCCTGCAGAGTGATGGTTATGGATCAAAGTGATCGCTATGGAAAATGATTATCAATGGTTTGATTCAGGATAAGTAAGGGAGATTAATAGTATTTGCTGATAAATTTGATAAGGGATGAGAGAAAATAAAGGAATATTTATAATTCAAATGTTTTTGACTTAAGAAATTAAGAATTGTGTTGCCATTTACAAAGATGGAAATAGAGGGGACCATATTTGACAGTGACAATAAAAACCCAGTTTTGGACACATAAAGCTTGGGACAGCTCAGACTTCAGGAATAATTATTAGGGAGTTAAATATGTGGGAAATTTTACTTGCTTTCTGTGTATTTATGAAGAAATTACTCTTTGGTTTCTTCATGTATAAATTGATGCTGTTTGACCGTCTAAAGGAATAAAGGTAATGTACTTGCAAGTATCCACAGTATGCCAGCATAAAGTAAGCATTCGATAAGTTTTGGAATTTTTTTCTCCCATTAAAAGGTAGCTTACTTTATAAAGTTTCATAAAATTTAAATAGGGCACGGGGATATTTATATCCACTGAGAAATGATAAAATATAAAGTATTAGTACTGTTATCATTGGCAGTATAACTAATAAGTTCTCAGTAAATTAAATTCCGTTTTTTAATGCTAGCATTGCTTTTAAAGGATAAAGCAACAAATTAAACATGTATGGGAAACATGTGTAGGCTCTTTGCATGGTGGACGTCTCAACAAAGAGAAGCTGCTTTATTTTCTTGACCTTTGTATAATCTTCATGTCGATGGAAAATTGTAGTTCTTAATCGTTACTTGAACAAAAGTCATATGAGCACCCGGGTGTTATTTATGGTGTTAATTTTCTAGAAGATACATTATAAGTGGGATAATTTTTCCTGAGAAGAAAAAAGAACCACGAACACTTTTCAGGCTACAGAAATGGATGGTGTCCAGGGCTTCAAATGCAATTTTTCCTGGTGTAATCTGGTTCCAGTTTGATTAGATGTCAGATAGAGGGTGCGGGACGAGCAGAATGCCTTCTCTAATAAAACTGCGTTTTTATTATATACTTATCATAGGGCTTGTCATTCTGTAACCCTGGCCAACATCAGCTGCTCTGGGTCCTGAATACTCATATGAGACGTTGAATTCCATTTAAAGCCAGTGTGACCTTCCGCCCTCTTTACCAGAATAATGTACAAAATGAAACAAGGATTCCATTCTGATATATATCGTGGAAAATAAGGTGGAAAAACAATATATTCATTTATTTAAGCTAATAAGTTCAGATCCAAAAGTTAGAGGGAAGAGAGGGAGAGGAGATAGCCATCTCCGCGTCAGAGGAACTGCGACTCTGCTCTTACAGAAACTCACTGGTAAGTTGTACAACTTCCTTGATTATGATGAGAAAGGACAAATTAAAGGAGTCTTTCAATCAAAAGTAGAACATGTAAAAAAAAAAGTCCTTTGTGAAAAGATGCCTTGTCTAAGAGAGTAGTTCTGAAAATGAAAAAAGAAAAAGAAAGGAAAAGAAAACTAACAAATGATAAAGTGTTGAAAGTTCCTGGTCTTTCCGTCTTCTCTTTGTTACATTTAACCTAAATGTCTGAGTGTTCATATGCTGCTTCTGATGTCTGGTTTGGCACCTGGACCATACCTAGATGATCAAAAATTATTTTACAACAAATAAATTTGCACCAGAATGTTTATTGTAGCCCAATTCACAACAGGCAAGACATGGAAACAGTCCAAGTGCTCATCGAGCCATGAATGGATTAACAAATTGTGGTATATGTACACCATGGAATACTATGCAGCCATAAAAAAGATGGAGACTTCACACCTTTTATGTTTACCTGAATGGAGCTGGAACATATTCTTCTTAGTAAAGTATCTCAAGAATGGGGAAAAAAGTATCCAGTGTACTCAATACTACTATGAAATCAATATATAACCACCTACACACTCATATACATGGCAAAACATAACTATAGTCCAGAAAGTAGAAGGGAAGAGGAGAGTGAGGGGAGGGGAGATATGGGAGGAAGAAGGGTATTTGGGGGGACCTCACCTAATGTGCATGATGCAGTGGTACATTTCAAAACTATTAAGAAATGAGTATAATTGTGATGGATGTGTTACTTAGTTCAATGTAAGCATTTCACATTGTATATTGAAAGTCGTACCATGAACCCCATAAATGCATCAATGTACAAAGTTATGATTTAATAAAAAATAATAATAATACTAAAAGAAAACCCACCTGTCACCCCTGTGCCTCAGTTTCTCCATCAGTTATGTTTCCACTATCTTTGTTGTCGACCACACAGTGTTTGCCTAGTTTACTTCACCAGATTCACTGTGTCCTGTGTTTTCTTGACACATGGCTTTCTGTCACCTTCCCGACTTCACGGGACCCGGGCTTCCTCTGACTCTGCCTCTACCGAGCTGGTCCCTGGGAAGAACTAGACATCCATTCACAAGGAAGGTGAATTTGGGTAAGAGGTTCACAGGTAGCTGAACGTGTTTTATTGTCTCTTTTCCAGTCAGGGGCTCACAGTATCTTCTCAGAGTCCAAAAGCTGAGAAATATCATGTTTCAGAGTCCAAAAGCTGAGAAACATGATGTCATCAGTGGTTGGGCTGCTAGAGAATTCCCTGATTTCAGTGTGTTTTCACTGAGGAAGGAAAAGCTGTCGCTGTTTGCAAAGTTCTCGGCTTTCCTGCAGAATACACATTATTCATTAAATCGATAAATATTTCCCGAATGAGCAGAGCCCTGGGATAAACACTAAGAGAAATATAGAGCAAGCTGAGGGGCAGCTCTCTCATCCTGAAGCTCATCAGTTCTGGACATCTCTGAATCTTAATGGCTGTTCAGAGTTCATGGATACGGGTGGCAACTCTCCTGGGTCAGAAAACCATATAATAGCAACTAAGCGTCTCGCACTGTGGTGTTTTCAGGACTCTGTCCTCTTAATGGAGATCCTCAGAGTGTAGGACTCTGGGGCGAAGGAGGAAGCTTGGATGTACTTTCAACGTACAATTGTGTAAATTTCACACAGCGCTAAATAAATGCTCTATGCAGATTAAGCTGGCTTAAAAGGACTTTATTGATCTGCATAAATTTATATTTGAAAAACCTAAAATTGTTTTCTTAGAGTAATTTCTAAGTGAAATAGCTTATCGAATAAGAATATGAAAATAATGTTTATGGAAATCCTTGCAGTGTGACAGATCTTAGGGCACATGTGTGTTCTGATTTTCCCATAATTCTTTTATGAGTCCAAAAGAATTGATTGCTTCTAATACCAGTATCTGACATATCTATTATATTGTATTCAAAAAGAAATACTATAACTTTTACTCCCAGTAACTTTTAGCATTTCAACTGATTCATTTGGCAGCTGAATTTCCTTTCCAGATGCTTTTATTGGTTATATGAACTCTTCTTATTTATTTTACAAACCGTCCTTCCATAAGAAACATACCCATTTCCAGACTAAAAGATTCATTTCCAAAAGGAAGTACAGCTCCAGGTTCTAAATGGGCTGTCTCAAAGACGCTTCTCTCTCTGCACAGGGGTTATTGATCTTAAGGAAAACTCTCTTCACATGTGGGAATCCTTACCATTTTTATCAGGTTGTTTCTTTTTAGATTAGACAGGATAGCTTAATTCTCACCCATCAAAGCATTTGAGAAGGTCACCTGGACTGTCTGTGGCAGCTGTGTCCCTTTCTAGACAGTCAGGTGTTTCTTTAATCATCACCATTCTCATCTGTTAAATTAGGACAACAATATTTCACAGCTCAGAGGGTCCTTCTTAGGATTACACGTGACCCTGTATGGAAAACACCCAGCAGGGGGTCTAATAATTTTCCCTCTCAGTTTGATGTTAATTAGGGAATTCCCAGGTAGAAGGGTGAGAATTATTATTTACAGGCTTGTTTTTAATAATCCATTAGAGATATTTAAATTTAACGACACACAGGAGGAAGAGAGAGCATGTGTGTATGTTGGGGCTAACGTGAGGGATACAGAAGAATTTGCATCTTGCTAAAATCATTTCAACGAAATATATTTATCTATGTATACCAAATCTTCAGGGACATAAAGAATGGAGCAGAATGTACAAGCAAAATTGAAATGTGCAAGTAAAATTATCCATTGAGGGTCACGGATGGGTTAGATCCACGGCAAGTCTCGACAGCCCACCCAGCCAAACATTGAATGAGCTAAGAATTGACCCCGGGTCACTTGCTCTCCATCCAGAGCAACTTTATCTTTTATTCACACACCTCTGGGATGAGACTTCTTAGTTTTTTAACTGTTTTCTTATTTTGTTTTACGTAACTATAATGATTTAATAATATGAACTTCAGATGAAGTTCAGATAGAACTAGGCTGGATTCGCTTAGTCCAAACTCGAATTTACTTCTGATCAAAACACAGAATTACACCCCCAGGATTTGCAGCGTGCATTCCTGAAATATATGCAACTTTCAAAGCACAGTTTTTTCAGCCCATTTTTGTAGTGCTCTTTTCTTATTTTCTTATTCACTTACTGAAATATAAGCGATGACAGGCTTCCTTTGACAGGGTTTTAATTGGTTTCCATATATGATACTTTTATACCACGTGTCTCTGGAATTTTCTTTTTGTAAAGAAAAAACAAGGCCACTTACTCTGGTTTAATAATTTATTTGATATTCCCAAGCAGGTGGCCTTGCCACTTTTTTGCTTATTTGTGATTCTGATTATTCTAAGAGTTGCCTTCCTTCCAGCAATTCAGATGGACTCCTTTACTTTCTGAGCAATTGAACTAGAGAAAAAGTAAAAGACGACTCTAGGTCAGCTGAAGGATTTTCTGCTGTTGAACTCAATTACAGGCAAGGACTGAAATGAGTTTAAAATCGCCTTTTCTCAAGGGTGAGGGATGCCATCCTCGAGTTTGGCAGGACAGCGCTCAGAGGACTCTTTCAAAAGGAACAAGATTCAAGTTTTCCATATTATTTCTCTTTCTTTTCCTTTTTTGGTGGTGGCAGCTGGGCAGCAAAGTAGCAAAGAAAAATTTGCTTGTTTTGAGCTCCATTCAGCTTCCCCAGTCACAGAAACCCAATGGCCAGTTTTAGGGAAGGATAAATCATTTTCCATAGGCACACGAGGCGTTTTCTGACAGGAGTGATTTATTTTTAATATAGATGAATCTCCCTCATTCTGCAGGTGAAGGTGCCAGTTGTGTGGTCCCTTGGGAGGCACTGACCTCTTTCTGTGCCTCCTTCCTCCTGGTTAGTCTGCTGTCTGGCAGAGAGCTGTGGAGAGGAGCCCCCGGGGGAGCTCGGAGCTGAGCCTCCCACGGAACTCTGACCGCCCCTCCAATCTCCGAAGGTCCTCTTGGACCTAGCAGCACAGAATCTTTCTTGGCCCACCCTTCTCCTCTTTTCCAAGTCTCTCCTTGAAATTTGCCTCTTTCGGGAAATTTCTCTTTAAGCTTATCCATCCTAATTACTCCCTGGAGCATTTCCTTGGGGAGTTATTACATGAACACCTGTTCTTATTGATGCGTTTTACTTGAACCCTTGTTTTAATGTAGTGTTAAGTCCTGTCTCCTTAACTGCATTTGAAACTCTTTCAAAGACCAGGAATATTCCTCTTTCACTGAATGTTGTATGATGTGGGTGCTTCATACTGTCTGCCCAGTCAGTGATCCAGAAACTTTGGAATTTCCTGTCCGCTCACCTCTCTGCCGCTCACTGATTTTGACAGTTGTCCCCAGTTTCTTCTTCCCGAGCCTCCTGGTTCATCACAGCAGGCGGGTTATTTAGCCTCATCTGAGACTCCGTTGTCATTTGTTACTGTCTTTCTTTATCTTTACTTAATCATCTGTCCTGTTGCTACAGTACCTGCTCTGAATCCTTGCTGGGTTCCTCAGTCTCCCGAGCCTTCCTCCTGGCCTGCTTCCGCAAAGGCACCGCTGCCCACGTTACTGTGCGGTTTCTTCCTGCCTCCGTGTCCTCTGCCTCCTCCCACCTGTCTCTTTGTACCTGCTGTCCTGGTGGAGGTGTCTCTCTTCCCTCGCAGTGTCCCTGCCCATCCTTCCCTCAACTCAACTGTTCCTTCAGAAACCCCGACCCGTGGATTATGTGCTGCTCCTTCCACGCCCACATCCGTACTTAAAAATAGGCTCCAGTCTGTCTCCGACACAGACAGGAGCTTCCCAAGATGCATTTTTGGAAGAATGAACGTTCCATCAGTTTTTTCCAGTGTTTCATCTAGCTTCTCTTTCTCTATACTTTTCTTATCAAAGCTCCAGAAATATCAGATGACATTTGGTGTCTTTATTCTCTAATCACGGTGGACTTGCTTAACTCTGGAAATCCAGTCCCTGTGTCCACCACTTGTGGCTCCTTTCAGCCTCTTCCAGGTCACCCCTCGGCATTTGTGTCTAACGCTGCTTGTAACCCTCACCCTTCTTTATTTTGCTTCTTCGTTCCATGTGCCATTCACTGCGTTTGGAGACTGGTCTCTATTTCACCTTTAATTGTACCCTCTTTCTTCCCTTTAAGGGTCTGGCAGAGTTCATTTTCTTTTCACCTGTTCATTGTTTCCCCCTTGAAAATCTTAGCTAATTTCATGGTTTCAATAGTCATCGTCTCTCTAAGTTACCTCAGATCTTTTGGCCTAACATGTCTCCCACAATAATTTCTAGCCAGAATTTCAAATAAGGCCCCAGTCGATCTTGGCGTCCTACTGATACTCAAATTCAGCATGGCCTTATCCTAATGTGTCTACATTACTTTACAAATAGGTTCCTAAATATGTTTCTATTATTTACAATACCGTTGTCCCAATGTTTGGTCAGTTGGTTATTTTCACCTCATCTATTCATATTTAGGTCCTACAGTGCATGTCATATGTTTTTTCTCATTGCTTGTCTGGCTGCCACCTCACCTGTTAGACCACTGTACCTGTCGGTGTCTCGGTTCTTGTGGTTGGCTCCTAGTAATTATCATGACTCTAATCATACTCGATTAATCTTTGCACTCTTTGCCAGCTTAGTTTTTGTATTCAAAGGTAACAGTATCTATCACAATACACACTTAAATATCAGTGAATAAATACAGTTTTAATTATAGCCTCATAAGGGTCCAACATCATTCGGGTGGTCAGGGAGGGATGTGAATCTGCCCCACATAGTTGTTCAGAAGCTCAGGCAGACAGAGGCTTAGACAGACAAAGCATATGGCTCCCATGGTTGTTTTGGGCCTCAGCATACAACCCAGGGGATAGGACACACGGAACGCCCAGAAGGAGGTCACTGTGCACCAAGATAGGGCGTGGTAACCATCACCTCTGCTCCCATCCCACAGTTACAACGCATGGTCCTGCAGCCACATGGTCACTGAAGCAGTTCTGGAATATGTCATCCCTAGATGTTTACCCACTTTGCAGTGACAACTCTGTAGTTTGGGACAATGTTGCACAGTGACAATTATTTCAATAGTGAAGCCTTCTGGGCTGAGACTTGGCTTTGCAGGATTTTTTGTTTAATTGATTCAATTCCTTTGAGAAGTATAAGAGTCTCTCATCACACACTTGCATATTGTAAGAATCAGAAATGGAAAACTGCACATAGAAAACTGATGGGCTTTTATTCAGTGCCACATCGTCCAAGGTTTGACTCAACATTCTTGACCTCCGTAAAGCTGTGAGCTCAGCTCCTGCCATCCTGTCCTGGGAGCTGTACAAGGTTGTGCTGTTTTCTGATTGGCTTTTACATCTCATGAGTAGAATTAGCAAACGATCTGAAGATAAAGAAAGATTATAGTAGACATACGACTCACCATGACCTAATTAACTTTTCTTGCAAATGTTTTATTTTTGTTAGTAATAGAAATGTTGGTCCAAGGTGAACTACTTCTTTCTGGGTGCCAACAAAACTCCAGCTGAGAATTGGGAGTGGAGTGGAATTGTGTGACGTCAGTTCCATCTTAGACTATCATTGTGAATACTGGGTAAGAATAGACTAAAAGGGCAGTGAAATCAGGAAGAAGGATTAGGAGTTTATTGAAATAGTCCTGCAAGAGATGAGCATTCTGAAAACATTCATCATGCTATACGTGCCCTACCATTCAGGTCAGTCTAGAGTGTGTAACTGAAGGGTCATGCCGACATGTCATGTTACCGGGGGCTCAGTTTAATTTCGTTCTGGATATTGCTGTAAGTCAATATAATAAACATTAGGTTGCCTAAAGCAGCACTCTAAATATGTATAAGTATCTAATTGACTCTCTTCCTGATATATATATATATATATTAATTCCCATAATAGATTATGTGGATCTTTCCTTTCAAGTGTTAGTGATGTAAATGAGCATGATTAAATGTCAACAGTAATTTGCTTCACCCTGAAAAATTCTTTCTTGCTCGAGAAAAATTGCGAATGACTTATTTACATACAATAAAGCAAATCAATTCTTAAGTATTAATCTATTATTAATGAGATAAACAAGTATGTTTTTATATAATGTTCATGTATTTATAAGATACGTCAAAGTAATATTACTGATTAAATTATAGTACATTACTTTTTGAGATTATCTAGAATTCTTAAGCAAATCAGATTTTCCTTAAGTATCTTAGCTCTTCAGAAAAAGTGGTATTGTATAAAGGTTTAGTACCTGTGCCCTGTAATAAATTTGCAGAGTATAAAGCTTGGCTGTGGAATTAACCCAGGCATATATTCTTATTTGATAAGGTAATTATGAAGTATAAGTAAGATAATCATGGACAATCTTTAGAATAATGTCTGAAACCCAGTGAATACTCCGCATTTATGAAGTGAATGCAAAGGATGCCACTCACTTGGAGACAAAATTTAAGAGGGCTGTAAGACAGGACAGCTTTCTGTTGTTTTCCTTTTAAAATTTAGATGCTCTATTTCCCTTCCAGTTTTTCATCACTGGTAAATAATCTATGATGATGTGAAGAGAATTCTGAGTTTCCCTAAGTAAACAATAGTATCAATAATGAAATTTTAATGGCCAAAGACTGAGAAACCAAAACATGCCAAAATTCACCTTTTATTTTTTCCTGTATCAGTAGTTTCACAGAAATAGCAACTGAGAGAGCATCTTTCACTTTTCCTTTAGGAAATCTAAAAATATAAACTGTTAAATTAAATGTTGAATTTGTGAAGGTAAAATATGCCCTGTCAAGCAATTGGACGCTTCACAAACTGGCTCTAATGCAGGTATATTGCTGACACGCTGAACTAACCTCCAAATACATACATTGTTTTGACCGATATGTTTTAACATAAACTATTCAGAAAAGTGACACCTTAAACCCTGTATCTTAGCTCGTGGCCAGGAGACATTGCTAGGAGTATTTCTTGTGGATGACCGCCACAGGACATGGAAGAAAATCTCTTATTAATGCGCTGTACTCAGTACAGGAGGTAGAGTCAGCAAGTGAAAAGCAGCTTTTGTTAATAAGGATAAACAACAAGAGGTGACTCAGCGAAATAACTTTATATTTTTCGAGGGTGTTTGTTGGTAGAGAAAGTTCTATGTCAAGTAGAATATATTTATCTTCTGTCTTCACTTTCTGTGATTTAGGATATTTTTCAGTCCTTTTTATGAGAAGGCAGTGTGGGAAGTGCAGAGATAACAGGCGTAGCTTCTGTTGTCTTGACACAGTGTTACAGCAGATAAGAGAAGCTACAGATAAAATACCGCACTTGAAATCCAAGTTCACTGTTGCCACGAGTTACTATACGACTCCGAAAACAGTGTCATGTGATCTGGACTGTAAGAGTTAGAGAAGTTATTATACATTTAAACCTTTGGGAATAGAGAAAAGATATTTTAGGAAAATAAATTGTAGGAAATTAGAAATGGAGGGGGGAAAAGTTATTTATAAGAAACAACAACAAAAGATCAAAATGTATATGGGGTTAGAAAGTTAGGTTGGGTTCATACTATTAAATAATGTAGAATTTATTTCCTTGCTCCCGGGGCAATTTAAAACCCCCGCAAATTTTTGAGCGGACAAATTTTGTGATATAGCAAAAGATGATTAATATTTTTGGATTGCATTGGATTGATTAGAGAGGAAAATAATTGAGGTAAGAACCAATTAGAACTTATTAAAATGACAACTGAACTGATTTTCAGGCCTGACATTGAATAGGGATAGAATGACAATAAATCAATTTTTATTTATGCTTAATGATCTTCCTAATCTAGTGACTTTGTATGGCTTAAATTAAAATTTGATTTATTAAATTGCAAAATTGGAAAGTATAACTTGAAGCTGTAAATATGACAATATGTATACATTATAGATTTATATACATAAAAAATTTGAAAAAAATATCTAGGCCATGTTTCTTAAGTTCCAGATCACCATCTATAGAGAACCAGGTGGTGATGGGCTCATAAATCCGTACCCCGGAATGAAGGCCTCAGAAGCCAAAGTTTTTCTCTGACCTTTTCCTGTCCTCCTGCCTCTCCGTCCCATTCTTATCGGAGGCTAACCAGAGAAGCTAGAATCCCTTTTCCCTAAGACAGGTCACAGAAACTAAAACCCCCTTTTTTCCCCCAAAGCCAGTCTTAAACCCTAAAATTATCCTGTGTCCATAAGGAAATTATCTCACCTACCTTCTTTGACTGTCAGTCATAAGACTATTCCCATTCTAGAAAGGGCCTTGCCCTCACCCAGCGGGCAGCCAGGCTGCTCAGAGAGGCCAAGGGATAGACCGGCTTTGCTGGGCTTCCCCACCCAGTCCACTAACGTTAGATGGTAACTTTCTGTCCAGTCATGTTTCTGCAGGGCAATTTATACTTTGTTGAATCTAAGTATAAAACTGGACAGTTTTTCCTGTATCTTTGGGTCTTCATTCTGAAGGCTCCAGTGTGTACAAATGTTAAATACATTTGTGTGGCTTTTCTACAGTTAATCCATCTGCCTCATGTCGGTAATTTTTCAGTGGACCCTGAAGTGACCAAGGGCAGTGAGGTAGTTAGCTAGATATGAACTGGGTGGATGACAGATGTGGTTAGGCTGTTATGCATGAGGTTGACTCAGGCTGACCTGGGCTGTTATAGGAATCGGGCTGATGAAGACCTTATAGGTCGGTTGTTACCAAGATCCTGCAGGTGGGTGGTTATCAAGTTCTTACAGGTGTGGTTGTTTTCAAGTTCTTGCAGGTGGATTGTTTTGAGAACAGAGTTAATTAAGACACTGGGAGACTTCCAAGAAACAAATGATACTTCTCAAAGTTGTGTATAAAACCTAAAACTGCGGTTTCCATGGAGCTGGCAGTCACTGAGATGAGGCCAGCTTGCTGTGCAAGTTGTTAATAAACTTTCTTTTTCTTGCTAAAACTTTACATATTCCTTTCTTTTCATTTTGGTCATTACCTTGGGTCATTGCCTAGCTCTAACAAAGCCATCACTGAGTCATATATTTAACTAACCACTCTCCTATTTTTTTAATGTATTACCAATATTTTAGCATTAAATTATAATAAACATCTCATCAGGAATAGTTACCCATTAGAACATTCCTTTAGAATATTTGCTTTTGATACATTCTAATTTCTATGGTTTTCAGATAAATACTAATTGTATAAACAATAGTGTCAGTCAATTTATGAAAATCTTTTACTAGATGAGGTCATGGCTCCACTCATTCAAATTGTTAATCTAACAGGGATTAATTTTCTCTCAGATGACTGAAACCACTGACAGGTACACATGAGTCAGAAAGTTTATATTCACTGCCCATACCCCCAATTTAGCTTTGTTAACTGACATTACCCAATTCACCACACAGTTTCCCAGTAAACTATTCCTCTGAATTTTCATGAGATTCTTCACTCGCTGCTGCAATTGTAGTATCAAAACAATTGAGGCAGTTGTCAGAGGTAAGGAATCGTGCAGTTACTACTGTAGAATGATTCTGCAACTTGCATCAAGAAATAATTATGGAACTGCACACAGGAACTGTGATTATTTTTGACCCATCACTGTGGACTGCTCCTCTGCTTTACTGGCAACACACCCACACAGAATGCGGGATAGCTGTATGCGGTGACAACCAGACAAGGGACAACACAGGGTCTGTCTCATTGTCATACACGGCAGTGATTTCCTTCAGGTCTAGGAAAAAGAGGTATTTTCATTGTTGTTAATCAAGAAAGATCAATGTCTCCATATAAGTTACATCTATGTCTCTCTCTCTCTCCCCATCTATCTAATCTACTACCTAGAAGACACATTTTTTTTTTTTTTTTTTGTAGAGACAGAGTCTCACTTTATAGCCCTCGGTAGAGTGCCGTGGCCTCACACAGCTCACAACAATCTCTAACTCCTGGGCTTAAGCGATTCTCTTGCCTCAGCCTCCCGAGTAGCTGGGACTACAGGCGCCCGCCACAAAGCCCGGCTATTTTTTTGTTGCAGTTTGGCCGGGGCGGATCCGAGTTTGAACCCGCCACCCTCGGCATATGGGGCTGGCGCCTTACCAACTGAGCCACAGGCGCCACCCTGACACATTTTTTTTATTTAATGTTTACTATAATCTGGGCACTTTTTTGTTTGTTAATTCTTCTGGCAGCCCGTCGGAGTAGGAGATAACACTATCAATTTTCAAATAGACCACAATACCTAGAAGTGGCAGACCTAGTATTGAATCAGTATTGAGAAGTCTATTTCAAAGCCCACTGTCAGAGGTTCCTGCTGGACCACATATGGAGGAATTCTGATTTAAAAGTTCTGGGGTAGGATCTCAGAAATATTTGCTTTCTGAAAGATGCTTAAACAGGTGAAATTGAGAATGATTGTCTGTGCTCAATCCAATCTACTTATCTGAATTTTATGTCAAAAAGAGAAGGTGGCCAAATTTCCCCGATTGCTTATGGTTGGAAGTTCTCAGTCCCGAGGGTACACACTGTACCTGAAGGGTATGTATTCTGGATGTCTGCTTAGAGACATTCTGTTCCTATTCATTTTAACATCACAACCATCTGTTATTCTTTTTTTTGTTGTTGTTGTTTTAAGAAAGATTCTCACTTTGTCACTTTGCTAGAGTGCTATGACATTATAGGTCGTAGCAGCCTCAAATTCTTGGGCTCAAGAGATTCTCTTGCCTCAGCTTCCCAAGTAGCTGTGACTATAGGTGCCTGCCACAATGCCTGGCTGTTTTCAGAGATGGGGTCTCACTCTTGATCAGGCTGGTTTTGAACCTGTGAGCTCATGCAATCCAACCTCCTCAGCATCCTAGAGTGCTGGGATTACAGGCATGAGCCACCACGCCCGGCCCCCATCTGTTATTCTTATAAACCTCTAGAAACATTTTATAAATTATTATATGTGCACATATTAACATTACAGATAAATAAGACATATTGTCCACATAGTAAAATCATTGCATCAAGGACGCAGAGAAGTAGAAATATTGTCTATTTTCCTCCATAGGATTTTTCCTTGTTGTAAATATTTTTTGCCATTCTTGACTTATGCTGCTAACGAAATTTTACTTGCATTTACATTACTGACCATGTAAATTATAATTTTTTAATGGTATGCAAATAGAATCATCATGCTGAGCATTACTGGGAGTGGAGACTTTCAGTCTGAGCTCATATAAAGGAACTAATATAGTGATACCTACTACATTACAGGCACTGGACTCAGCACATTCAATTGTTTGAAACCGAGGCATGGGTCAGACATTATGCTAGGAATTTCATATACGTGTCATTCTCAGAACAACCCAGATTGTTGTTCTGAGATGGTAGATGCATCTGCCCTCCCCCGTACAGGTGACATAGCTGAGGCTCAGACAGGCTGGCTGGCCTCCAGGCCCTGGAGCAAGCAAGCTAGTGCCACACGCAGTGCAGGCTGGTTATCTGAATTATGATTGCTTCTCAATTTATCTTTCATTTTAAGATATCTAATATTCCTTTTATTGTTCTGAACACTTTTCTGATTTCTGCTATGACATTTATTTGTTGATTCACTTGCCGCATTTTGGATTCCTATTTATACACACGGCTTCCTCCCGCATTTTGCCCTAACTTTGGATACACGGCAGACACTGCGTCTGCCTGGGCCCCTTCCAGCCTGTGCTGTTTAGCGCAGTGAGGATAACGCCACATTGGGTAGAATATGAATCTACCCAATGCAAGGCCACTGCTCTCTCAGGAGTGGCTGTTGATGTGTCATCCTGACCAGTTGCTCCAGTTTTCCGGATGTCTAGTGTAACATGGGCTGTGTCTCCACCAGAGCTGCTCATACTTTTTGTCTTTTTTAATACTGTCTGTGATTACTTTAGTTGGTTTCTAAAATGGATGGGTATACTAGCTGACATCTTTTTGATAACATAGAAAGACTTACTCAACCATGTAGTATTCTCACAATATCATCCTAATATTCCCTACGTTTTGTAAAAGGTAATCAGATGCACCTGTTTTCCAGATTATTTGGTTTAGCCTGATATAGGCCATGAAGCTCCTGTTGCCAACTGTCTTCCATATACATTAACCCAGACCATTTGCCCATCAGGCCTCCAATAATCTCTTAAGCACAGACCTTATCACATATGGCATCACTTTATTCAGAATGCACAATTAAAAGGTTCATTTGGAACCTGATGGTAGATAAGTTTGCCATTATAGGTCTGGGAAATGCCACTTACAGATTCATAAGTTGAGTTCTGTACCTTATGAAGCATATTTTTGACACAGTAAATGTCAATTCAGAAATTAAAGCAATGGGGAAAAGGTAAGTGTACGTACATTTGAATGGTTCGTTTTGGCCACCAACTCAATGTTTCTCTTACTCCAATCTCCTAGGCAAGTTGTGTTCTGCCTCAGATGAAGGACTCATGGTTGATGACTATATACCAAGACTTTTTTTTTTTTTTTTTTAGGAAAGGACAGAAATTATTTAAAGTTCCTTTCTATTTCATTCTCCCTCTTTCTTTTTCTCTCTAGTACTTGATTTCTTTGAGTCAGTGAGTCCTGGTCTTAAAAGTTCAGGGTTTAGTTTTGAATCAGAAACTGTCTGCAGGGCTTTCAACTCTTAGATTTATTTTGCAATGTTGCATTAGTCATTCTTTGGATGCTGCAGGTTCAAATTCAGGGCACTGAACTTGTTGCACTCCAAAACCAAGAGTACCTGGAGGACTCTGAGCTAAGAACTCCCACACCAACCAATTCTTTAGGAGCAACCCCAAAATGTGCATGACCAGGGGACAGTTGTAATTTCAGTCGGCATTATCAAAGCTGATGGCTGCACAAAGCAGGCTGTCAAAGGTAGAAGATCTCATGAAGCCCAAAGAATGAATGAAGGAAGCAAAGGGCTTTGGGGGATGATCAAGCTTGAAAGGGACATCTGAGCTGGAATCTCAACACTTGTGTTTGTAGTTGTAGTTCACCAAGAAGATTTTCCTATAATTTTCTCTAGCCTAGAGTCATGCTCAGAGGTGCATACCCCTCAGCTGACTGTAGGCAAGTAATTTCATATGGTTAAAAGAGTCTACAGAAGTGAGAGCTAACTGGAATATTTGGTATCAGAGATAGGGTGTCACTGCCTTTAACATTGTCCCACTGAATCCTAACCAGAGCTCTGAAAACATGATAATAAGTCAATACAGGGAACAGGGATGTTTTCAAGTCATTTACTCTGGGATTAGGCAATGTCAGACGAGAGCTATGCTGCCCTTTTCACAGGATGCTTTAGAATCTCATCAGAACTCTCTGCTTGTAAATTGGAAACGACATGACATTATTATTCATATTCTTTTTATTGTTAAAAATCAGAGCTCAGCAGTGTAGTGAATCAGACCTGGAGAAAGGAAGTTCTGCAGAAGAATCAGTATTTTTCAAAATCAGGATCCCTGCACAAGGTGGAAATGCATCTGACATTCTAATCAAAGCAGCCAGGAGGAGGCATGTGTGCGATGACTGGTCCAGGTCGGGAGGTTCAGAGAAAGGAAGGCTGCCCTTCAAAGACTGCCAGAAGTTTAATCTGCAAGATGTGGCTTTTGTAGTAAAAGAAGGCGACAATTTTATCCTGGAACACAAAAAAAGGACACTTCTTACTGGGACTGATGTAAATGTGAAGGTATATTCACAGAGTAAAAACAAGGGCAAAAACTGGAGTATAAGCAAGAGCCTATACAGAAGCCTAAATCAAATGCACAGCTAGCTTCAGAACAGCCTTCTGTGACCCCCCAAAAGTGGGATGTGGTCTGATGGGAATTCTTACACAGTAGCGCCAGTGAAAGCAATTTGAATAATGTACCTCAAAAACAAATAAAAATAAGCTCAACTCCTCATATGAAAATCACATATAGTATGAAACTCTTTGCTTTGTATTTAGGAGTTAAATTCATAGTATATTTAAAACCTTGGACTTACCATACAAAATATATCCTAAAAATATAAGCAAAAACTAGTGCTCTGCTTAAAAATCTTCTCCAAATGCGGTAAATCTTATGATGCCATAAATGTATCTGGAACTTACGTTGTGTCATACACTAAGCTGCTGTCCCTATTTACAGCGTGCGTTTCAGTAAGTGTTAACATTTATATACACTCACGGGACTATTACCAAGTTCAGATAATAAGCACGTCTATCCCTCCCAGAAGTTTTCTTCTACCCTCTGTAATGCCTCTCTCCTCTCACGCTCCACATCTGAGTAATCATTTATTTGCATTTTGTGGTTTTATACCAGTAAATGGAATCATTTATCACCTACTATTTTTGCCTGGATTTTTTTCTATTCAGCGTAATTATTTTGCGTAGCGTGTACCACCCCTTCTGCCCCTTGCTTTTTCTCTTTCCAGAGTAGCGTGCCACGATTTGCTTATCTATTCATCTGGTGATGGACATTTAAGCTGTTTCAAGTTTTTAATGAAATAAAGATGCTAAGAAGATCCACATGCGATTTTACCACTCCGAGAATCCTTGTCTTTTCAGAGTATAGTTACCGCGATTTTACCTAGAATCCTAGAATCCTTGTCTTTTCAGAGTATAGTTACGGCGCTGAGGAAGTTTTCTTATTGATCCTGTGTGACTATGTGTCTAAATGCGATTCTATTGTATATCAATGCATATTAAACTGAAATTCCTTGTTTGTCTGAATTTCAAGTATTATTACTGCAATTTTGTTCATTCTCAGAGTGCCCTGTATAAGGAATTATAGTGAAGGCACCCAAGGTTCATAATTTCGTAATTGTAAATTTTGATATGCAATCATCTGCAAATGATTTCTAATCCAATTTTAAAGCTTTCCCATAAAAGAAGTTCATACCATATATTTGATTTCTAAGATGGTATAAAAGACAGGTTTGACGTTCATTAGGTTTGAAAGCATTTAAGACAAACAAATAGTTCTGTATAACAATGGTAATGGGAAATAAATAAGAAAGTATAAATCTTCCCGGTCACTTCATAAATATTTTCTACAAGTTAAAATCACTAAATGTAAGAATTGGTAGGAAGTGTAGTCAACACCACACTATCCACTTGACACTCATGGAAGGCAAACAATTTGCTTAAAGCCGCAGAGGAACCAACAGTTGCTTGTGACTAAGTTTGCAGGCTGGTTGCCAGCCAGACCCCTGACGCAGTTTCTTTTCCTTGACATTTCTTATTATCCCTTATTATTCCTGTTACCACCTCAACTTTTAAAATGCCTTTCAACTTTGGGGAAATACACAATACTTTTATGCTAAATTTTTCATGAAAATAGATGCAGGATTTTTTTTAGCCAGAAGGCCTCCTTTTACCAACACAAGCTGCCATCACAATGACAGTGACAAACTTCTGTCCATGAAGAAATCCAAAGCCAGACTTTTATTCTTCCTTTTGGTAAATATTATCCTCATTTGCTTTAGCTCAGAGTCACTCTCCTTGTTATAAATAGCAACGGTTTGCTTTAGATTAAGTGTTCTTTTAAAATGTCACAGCTCTCTTTCCTCCTCCTCAACTACCACGTTCCCATCTGAGAGATGTTCTCTAGCTAAAGTTTCTTCTATATTTTTTAACAACAAGAAAGACAAGAGTGGACAGAGAATGGCTTTGCATAATTCAGAATACTGTGCCCCTCAGTAATGTACAAGGTGCAAGTGAATTTAGCTCCCAAAGTTTTAGTTTCATGAGAAACCGGGCAGACTGTTCTCTGCTGTGCATAATTCCAATGATCGTTGTTAGGAGGAAACGAGGCACTTTATAGGAAAGCATGTTCTAGACCATAAATGATGCAGAGAATACAATTGCAATTTTATCAGCTTGCTGAGGTTGGATAAAGTAAATGTGAAAGTTCTGGTCGAAATTTTAAGTGGAGTGCATTTGAGTTTCAACCCAGGGTAGGATGAAGAGCTACACATTTTATAAATGCAAATCCACTTGTGTCAACACACTGCAAGAATTTCATAAGCCACGTCTAGTGATGTGCCTGAGGGTGTGTTGACACACAGTGATGGTGTCCTCCGGTGGGGAAATCACTACTCGGGTGCAAAAAGGATGGAGGCGTTTTCCACAGACCCCAAGACTTCTGCGTTTAAGGTTCTTCCTCTGTCCTGCATGTATCAGATCTGAGTTGCATAAGTAAAGCATAGTTAACTGAGGTAATCATGTTTTTAATTTAGCCATATTCATTCAACACGTGTGCATTTAAATAATGTCTGGGTCAGGCATCAACAATCTCAGGATACAAATATGAAATAAGAGCCCATATCACAAAGTTCCAAAACTACATATGCTGGCGTGGATGTGGAGCAAAGGGGACACTTTTACAGGGTTGGTGGGACTTCCATGCAGCCTCTATGGAAAGAAGTTTGGAGAGTCCTCAAAGAGCTAAAAGTAAAACTTCCATTTGATCCCTCAGTCCCATTACTAGGTTATCTACCCAGAAGAAAAAAAAATCATTTTACCATAAAAACATTTGCTCTAGAATGTTCATTGCAGCTCAATTCACAATCTCCAAGACATGGAATCAACCCAAGTGTCCGTTGACCCATGAATGGATTTATAAACTGAGTTGTATGTATACCATGGAATATTATTCAGTCATAAAAAGATGGAGGCACTATATATTTTGTATTTACCTGGATGGAGTTTAAACACATTCCTCCTAGTATCACAAGAACGGAAAAGCAAGTAGCCAGTTGTGCAATACTAATAAGAAACCAGTAGATAAACAACTACACACCCAACATGAGAGAAAAAGAAAATTAAATTCGATTGGGAGGAGGAGGGACTAGAAAGGGGAATCGGTAAGGTCTCAGCTGATGGCCACTAGTAAGGGTGGACAGCACACTCCTGAGTGAAGGGCTCAGCTGCAACTTGAACTTTACTTAATAAATGCACATAATGTGACCTAATCATTTGTACGCTCATATTAATCTGAACTGAAAATAAAATAAAACAAAATAAAATAAAATATTTAATGGTATGTAATTAGCATTTTGAAACAGATATTGAATTTTAGGTTTTTAAAAAATTCTGATATTAATGAATCAGATTTTAGAATTTTAAATTAACAACATTTTGAAAAAAAATATGTAAGGGACAAGATCAACATAGGTTCTGACTTCAGTAACTTAGAGGGTACATAAACCTCCCTGTTGTTGAACTTAAGATCATGAATGAGTGACACTATATAGTGATTTAAAATCTGACCAAGATGTTGAAGGTGGAGGATCTTATTGCAATAAAGGGGATACTTTCCTGCGTCTTCGTCTTCTCTGTGTATTTAATTCCAATATCCATTTTCATCATTGCTGTGGTCTGAATGTTCATGTCCCTCCAAAGTTCGTTGAGATTTAATCACCAGTGTAATTATAGTAGATGGGGCCTTGGGAAGGTTATTTGATCAGGAGAGCAGAGCTCTTCATGAATGGGATCAGGGCCCCTACATAGAATCCCCAGAGATTTGCCTTGCCCCTTCCACCGTGTGAGGACGTAGTTAAGAGGCAGCATGTGTGAGTCAGAAAGTGAGCCTCTAGACACGGAATCTGCTGGAGTCTTGATCTTGGGATTCTCAGCCTCCAGAACGGGGAGGAATGAATGCCTGTATTTTGTTACAGCAGCCAGAGTGGAGAGACACAACTGTCTACTGATGATAGCAATTCCCTATTTCCACAATATCATTTACTTCACATTTTCAATAGTGTTGAAAAAATGCATAGGTAATATCTTTGACAAACTTCCAACGTTCAGTGATGAAAATATTATGACAATTTGTCCATCAGCCACTCCTCCAGAAAATGATATTGGCTGGTAATGAGAATTTCTAGCCCTGTGCTTAAGATATTGTAAACACATAGCCAGGCGTTGTGGCGGGCGCCTGTAGTCCCAGCTACTTGGGAGGCTGAGGCAAGAGAATCGCTTAAGCCCAGGAGTTGGAGGTTGCTGCGAGCTGTGTGAGGCCATGGCACTCTACCGAGGGCCATAAAGTGAGACTCTGTCTCTACAAAAAAAAAAAAAAAGATATTGTAAACACAGCCTTGGAGTGTGACGAACTTCCAGATTTGATATTCCAAATAGTTCCGACTCTCCATTACTTTATGGAGAATAACTCTAATTGTAGTTTATAATTGAATTTTTAAAATACACATGAACTTCAATCTTCTCGAGTGACGAGTTTCATTTTTCCTTGGCAAAGTCTGGCTAAGAAGGTAAAAAGAGTCATTTTAATTTTAAATATTTAGAAAGTAGATGAAACTATACCTATTTTCAGAGATTATCTTTTCAACTTAAAGGTCAAATAAAATCTTGAGTAAATCTTTATTTTATTCCTTTATATTTATAAAGTCATTTCCACATACATATATAAATTGCTAAAACTGAAAGGTAACATTTGGAAGGAAGATGATGACTTACAATTCAGCTCTTCTGTGGTGGTTTCAGGTGTTAAGAGAAGTTTTAGCATGTGTTTTACGGAGCAGTTCTGAAAGCCTGGATAGAAGTTAGACACAAACACCTCAGCAAAGTCCCTTTTACTCCAAGGCTGATCTAGCTGCTTCTGAATTACTGAACTCTAAAAGGACATATAAATGCTGGGCTCCAGATATGGTAACACCTCTAAAGGAATCTATGAACTTGGGAGACAGTTAATTATATCAAAACCCCTTTACTATGAAGGTGATAAAGTATTGCTGTCAGTGGAATATTCATCTCTTGTGGATACGAGTTTCCCTTTCTTGCCAACAGTACTTTGGCCAAAATAACTATGTGATTATTTACAGAAAATTTGACTTACTAACATAGGATCCTGGCTTCAAACCACCTTGCCAGGTAGGGCAAGTCTGGATGACAGACTGTAGGGTTGAGATCCTGTCTTCCATGAAAAGGAATAAGCATGGATCCGAAACATGTATACGGCACACTTGCCCCAGAGCTGGAGTAAACAGATCCCCAAACCAAGGAGTGGACACAGGGTTTGCTCTTTCCCCCTTCCTTCTCAAACGGCAAAATTTGAGCTTTGTGCCTATGCTACTATTGCTCTGCTGGATTGGAGGCCCAGGTCACCAAGGATATCATAAAAGTTTCACTACAAATGAACGTATTGCTTTTGTTTTTGAGACAGAGAGACAGAGTCTCACTCTGTCACCCTGGTAGAGCCATGGTGTCACAGCTCACAGCAACCTCAACCTCCTGTGAGAAGTGATGCCACATGATGCCACAGCACTCTACCAGGGTGACAGAGTGACACTGTCCAAGAGTGTTAAAGCATTAGTCAACCAAGTAACTGGGACTACAGGCACCTCCACATCCCCTGGCTAGCTTTTTTTTTTTTTTTTACTAGAGATGTGGTCTCACTTTGCTCAGGCTGGTCTTAAACTCCTGAATTCAAGCAACCCACCTGCCTTGGCCTCCTAGGGTGATAGAATTACAGGTGTGAGCCACCGTGCCCAGCCCAAGTAATGCTTTTGCCTTGTCACTTTGGAATCCTTGTTGCCATTGGCTGAGCAGGTAAAGAAAGGGATTAGTACACTAATGGAGATGACCAGGCTTACATTTCATGAGAAGATTCGATTAGTCCTATTTCATGGTGTCAGGAAACAGTAGGTTTGCAACTTGTAGATTTTACTGAACATCTCTTGGAACTTTCAAAGACTTGTCAAAATAATGCATAGAAAATTGTTGAAACTAAACCCGATAAGACTAACGGCGCTTCAAACACGGATAATCCCAGAGATGAACTTCTGGCTGGCTGACCTCATCAGATAAGCAACTTGGACCAGCCCAACTGCTGACCAAGAGAGAAAGAATCTGAGGTAGGTCAATGAAGATGATGAACATCACTTCTGACCTCTGCACCGGCTACAAATGAGAACTATGCCTGTTTTCTTAACTCTTCTATAGACTAATCTTGTCTTTAGAGATTGCAACAAGTACCACCTTGAGGAGGTAGCAACAGCATGGACGTGATGGGGGACATATGCATATTCAAATGTTGTAAGTGATGGTCTGTGCTTATAATGCACCATGCTAAGTCTTGGCCCAAGCCCATTCAGCAGAGCAGCTGTTTGCTGCTCATTGCCTGATGTCCACGGCCACATCAAACACATGCAATGCCATCTCCTTTCTCTGCTGCCTCAGAGCTTTCTCCTTAGCTGCAGAAGGCTCTTAGAAGTATACTGTTGCAACCTGAAATTTCAAGATAGTGAAAATCCCTGGGAATTCTTCAACAAATAAGAAACAGGAGTTGCTATACTCCATGACATTCAGTCAATCCCTTTATCCTCTGGGTGAAGGGTTAGATCTGAGGGGCACTCTGTGTGGTTTCTCATTGTTTGCCCAGAGGGATTGAGTCTTTCTTAATTTTCCACGGAGGTAACCAGTTAATTAACACATACCTTATGAGCTTTTCTGCCTTCAATGTCTGTCTTATGTTCTTTCCTCTACTTAAATTTTTAAGAGCTATTGAAGTATGAGACATAAAATAACTACAGGGAGACTATCTAGATAACTTTTACAACCTTGCTATGCTATGAGTGGCCAAAAGCAAATGTGGAGTTGAGCAGTGTCCTACAGGAATATTTACTTAATTCATTTAATTTAATCTGATTTGGGTGTAAATGGTTCATTGTCTGTGTGTTCCACAGAGAATTCAAATTTCTCCATCCAGGACATGCCTGTCTTTCAGTATAGTTTCTATTCCTAGACCCACATCTTTTTTTCTTTTTTGTCCTACGAACTTGTCTTTTGATTTGGTTACTTTAATTTATATTTCATCCTTTTCATCTCCAGATCATGGTGTGCGCTGAAAATAAAATAAATGCAGCAGCAAAATAAATTGACACCAGGGAGTATGGAACAGAAAGTGTATCTGCCCTGGGGTATCTTTCAGCCTCAGATGGAAATATTAAGTCATGTTTGCACCACCAAAGAAAGTTGAATCAAAGGCTATCAAATAGGCAGCTATCTTATTTAGAGGTGGCAATTTTATTCCTAGTAGAATAATAACACCAAACTTCCAAATTCACTGTTCTTTAGCTTAGTTCATTATGTCCAGTAGACTTTACATTCACTTATTTGAGAACTCTTCTTTAGAATAAGATTAAAAGAAACATGCAATGTGTTTTGCGATTCGAGATGTGGCAGTAGGCAACTCGAGGGACAATGAAACTGAGTATGTTTCTGAACATTCTTTTCTAAATGTCATCTCAGAAAGACTTCTCTAATAATGCAATAATTTCATTTTTTATTGGCAGAATATTTTACCAATGCTAAAAAAATGGCATACATATAAATAATTAAATTTTTACCTAACTAAAGGTTTCATTTTTTTCTATTTAACAGGAAAAATGTATTTAAATAATGATATTGAAGGAAAACATATAATGTTCTGATATCCAGGAAATTAAAAAAAAGACAGAAAATATCTTTAAAGGACAATTCCATTCAACAAAGCATCTCAAAAGCTTAGTAGATGCCTGACACGGAAGCAAATTTTAATGAAATGGGTAAACAAATGCAGTTTGATTCTCCTGTCTGCTTTGATATTTACTGGCAGCTAATTTGGATTACTTGTTATTAACCTCTCTGCCAATTTCTTTATTATTTAAAGAAAAATATGAATACTTGTTCAATACGCTTGTTGTTAGGATTTAATAAAATAAGCAAAATGTCAAGCAGTGCCCTAGGGCAAAGTGCTCAAAAACTGTTGATTATTTTTGGATTCTAGGGATTCAGGGATGAAAAAATGAGACATCTAGCATGGGACAGATAATTTAACATGTAGGTATAATAGAGTGGGATAATGATAAGTGAAATGGGGGATGTGTCATAAGACAAAACCGAACAGGTATCTGGAAAAAAATATATTTAAATTAGCATTTGAAGAAAAAGAGAGAATTAGCAGGGAAAAACAAAACAAGAATGACATAGTCCAGAACAAAAGAAGAGACCAAAAGAATAAAAGAGCATGATGACATCAAGGAACTAAAACAGCTTGAATGTAGTTGCATAGGTGGTGTGAGTAAAACTGTAGCCAGAAATGAACATAGACAGGTAGGTCAGCTCAGATCACTGGATTTCAAACTTGCTGGTCACAGAAACCAAACTCATCAAATGGGCTGAGCCTGTGCGTGTTATATCCACCAATATTTACCACATTGGAAATTTTTTGTTGTTGAAGGAGTAATAAGTATCTATATTCCATTTGAATGTTTTAAAAAATTTTAGCTCTTTTATTTATTTATTTATCCTTATTTTCATTTCAGAGTATTATAAGGGTACACACATTTTGGTTACATTACTCATTTTTGTAAATTCTAAGTCAAAGTTAGAAGTGTGCTCTTCGCACAGAATTTGTGCATAGTGGGTATGTGAATGAACCCTTCTCCTCCTCCCTCCTCCCACCTACTTTATTTCCATTGAGTTTTAATTCCATATATGCATATAAGTGTGGACTGACTATTTCCGATATAGTATTGAGTATATAAGTGTTTATTTTATTTTATTTTAATTCTTGCAATACTTTACTTAGAAGAATGGTCTCCAGTTCCATCCAGGTTGTTACAAAGATAAAAATCACAATTCTTCTTTATAGATAAGTAGTACTCCATGGTATACCTAGACCACATTTTATTGATCCATTCATGTATTGGTGACCACTTGGCTTGTTTCTACGTCTTTGCAATAGTGAATTCTGCTGCTGTAAAAATTAGAGAGTAACTGTTCTTCTGATAGAATGTCTTTTTTTTTTTTCTTTTGGTTAAGAGCCTTGTAGTGGGTTGCTGGTCTATTTTAGTTCTCTGAGATACCTCTATACTAGTTTCCATAGAGGCCGAACTAGTTTGCAGTTTCACCAACAAAGAATGAGTGTTTCTATCTCTCCACATCCACACCAGCATCTGTTCCTTTGGGACATGTTTATATTAGCCTTTCTCACTGGAGTTAGGTGATATCTCATTGTGGTTTTAACTTCCATTTCCCTGATGATTAGAAATGTTGAACCTTTTTTCACATGTTTCCTGGCCATCAGTCCATCTTCATTTGAAATTTTCTCTTCCTAGCCTTCATCCACTTTTTAATGTTTTTTTTTTTTCCTTGCTGATTTACTTGAATTCTTTGTAGATTATGGTTATCAGCTCTTTATCAGATGTATTGGAGGTGAACATTTTCTTCCATCCTGGTGGCTATATAATTGCACTTTTTATTGTGTCCTTAGCTGTGCAGAAGGGTATTTTTTTTTTTTTTTGAGACAGAGTCTCACTCAGTCACTATGCGTAGAGTGCCATAGCATCCTAACTCACAGCAATCTCAAACTCCTAAGCTCAAGCCATCCTTTTACCTCAGCCTCACAAGTATCTGGGACTTTAGGCACCCACCACAATGTCCAGCTAGTTTTTCTATGTTTAGAAGCTATATGGTCTCACTTTGATCAGTTTGGTTTTGAATTCCTGAGCTCAGGCAATCCACCCACCTCGCATTCCCAGAGTGCTAGGATTACTGGCATGAGCCACCATGCCCAGCTTCAGAAGACTTTTAATTTGATTAGGTCCCACCTGTTTATTTTTGTTGCTTCTATGCTTACTTTTGGGGTCTTTTTCATAAATTCTTTCCCAAGGCCAATATCAATAAGAATTTTCCACAACATTTTCTTCTAGAATTCTCATAGAATAGAGCATTGGGCTAAAAGTGCTAGGCACTAGAAACAAAGTCACTTGAGCAAAAGCCAAGCATCACTGCTGGTCGTGAGTACTAAAAATAATACTCACTAGACACAGAATACTGTCCCAGTCCTAAGTCATATATTAACAGTGATAACATTAAGACAAGACAGAAGTACAGTAACCATAGTGTGTTAGGAGTTCAATCATGCAGTTGAAGAAAAACTACTTGTTTTTAAGCTTTACTTTCTCTTTAAAATTTGCAACTGTGCTATATTTTCTTGTACCTGAGATTGCAATAAAAGCCAGTGAGGAACACGGGAGGGGCCACACCCATGTCTTTCCTTAACAGAGTGCTTACTGGTGTTGGCCTCCTCAGGACCCTCAGTTCAATGCAAATGGCCTGAATGGGTGTTGTTCGTCTTGTATTGAGTCACACTGACAAATTTTATAGTTTCCTGCCTTAAGTTTAAGTCATTTATCCATTATGAGTTGATCTTCTTTAACTGGCGAGAGATGTGAATTCTGCTTCAGTCTTTTACATGTGGCTATCCAATTTTCCCAGCACCATTTTGAATAGGAATTCTTTTCCCCAGTGTATGTTTCTGTCTACTTTATCAAATATAAAATGAGAACATGAGTATGATTTAATTTCTGGGTTCTCTGTTCTTGTCTGTACGTCTATCTCTCTGTTTTAGTGAGAGTGCAATGCTATTTTGGTTACTGCAGCATTGAGGTATAGCTTGCTGTATAATAAAGGGATGACTCCTGATTTGTTTCTAATTACATAAGGTTGTGCCATCTATTTGGGGTTTTTCTGGTTTCATATAAAGAATAGAACTGTTTTTTTCTATATCTTCAAAAAATGACTTTAGAATTTTAATGAGGATAGTGTTGCATCTGTAAATAACTTCAAGTAGTATAGCGATTTTAATAAATTGATTCTGCCATTCCTTGAGCATAATATGTTTCCATCTTTTTATACCCCCTTCAATTTCTCTCCTCAGTGTTTCATAGCTCTCCCTATAGAGGTTTTTCACCTCCTTAGTTAAATATATTCCTAGGTATTTTGTTGTTGTTGTATTGCTACTGAGAAAGTTATTGCATCTTTGATTTGACTCTCAGCTTGAAGGTTGCTGGTGTATATGAAAGCTACTCATTTATGTACATTGATTTTGTAACTTGAGACTTTGGTGAGTTTATATATCAATTCCAGGACTCTCTTCGTTGAATCTTCAGAATGCTCTAGATATAAGATCATGTTGTGAGCAAAGACTGATAGTTTGATCTCTTCTTTCCCCATTTGAATCCCCTTTATTTCCACCTCTTTAATTGCTCTGGCAAGGACTTCCAGCACTATGTTGAATAAAAGTGGCAAAAGTGGGCAACCTTGTCTGATTCTAATTTGAAACAGGAGTGCTTTGTGTTTTCCTCCATTCACTATTATGTTGGCTGTAGGTTGGTTTGTCATATATGGCCTTTATAATTTTGAGGTATGCTCATCTATAATGATTTTGTTGACTGTTCTTATCATGAAAGGGTGTTGAACTTTGTCAAATGCTTTTTCTAAATCAATTGAAAGGATTATATGGTCTTTGTTTTTACATCTATTTGTATGGTGGATTACATTTATAGATTTCCATATATTGCACCACCTTCCATCTCTTGGATGAAGCCCAATTGCTCATTATGAATATTTTTTGATGTGAAACTGAACTCAGTTTGCTAAGGTTTTATTAAGAATTTTTGCACCTATATTTGTAAGGGATATTGAGCTATAGTTTTCTTTTTAGTTATGTTATTTTCTGGCTTTGATATCAAGGTGACACTGGTTTCATAGAAAACTTTGGGGAGGATTCCTTCCTTTTTAATATAATAGAATAATTTCTGCAGTATGGATAAAAATTCTTCTTTATAGGTTGGTAAAATTTGCATATAAAACCATCTGGTCTAGGACATTTTTAGTTGGAAGATTTTTACTGTACTTTCAATTATTAGTGCTGGATATTGGTCTGTTCAGGAGTTCTCCTTTTCCCTAATTGAGCCTACGAAGGTTGTGTGTTTCCAAGAATTTTTCCATTCTCTTCACATTTTGTAATTTATGAGCATAGATATTTTTATAGAATTCTGAGATATTTCTATTTCTGTGATACTGATTGTGACATCTCCTTTTTCATTTTTAATTGGTCTCATTAGAGTTGTTTCTTTTCTATTTCTAGTTAATCTGGCAAGAGGCTTGTCAATTTTTTTTGTCTTTACAAAAAACAAAATTTTGTTTCATTAATCTTCTGTGTAGTTATTTTGTTCTCAATTTTATTTAGTTCTGCTCTTATCTTGGTGATTTCTTTTCTTGTGGTGGGTTTGGGATTAATTTGCTCTTCCTGTTTCAGTTCCTTGAGACAATTCATTAGATTGTTGATTTTGGATCTGTCTTTTGGATATAGGCATTTAAGGCTATGGGTTTTCCTCTCAGGACACCTTTGGCTGCCTCCCACAGATTTTGATTGATAACTTGTGTTCCCATTCTCATTTAGTTAAAAGAATATTTTGATTTCCCTCTTTTTTCTTCTCATTGACACAACTATTATTCAGCATAAAGCAATTTAGCTTCCATAACTGTAACCTAGCTCTAACGCCTTCAGCTCTCAATTGAGAGATGAGATGAGAAGGCACCAGTGAAAAACTCTGGAAATATTAAAAATCAAAGTTAAATGTCACCCTCCAATGAAAACATTAACTCCTTAGCACTGAATGCCATCCTAAATGAAAAGATCAAAAATAACAGATGAAGAATTTTGAAGACGGGTTTTAAGGAAGGGCATGGAAATTAAAACGACAACAACAACAACCATCAACACAAAGAAGCCACAAAGACAATGAGACAATGCAGAAAATGAGTAAAAAATTATCTAAAGAAATAAAGATGTTAAAGAAAAATCAAACAGAACTCTTGGCAATAAAAAGTTTATTCAAAGAATTATAAAACATCATGGAAAGTCATGAGAACAGATTTAATCAGGCAGGAGAAAGAATCTTAGAACTTGCAGAAAATACCTTTGTGCTAAACAAGTCAGCCAGAACAGAGAAATAAGAAAAACAAACAAAGCCTACAAGACATGTGGCACTAGGTAAAGAGGCCAAAAATAAAAATCATAGGTGTCCTGAGGGCAAAGAAGAAAATCCTGAAAGGTTGGAAATTTATTTGAGGAAATTATTGAAGAATATTCTTCAAGACCTTGCTAGAAATCCATGTATACAGGGACAAGAAGCACACAGGTCTCCTGGGAGATCCATTGTAAAGGACAATCATCATGACACATAATCATTAGGCTTACCAAAGTAAACAAGAAAGGCCACTTTACAAGTGGTAAACTGTTTACAAAAACAGCTGTGAACTTACAAGAGAAAACCAATTTGGCTCACTGCTAATTTCTCAACTAAAAGTTTACAAGCCAGAAGGGATTGGAGACCCATCCTCAGCACTCTAAAATAAAATAATGGCTAACCTAGAATCTTGTGTGCTTGCAAAACTAAATTTTCTATAGGAGGGAGATACAGACACTTTTTACAGATAAGCAATCACTAAGGAAATTTGCAAAGGCCAAACCTGCCCTGCAGGAACCACTCAGACTTGCATTACACAATGATCAGCACAATAGACATCCAAATGTAAAACTATCCAAAAGCTAAAGTTCAGAGCCTAGATACCACAATGGCTCAAGAGGTAAAATAAAGCAATAAGGGTTGACCAACAGGATGAACAGAAACCTACCACACTTTCAATAAATGTAAATTGCTTAAATGCCCCACTGAAGAGACATAAATTGGCCTTGTGGCTAAAAAATACACAAACCAAGTACCTGCTGTCTTCAGAAAACTCATATTTCCCACAAGGACTCATTTAAACTCAAGGTGCATGAATGGAAAACAAATTTCCTTGCAAGTGGAAAGCAAAAGAAAGCCAGTGTAGCCATTCTCATATCAGATAACAAAGTTCAGATCCACAAAAGTATAGAAAGACAAAGATGTTCACTGTATAATGCTGAAAGGAACAATTCAACAAGAAGACTTAATAATCTGAAATATTTATACACCCAACACAGGAGCACTCAGCAACATCATAATTGTTGGGGATTTCAACACCCCACTGATAGACTGGGCAGATCATCACAACAGAAAATAAGCAAAGAAACAACGGACCAAAACAAAGCTCTAGAACAAATAGACCTAACAGACATTTGCAGAATGTTCTACCCCCAAACTACGGAATATATGTTTTCTCACCAGCTCATGGAACATTCACTAAGACTGATCACATCCCAGGCCCCAAGACATGTCTTAACAAATGTAAAAGAATGGAAATTAAACCATGCATCTTCTCAGACCATAGTGAAATAAAACTAGAAATCAATTCCTACCATATTAGAAATTTAAACAAATAATTTGAGACATTACTTCATTTAAAAATACCTGCATTGTTTTACATTTTGAAATCTCTTTAACGTTTGTGTGAATGAAAGATGGATAGCTACATTTTTATATCTGCTTCAGTATTCAAACTTTGGTGATATATTATTTTTGCTGACATGTATGAAGCAACTTCAGTCTCACACAAGCTGAAACATGGAAGCAGTGTTTTAATAGCTTTTTTAAAAAAGATAATCAGGGATAGTCTCCTTTGATACTATAAACAAAAATCAGCAAGGAATCATTTCTTAAAATTTAGTTGCAATATGAATGCAAACCCATATACAACCTTTTTGGAAGGAAGTATGGAGAATCCTCAAAAAACTCAAATTAGACCTCCCATTTGATCCTGCAACCCCATTACTGGGCAACTACCTAGAAGAAAAAAATCCTTTTGTCATAAGGACATTTGCACTAGACTGTTCATTGCAGCTCAATTTACAATTTCCAAAATTTGGAAATGACCTAAATGCCCCCCAACCCAGGAATGGATTAACAAGCTATGGTATAAGTATACCACAGAATACTATTCAGCCATTAAAAAATAGAGACTTTACATATTTTGTATTAAACTGGGTGGAAGTGGAACCCATTATTCTTAGTAAAACATCACAAGAACGGAGAAGCAAGAATCCTATTTACTCACCTTTTGGGGGAAGGATACAATTATAAGATACATTTACCTAACAAATGCAATCAGTGTAACCTGGTTCTTTGTACCCTCAATCCCCAACAATAAAAAAAAAAAAAAAAAAGAAAAAAAAATGTGAGTGTATCCCAATGAAAAGTTTAATGAATACTAGTTAAATTTGGTGCCACTGTCTTGATTTGCAAGTAGGTGTCAGCCTACCATTGTTTCTGGAATATCAGTATACAAAGAAAAATTCTATTTCGGTATTATTATAAAAATGGTTTTGATTATAGAGCGCCTTGGTAGGATCTCAGGAACCCAGTGGTTTGAGACTACAAGTAGATTAGATTATAAAGAATGATTAGATTATTAGGCCTAAACCATTCAAAAAAGGGAAACTGATATACTTTGAATGGCATATGATTTATCTTAGCTAATTATATTTGTTCATAACATCAAAGTCTCTAAGTGTTTAGGGAACTGTTGCATAGATAATGTTAGATGTGCTCTGTGTTTGGTTTCTGTGGGCAGAACTAAAACCTGTAAGTATAAATGGCACTCAGATAGATTAATGGGCAGCATAATCATGAGCTGTCTAAGCGTTCATGGCTTTCCCTTGTGAAACAATCTGCTAAGTGCTGAGTTCCAAGGAAGTGAGCCAAGAACAAAAAATCACAAATGCTACCGAGCAGGCTTAGGTGCTAGGGCGGCTGGACAAAGTGGCCTTCAAACTGTCAGGTGTTCAGATTTCAAGATTTTTTTAGTTATTAGATTGTCTGAAATATAAAACAATAGGAAATGCACACAAACAAACAAAAATAGCCAAAGCCTTTGTTAAACTAGTTCTTTGGGGGTTTGGTTTTTTTTTTTAATCCAATTCTACTATTTCCATAGACCAACTGCTCTTGGAAGGAAATTCTACTGGCATTTCATGTGATGAAAGCATTTGCCCAAACACAATCTGCTCAGGACTAAATAATGATAAAATCTGCACATGAAATTAAGTCAAAATAAAAATAATTTATTTGTCTTCTTGCTTAGTACCGATTAATTTTAATAAATGACGTTTTTAAATTAATTATTTTTGTGAATTGTATATTTTATCTTGTTATCATGATCGCTTTTCTGCTTTGCTGATTTCTTTTTCAGTTTTCAAGTGGGCAATAGAATTTGTCTATCAACTCAAAAATAGTTAAGGCAACTATGCATGTGAAGGCACTGTACATGTTAACGAATGGCAGGGAGCAGTCAACAAATTTCTTAACTGTTTAATAAATTTTAAGCTCACTTTAAATTTATGTAACATCTAGACAAACATTTTATTCCGTTAATTTGGAGAGAAAAGGTACAATGACGTTGGGTAATCGGCTGCCTATATGTTTCAGTAGGTTATACTACTAAGTTTTTGATGCTGCATAGACATGGCAAAACATATTTTGATTTAAAATAATGTATTTTGTTTTTGTCAACTAGTTAACACAATGTGTAAAAGGCAAAGAGAAATCTGTCTCTCTTTCTCCTCTTTCTTTTAGTAAAAGAAAATCTTGTAAAGAGGCATAAGAAACTAAGAGATAAAAAGTTACCCAATGATTCCGTGAAATATATGGAGGCGAAATCATTGGAGCTTTTAAAAACAAATGTAAAAAGAAATCTGTGGGCTTCCTTTATTCTTGGTTCTCATTGTCTCCCCACTAATATTCAAGAACATTCCACTCACATCATCCCCGTCTGAAGTGGCTATTGTCTGTTTCTCTGCTCATTCAATCCCTTTTCTTTTGCAGTGTAGCTTCTTTCATCTTTACGTGTTAAAGGTAACTCTGGCCATTGTTTGAGGAAGAAGCAATCTGAGATGAAGTTCAAGAACACTAAAGGGTGTTGCATTTATTGCATTGTACTTAAGATCAATGAATTATGAATTTTCTATTAGTGTTTGTCACTCCTTTCTGGACATATCCCCTGTTCTTTGTTACATAGATAATGCCCTGTACCTGTGCGTAAGCAGCGTCCAGCTTCACCGTCAGACTTGTCTGGGTTTTCTCATGTAGGCTTTTAGAAATTCTCTCTAAATCGATATTTATTCTGCCTCTTAAAATATAAGCTCTTACAAGCAAGAAATCACTTACTGTGGATACTATGTCAATAGAATAGAAGCTCAGATTGTGCCAATTCTAAAGCCTGAGACTTTAATATAAAGAAAAATAATGACAAATTTGTCTGAAACTAATTAAAAATTGCTTACAATGTTTGTCATAAGGTAAGGCCAGCTAAACAGCATATCAAGATAAGATTTAAATAAGTTACACCATGTTCTCAGTGCCATATCACAATTTCTTTTTTAGAATTAATTTTTATAAGCCCACCAATTGAACAAGTTTGATACGTCTTCTCTTTACTCACTGCTGTTTATATATGTTAAGGTAAAAATTGTCCCTGACAAAGTTAAGCAGGTAAGGAACACTTTATTAAGCATATTGCAATGAGAAAGAAAGATGAAACCAAACTCTGATGAAAGAAAAGGCTGGAAAGGTTTTTTTTTTTAATATATATATTTTAATTTCAGGTAAATACAAGGGTCCAAAGGATGAGGTTATATTGTTCGTGTTTGTTAGGTAAAATTCAAGTTGTAGTTGAGCCCTTCACCCAACGGGTGTACTATATTTTCAACAGTTGTGTAGAGAGATTGTAGGCCATTTGTATAAGCTAATTGACTTTACCAAGAGAAAAAGTAAATTTCCTTATATTTTCATGACACAAAGTATCGGTAGTCCTACAGCTTGGAGCAAGGCGCACAGCAGTTACGCTTCCCTCCTCTTACAGAAACGGTGAGATAGGGGAGCCAGCCTCCTTGATGTTTACATTTTTAAAGGAATGAGTCTAGGTCCTTTGAAACAGAGTTTTGGTATTATAAATCTAGAGAGAAGACCAGAGAAAATTTACGTACTTTTCAAAGAGGAAGAAAAGAATTCACTTTTCTAGAGTAAATGCTCTGGTTTAAACAAAGGAAAGCTAAGAGTGCAGGATCAGGAAGAGACCTGACTTATGCTGGATCATACTGAGGAAAGAGGACTGTGCTGGTCACAGGTACAATTATTTTCTATTGAGTTCTTTTGTTTATTTTTCTTTCATTGAATTAGCTCATCCCAATGCCTGGCAGAGAAGAGAAAATAAGTCTATATTACATGATCTGAAGGGGGTGGGTATTATTCTATGGACCTTTATAATAAAAAAACCTATACCATATTTTTGGGGCCAGGCACAGTGGCTCATGCCTATAATCCTAGAACTTTGGGAGGCTGAGGTGTGAAGATTATTTGAGGTAAGGAGTTTGAGACCAGCCTGAACAAGAGTGAGACCAAGAGGCTCTAGTAAAAATAGAAAAAATCAGCCAGAAGTGGTGGCAGGCACCTGTAGTCCGAGCTAGTAGGGAGGCTGAAACAGGAGGATCACTTGAGCCCAGGAATTGGAGGTTGCTGTCAGCTATGATGACACCACAGCACTCTAGCCTGGGTGACATGGCGTGACCCTGTTTCAAAAAAAAAATTGTTTCTTGGATTAGTTATTGAAAGGCTATATGTAAGTATAAATTACTGTTGAGTACTATGGAGAAAAAAATATGGGATAGGCAGGGTGCAGCGGTTCACGCCTGCAATCCTAGCACTCTGGGAGGCTGAGGCAGGTGTATTGCCAGAGCTCAGGCTTTGAAACCAGCTTATGCAAGAGTGAGACCCCATCTCCAAAAAAGTAAAAATAAATAGCCTGGAGCTCTGGCAGTACTGTAGTCCCAGCTACTTGGGAGGCTGAGGCAAGAGAAAGCTTTGAGCCCAAGAGCTTGAGGTTGCTGTGAGCTGTGATGCCGTGGCACACTACCAAGGGCAAAATAGTGGAAAAAAAAATGGGATAGAAACTGTCATAATTACGTATTTGTCATACTGATTGCTGATTATGATATTTCTAATATTTAGAAGATGGGGGTGATAATGGTTGGACAAATAATTGTTTTTTTCCCCTAAAATCTTGGCAAAGATCACTTATGATATAACGTACATAATCACTTGCTTTTAACAAATATTCCTCAAATGGGTAGAACTGCCCTCAGAGCTCGTGCACATGGCCAGCTGGGCTTTTGTAGAATGACAGCTGACCTCGCCCAGCGTGTCAGCACACTTTGCACCTGCTCCGGGTGGGACTAACCCAGTCACCGAGTGCGCCAGGCAAGAATAGAGTGGTTCCCATAGATAGAATCTCTGATGCGATAAGGCCTCTTTGCTGGAGAATTGCCTGAGGTGCTTTTCAGACCTCGGGTTCCAGTAAGTGGCTGACCCCGAGCAGCACAGACCGGGTCCCTCAACCCAGTGCTGGGCGCGGCTTCATGGTCGAGGCCCTGCGGACTCTGAACCGAGTCTGATGGATGCTCCATCTAGGCCGCCCCTCCCAGGAGGAGCAAACACCCCAAACCAGACCACATTCCAGCACAAGGCCAGTTTTAAACTTCTGCCCATAGGCCTCCGGCAGCAACCGGTGTGACAAATTGTAGACACACATTCCAAGTCCCCAACCCCCGGCCTGCAGGGAGGGGGAAGCAGGAAACCCCAAACTGTCCCGCTCGGGGCCGTCTGCCGGGCCATGGCTCTGCTTCCTCTCATCTATAGTAAAATCTGTCCTGTCGCTTACCCATGGGGTCTGTGGATTTATTCTTCATTTCCTGAGACCGAGGACCCAGCAGAGGAATCCGGTGACGGTATGCGGGAACTAACCCAGAGCAGTTTCCTCCTGGCCCTGTCCCACAACTTCACCCCTCACTGCCCCACGGACCAGAGATCCCCACCCTTCAGCCCTTCACCTGTTTAGAGCACTAAAGGTCCCTGTCCCCACACTTCCCTGGGAAGCGACTTTGAGTCCCCCCCCACTCCTCGGGTACCCTTGGCCTATTGCCCAATCTATCTATTGCGTGGTCAGCGTGTTGGCTACTGACCATGCAGGACAGGTGAACAAACTTATTAGGGTTGCCCAGACGCAGGCTTCAGTCACCTCAGTATTATTACGGTTGTACAGACGCAGGCTTCAAGTAGCTCATTATTTACTCTGTGGAAGTCTACAAGAATAGCAGAAGACAGATACCTCATGAGCTCACATGTGGAATCTAAAACATTTGAATTTATAGAAACAGAGAGTAGAATAGTGGTCACCAAGGTATTGGGGGGTTGGGATTGGGGAGATGTTCATCAAAGAATATGGAATTCCATTGGAAGGAATAGATTCAAGAGCTCTGTGGTGTAACGTCTGACTACAGTGAACAGTGATGTAATGCATATTTGAAAATTGCTGAGTGTAGATTTTAAGTGTTCTTATAATACACAGAAAGACAAGGTGTGTGATGTAATACACGTCAATTGATTTATGTGTTCTACAAGGTAAACATATTTCAAAACAGTATGTTGTACACTACAGACGTATACAACTTTTATTTTGTCAATTAAAAATAAACAAAAAGGTGGGTGGCGCCTGTGGCTCAAGGAGTAGGGCGCCGGTCCCATATGCCGGAGGTGGTGGGTTCAAACCTAGCCCCGGCCAAAAAATAAATAAATAAATAAATAAATATATAAATAAACAAAAAGGAAAAGAAAATTAAAAGCATAAGAGAGGGCAGCACCTGTGGCTCAAAGGGGCAGGGCGCTGGCCCCCTATGCCGGAGGCGGCGGGTTCAAACCCGGCCCGGCCAAAAAAAAAGAAAAGAGCATATGAAGGTCTGTCTGGAAAGTACCTAGCCATGTCTGTTCCTGGTTTTCTTATTACATGACTGGATACTCTCCAGACAGACTTCCTATGTCATTGTAGTTAAATTTAATCTTAGGTAATGTCAAAAAAAGGACGCAAATGAAAATGAGGTGGCCCAGAGTCACAGCGATAGTCAGAGAGTGCTTGAACATTCCTTCAAATCTCAGAAAGTATGCACAGTTTGCATTTGTACTTGATTAAAAAACATTTCTTAGGAAATTATGGACATGAATAAAAATAAAGATGAAAGAAACACTGGCGGAGATGACAAAATGAATATTCAACGCACGGTTGAGACAGTTGCAAGTAACAATCACCTCCTAATTGTTAAAATTCTACTTTGAACATATTGTAATGAATATTGCATTTTATCAGATGCTTTATAATTTTCCTATGCCCTATAATTATTTATTGACTTTGGCCAAATGTGTGTATGAAGAAAATCCAATCCTGTCTATGGAGGAAGAGTCAATTTTAGTATCATTTTAGTGAAAGGAGTCTCTCTGAGTGAAAAGGAGTCTCTCTGAGTGACCCCTTTTTATATAGGTCTTGACTGCTCTGAATTTGAATTGAATGGATAATTAGCAGGAAGAATTATCTAGAAAAAACAAGTCATGTTCAGTTCTCCAGGGGGAATTAACTAGTAGGAATTCAGCCTAGTGTACAGAACATCTCATTCAAATTATCGTAACTTAAAAACATCATATAGGTGGCCATGAAATGGTGCTGTTTAAAGACTTTTCTGAGGGTGTGGATTACATAGAGCACGGTAAGATGAAACCGAGGAACAGAATGGAACGAGATGGAGGTAAACCTAGGCCTTGCCATAAGCATACTTTTTTAGTCTCTTAGTGATAACTTTGGCTTTTTCTTTCTTTTTAAGAATGGCATAGAAATATTAGAAATAGAATTAGAGCTGAACAAAACATTGTTTACCGGAGCCAAAGGCAAGAGCATACCCAGGTAAACAACAAATGCAGCCTAGGACATTAATCCCCAGGGACCTCAAATGACACCATTAATTTTGGTAAGGCAGAGGAGGTGTATGAATGGGACAAGAACATTATTTCTCCATCATTACTGTGTCTGTGATGACAGGGTTCAAGCTGCATAATTAGATCATAATGGGAAGAAAATGTGCTGGAAATTTAAATACTGTGCAGAGGTGGTCAGGAGGGCAGCATCTCCATCAGGAGGCAACAAGGACATTTTTCACCCTATGTGTGTTCAAAACGGTGTATAGTAAATATCTTATCATTGTTATGTGATTTCCTTTGTAGGAATGTTTCCATAAAGGATTTGTAGTAAATACATTAAAAATGTTTAGAAACACAGGAATGCTGACTCATGTGTTATTAGTTTCGAGGGAATGTTGAAAATGATTATAAAACCTGCTTATAAGCTTATGTAAGTATGCAAACACACTGTGTGTGTGTGTGAGATTGCTTTTAATTTAAATTACATGGCTAAGTAACAGGTAGAAAGGGCTGAGATACCTGTATTGGGGTGCTATGAAGACCCCAGCCCCGGTTTGGGCTTTCTCTGGCTGCACTGGCAAGCAGCCCCCAGAATCCAAAAGCACTTTCACTCGCCAGCAAGAAAATAAGCCAAGCAGCAGCGGTACAAAAGGAGGAAGTCAGGCAGCAGAGCGACTTAACAGAAAAGTTACCTTTTTAAAGCAAATACACTTAAGTTTATAAGCAGATAGAACCTGAGAGGGAGGTGTGAGTCTCTTCCTCACTGACGAGGAAGGACGCCTTATGAACTTCTTCCTTGTGTTTAATATCCAATTCCTAGCTTTGCTTCTCCTACTTCTACTATTTATCTATTGCTTAATTCACATTTGTGCATTTTGGGAAGTATTGCCTGTCTTCTGGAAAGTTTCGTTTGCTTCATTTATTCACTGATTGGTTCACGGAGTCTTGGTTAAGCTGACACCATAGTATTCTTAACTAACTTCTCCTTTGGAATGTCTCAAGATATTAATAGAACACCACGGAATGCTGACTAACCTTTTCTTTAAAAAGATCTTATTGACCACTTCCTCTGTGGGGGCCTTAGGATTTGAACAGTCTCTGAATTTTAAAACCTTCTAACCACTATCTTAGCAAGTTCTGCTTTTGTAATAACCCAGAGTCAATCTTCCCTGCTCATGTCTGAGCTAAGAACCATCTGCCTGGTTTTTGTTTTTCTTTCCCTTTTTATTTTTCTTCTTCTCTCACCCTGTTTCCTGTCTGTCCCTAGCAACTGAAGTAAATAAGTTATCTTCTGTTATCTTACAGGAATTACCTAATAGATATTCAGCTTTTGTGTTGACCGTTTACTACATACATAGCAAGTGGCTAGTTCAGGGCTTAGCACATCCCTGACACCTAATGAATGGTAGCTGCTTCTTATCATGGCTTAGTTTGATACTACAAAAACTGTGGATAACCCAAATATTTTATCTGGCTTTGAAATATAGTCCTTTATTTTTATTTTTTTATTTTATTTTTTCTGTTTATTTTATTTATTTTTTTTTATTAAATCATAGCTGTGTACATTGATATGATCATGGGGCATCATTCACTAGCTTCACAGACCGTTTACCAAGTTTCACATATACCCTTGTTGTCCTTTCTTTTTAAACATATAAATATATTCCTATTCTGAAAGATTCAAAGTGCACACAGATATACAGACTACATTGTAACTTCCTTTTCTTCTCATCTGACCTGTATTTATCCTTCGTCTTTATGACTTGTAATAGTTTGGTTACTTTATTTTGCTATATTTACATATAAACAGTGAGATTTTGTACACACACATATATTTTTTTACTTATGTAGGGGCAAAAGGAACTTTTCCCCCCTTCTTGCTGAAGGTTTGACAATTTGAGTCCATGAGGCATACTGACAATAGACAGATTCACAGGAATACAAGGCATAGGAGTTGATTACCGTGCATAGACACAAGAGCCAGACCAATACGACCCTGAAGAAGAGACAAATGATTAAAGCTTTCACACCATCCTGAGATGATAGAAAGAAAAGGGGCTTGGGGCCTTCAGCGTGGGGAGGGGTTGGCATAGGTTGTGGGAGGAGGAAAGCATGGTAATCAAATGATGTCTTGTTCTGCAGACAAAAATCTCTCAAGGAATTGCTCCGCTGCCTTCAGAAATGGTAGATGGTAGCCTATGGCAAAGGTTTCTCTGTCTGACCTTTAAACGCCTCAGACTTTTATTCTCCCTTTTCTGTGAGTTAATCTTTCTTAGATCCCAATAGTAGCAGAGTCTCTGAGAAAGCCTGCTTGTACCTGCTGTTTATCTTACTAATGTGGATGTCCTCTACAGATGCAAACCTCCCCCCCAAAAGACAGCTGTTTAGAGCTTCTCCTATGTTTGAATAGCCATCTCAAAACATGCAATTGAAGTATGTTTTGGGGTGGCATACTTTTTTTTCCCTTCACCTACATGAGCTCCTAGTATAAGAACTTTGTGGTAATTCATGCATTTCAATTTCTTGGTTATGTAGACATTCCCATATTGTGAATACACACCCACGTCATCTTTTTAATGGATCCAATGTGGATGTTAACCATGTATTTTGCAATTTTTCATCTCTTGATCAATAGCTTGACCATTTGCAATGTTTACCAATCACAAACAACTCTGCAATGAACATTTTTCAGGAACTTTGTGATTTTGTATGAGTAGTTCTGAGGTTTATATTATTAGATGTAGAATTTCCTGTCAAATGCACAAACGTTTTAAAATCTGTTAGGTTTTGCAAAAGCACTTTTTGAACCCTTATGGATTTGCATTCTAACCACCAGTATAATGTGCTAACTTTCTTACATCCTCGCTTCTGGCATAACTATTACATATCTTTTGTCATCATACTGTGTACATAGCAGGGAAGGGCTTGTGTGACTCTTGACTTGGTGGGATTTAAAGTATTTCTTCATCTTTTGAGAGATTGCGCAGTGAGCTATTCCACAGTCTTCTCCACAGGACAGGACATTATATAATGACCAGTGTCATTAATTCTCTCTGAATGAACATCTTGATGAAAAACACTACCTCAGAACCTCTAAAAGATTGAGAAGCTTACAGAGCTTTCTGAATACCTTTTGAAATCTTTCTATAAAAGCTGCCCTTGAAAACCTAATCCTATAATTTTATCATTGAGTGTTTCCTTTTCAGAATTTATTACATGTATTTTGCTTGCAATTTTGTCTTTATTATTTTGTCTTTCTTCTTATATAAAGGAATTTATACCAATGTCAAAAAATACAAAGTATTTAGGAGAATGCTAATGAAACGTGTTGTTAATAGTGGCTTTCACATATTTTCTAGGTAAAAGGTTGGCGGAGCAAAGAGAAAACTTGCCCTTCGCTTTCAGAACTTTTACTGAAAAATCAAATCACAATAGAGCAGATTAATAAGAGAAAAATGATCAAATTTATTTAATATGTATATCTGAGAGCCCCCAGAAAATGAAGATTTAACTCTCTGAAAGGTTCTGAAGCTTATAAGCGTTTCTGATAAACAAGGGTTTGGGGAGGAAGGAAGGAAGAAATCTGTTCAGGGGCAATAAAGGATTGCCAGGGAGCATGAATAGATAGGGAATGAAGATTGTCTTCTCCAAGAGTCTGTTCAGGCATGGTTTGCATCAGAGGCAAACACCTGAAAAACAGGAAAACATGTTTTACAAGCTGTCTTTTTAAAATCCCCTCACCCTTCTTAGAAATTAAAACCTGTATGTATGCCTGAGGCCAGCATGACAGGGGCAGGGGAGGACTCTTTGCTATTTTGTACCACAACTTTTCAGGCAGAGGTAATAAGTTGTCTTTACCAAAGATGCTCTAGTTAAACAGCTATAGCCAATGCTGAAAACTCCCTTTAAAAGCTCTCTGCTTATCGGGAGAACAATGGCACTTTAAGATGAGAGATCGCCATCCTCACTATAATGGCCAATGAATAAACTTCTCTTTTCTTCTCCTCAAACCACTTGCCCTGGTTCTTCATTTGGCCTTGGAGATAAACACCACGCTTTCGGTAACAGAATTGGATGTCCCTGAGTCACCCCACTGACATGTCAGTGGGATGGTATCCAGAAACTGCGGGGTAGGTAGTCAGCATCCTGGGTCTAGCTGGGGGTCTGTGCCCATAGGAATGGCTTTTTGTCAGGGTGAGAAAGTAAGGGGCCACCCAGTAGCTGCCAGAGGCTATAGCTCAGGGGAACTCCTGTCTCTTTCTTCTTGGATTAGACATAGTTCTGACCAACCTAAAACATGTGGGGCCATAGTGGGGAATGGAGAACAAATTTGGAAAGTGTCGTGATGCCTCAAGACTTTCTTCTTTGGAAAGTCCCCTGGTGTGTACACTGACAGCCTCGATTCCACCCATGTGAGGGAGGTTGCGAACCTTCCAGACTGATGTCAGGTGTTTGTTTAGAGGCAGTGTTTAGGGGTGGGAGTCACAGTTGAGCAGAACTAGGGAAGCTGAGGAATTCCCTTGTGGATCAGGAGATGCTGGTTCTCTTTGTGCGGTCTCCACTTGTTTGGTAAGGCTTTAGGATTTGAGATTGTTTGGGTTGGAAAGTCCCCACACTGTCTACTGGTCATGGTGTGTTTTCTTGTTGTTTGTCAACATGGGAGACTCCATTTATATTCCAACTAACAGCCCCTTGGCTAGAACCATGGCTGAATGGCCAACTTATAGCTACAAGTCTTATGTCTAAAAGACAATGGAGTTATTGTGATCCCACGTATGTGCTGGAGTGTGAGGAAAAGTGTCCATTGAATGGAACCACAAATTATTATTCTTTCTTACAACTGGAATTATTTTTCCAAGGATAAGATAAATGGGTTAAGATCCCATATGTATAATCTTTCATGCAACTGCATCATAAAGAGCCTGAAAGGCTGTATGATAACATGGAAAGGGATTAACCAGGCTCGATCTTATGAATCCACTGGGGAAGGTGCCATGGGCTCATTAGCATGTGAGTTCACATTGCTATTGACTGTGCCAATGTACTGGTCACAGAGCACACTAACAGACAAGTTTACCCCCACTGGGGGCCCACAGGCAGCCTGGGAGTGGCCCCACATGGAGCCAGATTTGGGGTAATGGCAGCTGCCACCACCACCTGCTGCTACAACCACCATCTCTGCACCATGTGAGGGGTTGGGGAGGATATAACTGGGATCAATTCTTCAGTCTCATGCCCACTAGATCATAACTCAGGAGTGGGAATGGTCTCTCCTTCAAAGACTTGGCAGGGAACTCAATTTGGCCAGACGATATTCATAGCTGGGGCAGTGAAATTTCTATTACACCAAAATTAGATAGGGGGTCTGAATGTGCAAGGGTATTATTAACTTATACAAATCAGAATGCTCATGCACATGTAGGTGATATGAAAATAAATCATCACCAAAGGTGTATCCTGGCAGGCATCCAGAGCAAAGGGCCTAGACAGACTTTAAACAGGTCCAAAAATTAAAACACAAGACTAACGAAGATCCCTCTAAATTTTGAAACACATTTATCAGGCATATCATGCAGATCCAGGGGCCGCTGAAAATTCACATGAGTCCCTTCAGCTTGGGGATGTCACGTTTAAAGTACATCATGCTGCTAGGAAAAAACAAAATGGAAACCTATGTGTGCTCTATGTGAGCTGTGCCAACTAGACGCTTTTTTTTTTTACTTTGACAGAGTCTCACAAAGTTGCCCTGCGTAGAATTCTGTGGTGTCACAGCTCACAGCAACCTCAAACTTGTGGGCTTAAGCAATTCTCTTGCCTCAGCTTCCCAAGTAGCTGGGACTACAGTTGCCTGCCACAGTGCTGGCTATTTTTTGTTGTTGTTGCAGTCATCACTGTTGTTTTAGCTGGCCTGGGTGGGATTCTAACCTGCAAGCCTCAGTGTATGTGGCCTGCACCATACCCACTGAGCTACAGGTGCCGCCAACCAGGGGCTTTTATAGACAGTCAAAAGGAAAGGGAGTTGGTTTCAGATCAAGAATCTGATAAGTTGGGAGCACAAGGAATCTAGTGCAGTAATGCAACTGATCCTAGAGAAGTTGGAAGGAGCCCTGTGGAGTGTTCTCTTCTCTTTGTGAAGAGCAGGGTGCCCTCGAATGGGTTTACCACAAGAGAGTGCCCAAGGTTCCATTCTTCACTAGTGGCTCCAATTCTTCACAGGAGCCCCGGTACCACTGACAGTGTGGACTTGATTAGTGGACCTATTAATTGGCCCAGGAGGACTACTGGTGACAAGACGCATGGGCAGAAATGGCTCATGGCCACCCCTTGGCCACCTCCCGAGGCTTTAGCACAAGGCCTAGACAGCTTTCTGTGGTCCAGTGAGTGGTTGTCAGGGTGGGCATGATGAGCCTGCCATGAGGAAATAGCAGCTGAGGACCTGGTCATGGGTAGGAGGACAGGGGCCCAGAAGGTGTACCCCAGAAATCCATCACCAGAGCTAGGGCTGCTCCCACTGCTTCCTCCACAGCTGCATCTCATGGACCTGGGAGAGCAGTGGCAGCATGTCGGGGGCCTGCCCTGAGGGCAGGGTCTGCTAAGACCTGGGGAACTGGCAGCAACTGACTGAAGACATATAGAGTTAGAAACCACAGGAAAGAAAGAGACATGAGACACAGAATAGAATTAAAGGTGGGAACTCAGGGGTCCATTGCCCATTTGTGGGATTCTGGCAATGGCCCAGAGTGTTTGCTCCACTCTGCTTTTATTGAAGTCTATTTTGCCCAGAGGGTAAGATGAGGGAGGGAACAAAGAGGCCAGTAGTTTCGATGAGTGATCATATCAGCTCTTATAGTTATTATTTAAGTGTTTGAGTAGCCTCGAAAAATCTGAAATATCAGCCTCTTAATTTGGAGAGCCTCCCGCTTGAGATCACACACACAGATTTGTGTTAAAGTCTGCTAGTTCCCTGTGGAGTAAAATACCACTGGTGTTAATCTCTTCTGAGGAATCAGTGGGAGAGAGGAATTTTCCTTCCATCACCACCATAGAAGATCTTCCTCTGTGATAAGGGATATACTTGCTTCTGCCCATTATCTCAGGGCTCGATCTACTCCCTTGATCTCCGCCCCAGGCAAATACACCTCTCCACAAGGGGTATCTGCTTTGCCTGTTTACTAGTCAGGAAATGGCCCAGTTAATGTATCTTTCTAGGTCTTTTCCATAGCCTCTTCTATAGCCATTTTTCCTCAGAGTGCTCACAGACCCAGCAGGGGTGTTTGTAAGCTGTATCCCCATTACTGCCATTAATGACAGTGCACAAGTGACTAAGAATGACACCCAGTCACATCTGAATGACAGGATCTTGGGACTGTGGCTTCACAGAGTTGCTGGACTGTGTTGCCTCAGGGGGTTAAAAGGGCTCTCCTGCCATTTGATGAGAGCTTAGTGGGGGACTCATGGAACCTGCAACTGGATAGATTTGCAAACAGCAGATTAAGTATGGGGAATTCCAAATTAACAAGAGTACCTACAGCAACTGTGTGGATTCCTGGAAATGGCAGGATTCTGTCACATCTGGACTCTAAACTTTAGATATCAGACTTTAGCGAAGCCCTTGTATGGAGCCCTTAAAAGGACAGATGCAGAGCCCCTGATCTGGACCACAGACTGCCAAAATGCCTTTGACAAGCTAAGACAGAGTCTTATGACTACCCGTACATTTGGATTACCTGACTTGCAGAAAGAATTTAAGTTGTATATTCATGAAAGGCAAGGAGTGAGCCTTGGAGTCTTAGTACACATGCTGGGAGACATCCCATGGCTGGTGGCACACTTGTGACAATGCTGGACAATGTGGGAGGATGGCCTCCTTGCCTCTGGATGGGGTAGCAGCTACTTGTGAGTTATTATTAAGGACTCTGTCTATTCTCAACCCTGCTACCTGTTCCCAGCTGAGTAAAATGAGCCTTCACAGCATGACCATTGGGTCAGCCAATGCCAGAGACAGACTGGTATGTTTTAATCAGTGAGACAGATTTATGGAAAATGGACAACAAAAAGCTGCATATGTGGTAGCCATGAAAGGGTGGGTACTAGAAACCACAGCACAGCATTGCTGCCTGGGACACCACCCGGGAAGCTGAGCTGATCACTTTAACCAGGACCCTCCAGATATCCAGAGGAAGACAGAATAGAGAGAGAACTCCTGTGTGAAGATTTCCCAGGCTAACACCTCTTCTGCTGATCTGTGTTGCTGCTGCTTTTGACATCCTAAGCCTCATGTGGTACAAGGATTCCTGTATATCATTTCTGAAATTATAGACACTGGTCCCACAGATCACCTGCAGGCTGGGATGAATGGCCCTGTGTTCGGAGGTTCCATGTCCCTTTCTAACTCAGCCCTGTCTCAGAAATTGTGTGTGAGGCAAAAACGAGGACACACATCTCTATTGGCATCTTAGATACTAAGTGGTAGGTTCGCCCTTTCCAGGTATCCTTCTCCATTTCACCTTGCCATTCCTCCCTGTTATAGTTGTTGCTTATGAGTTTTTATCTCCTGGTAATTTGTTGCATTCTTTACCTTTGTAAATCTACTGCCAAAACTTTGCATTGGCATAAATATGTAAAAACCCTCCCTCTAAAAGATCGCCTCACGTCAGCTGAAAGTAACATCGCCCCTCCTTCTGTGGATACAAAAGATAAAATAGACAGTGGGGGACAAGTAACACAGTCAAAGGCCTGAAAAAGAGCAAAAATGTTTTATGAGCTTTCTCTGTAATGAACCCTCACTCTTTTGGGGAATTAAAACTTGCATTCCTGCCTGAGGCCAGTAATCAAAGGGGAAGACAGTGTTTTTTGAGTTTTCTGACCCCAGGAGATGGCTCGAGGAGACTGTCCTGGCACAATTAGGAGTCGGTTTTCACTCAAGATACTGCAGTTCAATGGCAACAGCCCGAAGCTAAAAACTCCCTCAAAAAGTTCTGTATTTCTGCTTATAGTCAGGATGTTGGTTCTTTAAGATGGGAGTCTGCCATTATCTTTATATGCAGGAAAATTAATAGACTTCATTTTCCTTCTTCTCAATCCACTTGTCCTCTTTCTTTCTTCAGCCATGGAGACAAGCTATGGCTTTCTCCAACCATGGAGACTTTCAGTAACAGTCCTGGTCCTACAAGGAGGAGAAGAAAAAACAAACAAACAAACAATTGTTCTATGTGGTTCTGGTTTGGATCTCAGACAGATAAAAGAAACTTTAATAACCTGGAGAGAGCTCAGGTGGCAGTGGGAGAAGGTGAGAGAGACCTTGAGGCTTTATCATTTAGTTCAGCATATCAAAATGCCACGTTTTGGGGTAAAAATTTGTAATGTCCTTCAAGGGAATGCTTTTGATGAAGGTTATTATTAGTGTCATGAGAATTATCTAATATAAAATAATCACATGAAACAAATAAAACAACATTGACTTGCTTTGTACAATTTCCTTTAAAAGATATTAGTAGTTTTATAATACTGACAACTACTTCTTCCCACATTTAAAAACAATTATATTGATGATTTAACTGCCAGTAATAAGATTTTTTGGTGGTGTTATCTTCATTGAGGCAATATTTCTCTGTATCCTTAAAAATATAGAAATATTGATGTTAAAAAGGAAAAAAATTCGTATTTTTTGTACCAAAAATTAAAAAAAAAAAACCTGGAAGGAAGCTTGAGTATTAAAAGCAAGATCATTTATTGAGCATCTATTGTAAGGTTAGTGCAATGATCTAAAAATCCTTGCTTGCTCATATGTATATAGGGCTATTAGGTAACAATTTATTTTATGTATTGTTATATAAGTACAGAAAGTTGGACATATTTGTATTGTAAAATCTATCAATATGGAGTAGATAAATTAAGAACGACCAGTTCCTTAGCAGATAAATGATTATAATTTGAAAATAAAATCCTCTGTTGATTTTTTTAAAATGATGAATTATGCCAGAGAGCTCAGAGAAGCTCAGAGTTTTCATATTTTAACTAGACTTAAAAAATGCCTCAGAGGGCCAAGAAAGACAGATTTCTGCTCTCTCATTTTTATACATGCTCGGCTCATCCTAAATTACAGCAGTGTTTCATTACCACCAAAATTCTCAAGATAAAATTCGTAGCACAACTGCTTGCTAAGCAAAAGGAAAAATATAAATTGTATCTGTGCTGAGCAAATGGGTTTGGAAACTGACTTTTATTTGGCTCACAGCTTTCTTTGCACAGCAAAGTTTCTGCTGATTCTGTTGAGGCTCTGGTTAAGGTCAAGCGGATAATCTGGTTGGCCGTCAATGGATCTGCAGGAAGTGTATACCAACATATATGTCTTCTGTATTATAAACGGCATTGATTTCTTTAACCTCACCAGTTTTGATCTGGAAGACCTAAATGCTCATACCAATTCTTTTTCTAAAACAACATATTCTTCTTTGTTTATAGGGAATTTAACATCCTAGCTATAATTCTTTTGTTCTAATTTTTTTTTAAAGAGGTCTTATACAAAAATGATTACATAGAACAGAACATTATGCTCATTTCAAGGTTGAAATTTAATAAAGCTCATTTCAATCATTGGCATGTTTTTTCAGTTCCCTTCAAAAACACATTTTCTGTTCCTTAATGTGTCAAAAGTTTGTAAGAAGTCAAATAACATTCTTTTATTTTCATACCCCTCCATTCTCATCATTTATTTTCTAATGCATTGATTTCTTGTTTAAGCAAATCGATTTTTAACATGATTTCACTGGCCTCCTCAATTTTTTTTTTTTGTTTATTCAAGATGTAAATACCTAATCGCTGCTGTAAATTACTTACTCTGCACTGTTATTAGAGAAGGAAAATAAGAACAGATCTGACATGGCTTACTTTACATACATTGGATTCTCCATTTCTTTTTCGACAGGTTATCTAATTGTTTGTATTCCCTGTGTGTGTTCATTTTTGTGCATACATACCTTTCTCTTTTAATTTGAAATTAAAGGGTTGGAGACTAATGATCATTGTAAAAGTAACTGATCATAATATTCAGCTCCCACTTATAGGTATCTTTATTTTCTTTATCTAAATAATTTTATTCTGAGTGAAAAATACAAATGGATTATACCATGCAGAACTGAATACATGTTTACTTCCAGTTTTTCCTGAAATTCTACTGCAATGTAAATAAAGAGATTTTAAAAGGCATAAAATGTCAAGGACAAATAGAAGAAGTGACAAAGACAGCAATGACATTTTGAGGCTGGAAAGCAGAAATAGTAAATGACACACACACGCACACAAACACACTTTGCTTCTCCCCGCTTGCTCTATTTTTCATCTTAGCACTTACTTATTTCTGGACTCCAGCCTAGTGCCTGAGCCTCGGCCAGCACTGCCTCTCCATTAACTATGAGCACAGGGTTCCCACAGAAGCTGAAGCATGTGTTGCTGAGTCCTGGAATCTGAATCACGCTCTTTCCTAACTGATGGTAGAGTTGGCAAGGGCTCAGTTTGAAATTAGTTCATGATATTTTTTCACACAGTTTATAAAATTCTTCATTATGTTCCTATCATTCTGTATCATCAGAGCTATAATGGGAAGTTGGAAGCTTTTTCAGTTTATGCCATTTAACCAGGAAGAACTTAATGATGTTTCTTCTTACACATTTTTGATTCTATGGTCTCAACGTTCATATTAAATCATGTTTATAGGAGCTTCCAACTTTAAATAAAGCAGTCGTGGTCATTGGAACAAGTGCAAAAACAACATATGAAATCCTGAGTAGAATTCTTAAAAGGAAGTAATGTTCTGGGGCCTTCTTCTTCTCTTCACGGTGGGTGAAATACAGGTAGCATCTTGCAGTATCTACAACCTAATGAATATATTCTTTACCTTGGATTAATAATTATTTCTTAGGCATATATTATGCTATGGAAATATGATGATCTATCTATTTTAGCCACATTCTTTGGTTGTCTGTTATAATCTTTTATGGACTGAATTTTTTCCCTCACCCAAGCCTTATGTTGAAGCTCTACCTTTTCATTTGTATTTGGAGATTAAGAGCTATAATGAGGTAACAGAGTTTGACTGAAGTCATACAAATAGGGCTTTAACTCAATAAGAGTGTGTTCTTATATGTAGAGGAGGAGAGACAAGAAATATCTCTCTTCTTTATCTCTTTTCCCAGAGGAAAGACCAGGTACAGATGGAAGAAGATAGTCATATGCAAGCCAGGAAAAGACAACTCACCAGAAACCAAACCTGGTACTTGACCTTGAACTTGTAGTTTCCAGAAACATGGGAAAATAAGATATTCTCTCTATGATATTCTGTTATATCAGCCTGAGCTAATTTCTGATACAACTTAAAGATAAACTAATATGGAGGAATTTAGTTCTGAATAGTACACAATAAAGTCTACCCTTTGTTGCATTGGTTTAGCAGGCAAGTTCTAGCAATGGGGCACTGAGCTTGTACAGTGGAGAGCTGTTTGTACTTGCTATTCATGTGGCAAAACACATTTGACATTGTGTGCTTACTGTGTCTGCAACATCCAAGGATACAGCTGGAATAACACCGAACATTTTTGTATGTTAGCTGTTCCTTGCCATCTTCAGCAAATGGAAATGATAGAGAATATAGCTTGTGAAGGTATGCTCTCCCTGATTTCAGGCTATAAGGAGAATTTAATAATATTCAGGTCATATATATTGTAGCATGAAAAGATGCATCTACTTCTGTTGACTCCAAAGAAAGCAGATACAGCAATAACTTTGAAGGAACAACCTTAGAAAGAGTCCCTGCTTGCAAACATTTCTCAAGTATCAGAAGGAGTCTCTGAGAAGTAGCCCTAAGTAGAGGATGTGATTCAAATTGCTGCCTTCCCATCTGAGTATATGGTGACTAATCCTTACACCCACAACATAACGAGTGCTCCCTGAGTAGGGTTAGTCATAATAGTGGAAGCTGAAAAAATAATAAAACTGTTAGAAACAAAGTTTATGCCTAGATGAGGAAATAATCTCACAGGTGGCATTTTATGAAGGAAAATGTCTGAATGAAAACAAGCAGAAGAGTTAACTATCTAATTTTTGAGGGTAAAATAGCTCCAAATACGTGACAACCCAGTTCTATCAACTTGAATAGTTTTTCAAATTGTTGTCAGAATTTGTTTCTGCAATAGGTCCCTCATCTCAGAGATTTGCAGAATGAACCCATGGACCACATACACCAGTGATAAGATAGAGAGGAATAAAGAAGGAAGGAAAGGCTACCAGAGCCTCTGGAAAGGGGAGAGACCCCTATGGGTCTTTTTGTCTAGGGGATCATATATGGTTTTGTAAATGGGGAGATCTTGAAAATTACATTTGGCTGGGACTTGACAGACTTCACTGCCAATTACGAATGAATGAGGGTATTAACAACTGAATGTAGTCCTTCCAGTTCCACAAAAAAGGGGCAGGAGGTCCACACCAGAAGAGGTCTGTCTTACATGAAATGCTGGAAATCTGCTTTTCTCCTGTCTTATTTGTATTCAGAGAGTGCAGTTTGAAGAGAAAAGGCCTGTTTTCTTAGGCATGGAAAAATGGGGATCCTTGTGTCAAAATCCTAAGCCAATGATACAGGTCCTCTTCACTAGGGCTAGACATGGACTCCATTTTCTGAGCCCCGGCAGGCTCATAGATGAGTTTGATCAATGTTCATCTAAGCTTCCACTCTTGGGGAGGAGAAGAACACCCCATACAAGATCACATTCCTACATAAATGGCAGTTTTAAAATTAACTTCTGCCCACAGACCTCTGACACCAATGGCTGTGATGTATTTTGGGAATACAATCCATTTGTTGGTGGGGAAGGAGAAACCACATGTAAATCCCTAGACACCCCAAATTGGCAATCTTCCTGGTACCCCCTCTGCTGTGCTAGAGGCTCTGCTTTCCTCTTATCAATAATAAAATCTGTGCTGTCACTTACTCATGGTAGTCTGCGGATTTGCACTTCAATTTCCTGAGACTAAGGGCCTGGCAGAAAAATTGTGGTAACACTGACATTGAGATGCAAACATGCACCTATAACCATAGCTTCGAAGCTCCAGGGTGTGACTTCCAATGACAACTTCAGATGAGGCCCATGAAACATTGGAAAAGGCAGAACCATACAGAGAGACAGGCCAGGGGACCCTAGAGGAGAATATTGGTGTAGGGAGTTTCTCCAACAGTCCCAGACCAAGGGTTGTGAAGGAAGTAAAAATATTTGACCCCAAAATATAATTCTTAGACATATTTTGAGATAGCTGTTCAGCAAGCCAGAAAACATAAATACCCTTGCAGATCTTTCATAGGAGAGATTTTCACTGGTAGGAAATCTCCACTGACTCAGCCAAGCCTTTCCTTGTTCAAACATAGGGAAGATGAACTAAGAGTCTGGCACTTTTAAAGGTCTGAAAGAAACATTTACCATCTATTCTTTCTGAGGGCTGCTACCTGGGGGTTTCATCTACATAACAAGACTACCTTTGCTAGCCAAGTCTCCTTTTCTCTCCATCCTATCACCTGCCTTGCCACTATACATGATTTATCACTGTAATGTGGTTTTGGCAATGCCCTGAGCTCCTATTCTTCCTGTAACCTCAAAATGGTATATAAGCTTCTATACCTCATTGAAGCGTTGGAGTAATCACTCTGATTTTTCCCCATGTTAATAAATTTGTATGTCTTTTCTTCTATTAATCTGGCTTTTGTGAGTTGATTTTTTAGTGAAAATTCCCAGTGCAAAGAAGAAATTTTTCCCTGGTTCTTGCAGTTGCCACATGAACTATATAAGAGATATTCTCCATTGTAAAGGCCAGGAATCCTCCACAACAGTCTTTGGATTGAGTTAATTGCAACGAACAAATGATTGCTTCCTCTATCCCGTTTATCTTCAGAATGGCAAGTTTTTGATGCCGCTGTCCTATTCCTATTCAATTACTTTATAAATGAAGAAGGAAAATACGTTTTTTATAGGTTTAGCTTGTAGGAAGATGAACTATGTATGAACAGCCATTGAGCCTTTGAATGGACTGTACATTGGTGAGACCTTGACTTTGAGCAAAATGCCAGAATAGATCCTAATGCTATGTGGGAGCTGGTATATAAGAACAGTTGGGTGGCTCAAGGGATATACTGTGATGGTAATTGCTAATGTCCCACTACTATCTAATCTCTGTTTTTTTATAATAGGAATGTTTACCTTCAACTAAGCACATGGCTAAATGGCTAACTAGAATAAAGCTAAATTTCCAAAACAAATTTGGATTAAATTTTGACCAAGTTCTAAGTTCTGATAAACTTCTAGATTATGAGCTTAAGCAAGGGGGCCCTATGTCTAGGGATAATTGCATGTTCTAACGTGGCATACATAGCACAGCTCCACAGTTAAGAGTTTCACAACTCTACTGTCCAATAAAGTAGTGGCTAGATCCACAAGCTTTTGAGATTAGAAATGTGGCCTTTGTGATAAAGAAACAAAATTTTTAAGTTTATTTAATTTTAACTTAAAAAAATTTACCTCAGTTATTGAAGAACATCTAAGCAGGTTTGGAAAAACTTGGGCAAGTGAATCTACTGTTTCAACTGTTCATTAAAAACTTAACATAAATCAATTATTTTCAATGAAAATTTAGAGTCCCATTGGAGATGTGCCACAAATGTAAAACACACATCAGATTTTGAAGACTTAGTACAAAAGTGTAAAATATTTAAGTAAATTTTTATATTGATTACATGTCAAGATGATAACATTTTAGATAGATTAGGTCAAATAAAATATATTACTAAATTAATTTTGCCTATTTCTACTTACTCAATATGGATACAAAAATATTTTAAACTGCCTGTGAGTACCTGCCTTTCTTATTGGGCCTCCCTGCTATGGCTCTATCTCCATTATTATCTTTTTACTTTCCTATTGGCTGAAATTAAAATGGAGTGAGCTATTTTGAACCATGTGGCAAGGATAACATCCTAAAGATGTCAGAGCAGCCAGACAGAGGCGGCCTGGGTCTGAGAAGGGGTACGAAGAAAGGAACTTCCAGGGGGATGGGAGGAAAGCCTGGCCTGCTGGACAGGAGTCTGGAGGGCCCATAAGAACATTCACCACTCAGCAACTCTGGCCAGAAAAGGGAAAAGAATGTGGGTGTGAGGTAACCTAGGTAACGAGTGACCAATAGAAAAAGGCAATAATCAATGACAAATAGAAAAGAACAATAGTTTCCAGAGATGCAGAAAGGCCAATGAAAGGGTAGCTACCAATTTCAAACTGAGAGGAAGAGGTATTTATTCCTACACCCTGCCTGTGCGTCTGTCTCGCTCCCTTCTTTTTCATGAGAAGGACCTACTGCTAACTCTCCTTGGAAGTGCTCTAAACTCTTCCTTTGTTCCGAAATAAAATTTCTCTCTGTGAAACTGAAACTCGTGCAGGTTGCTTTTGCTTTCTATTCAGCTGTCTGTGCTGCTCCAGTTTTATTTTCTCTTTCCACTAATTTTTGCTTTCAATTACCACTCTGCCTCAGTTGAAATTTTTAACTCAGCTAAGTAATCGAACCAAGTCAATCAAGTTTGGGGAACCGGGACCCCTGAACCCAAACTGTTCAATCATGAGATTTTAGAGCTGAACTATCCAGTTTAGAACATGGCTTTTGGATCTCTCTTATATATAGGGAATGTAACTCTTAATCAAAATAAATAAGACAGAATGAAATGCATATGGATTCTTGGATTTACTCAGATCAAGTCACTTCAACTTAAAAAATGTGTATGTTAAGCGTTAAATTTGGGTTAAATTCTTACCTTCTTGAAATAGGTAAAATTCAGTACTCCATGCCCCTTTTTATAGGGATAAGGGGGAACTTGACCTTTCCTCTGAAAGTGTACTAAAGATTAACTCAAAATTAAGGTCAATTAATAAGAGAAAAGGTTTTTTCCCCAAATTCCATGTACGTGGAGAGAATCACAAAAGTGATCACCCTATATCCCAATGAAGTTCAGATATTGTTTACATGCCTTTTAGAAGGGGGGCTGAGGAGTGTAGGTAATTCTGTTTAGGGGTTAGAAGGTCGCCAGGAAGCAGGAAGAGATGGGGAAACAGACTGAGTTGTAAATTAACCTCAGAGGCAGGCATCATGCCAGGTCTGCTTGCTCTTCTTTTATGCACAATATTGAGATAACTGTGTGAAAGGGAAGTCAATCGTCGCCTTTGATCTTTTGATCAGCTCAGCCCACTTTATGCAGATAGAGGGAAAGCCTCTTTCAAGGGCCTGTTAATCTTCAACAGCTTTTAATTCAGAATATTCTTTATCCTAAGCAGTCATATTTTAGGGTGAAATTTGCTGAGCTCCCTCACTTTGATCATTAAAACACCTTAGTAGTAAAAAATAACCACAACTATAATATGCATTACTTTTGGTTCATTCAGTGAAAATTCAGGCAGCACACATAGCTCAGTGAGTAGGATGCTGGCCACATACACTGAGGGGAGCTGGTTTGAACCTAGCCAGAGCCAGTTAAAACAACAATGACAACTATAACAAAAACAAAGTAGTGGGGTGTTGTGGCGGGCGCCTGTAGTCCCAGCTACTTGGGAGGCTGAGGCAAGAGAATCACTTAAGCCCAAGAGTTTGAGGTTGCTGTGAGCTGTGATGCCATAGCACTCTACCCAGAGCTATAGCTTGAGGCTCTGTCTCAAAAATAAATAAATAAATAAATGTAAATTCAGTAATTTTGATAAGTAGGATGAAGGGTGTGCATGTGAAGGGTTCCCTGACATAATTAATCATAGTTCCAAAATCAGATGTACCCAGTATCAGAAAACATCAAATGTATGCTCTAGTTTAAGACTGTATTTTGTTGAGACATCAAAAAATCTTAGGTCAGGCTGTTTCCTGGGTGCAAGAAATTAGAGATGAGAAAAGCACTTGGCCGGCCTATCTGGCAAAGCCAGCACATGGACTTGGAAAGGCATTAATGTAAATTTGTTTATCAGAAGTTAATCCAGAAAGATCATCCAAAAATAGTTTTTTGGGGGTTAATTTTTAAAAACACTATGTATTACATCCTTTTTTAAATATTTAAGATCCATATTAACTTTTTAATGTTTTCAGGGAGATTTGCAGGAAACTCATTTAGCTGTATTAATTTAGTATTTCCTAATCATTTGGACATCATTTTTCTCTCTCTTTTTTTTCATATAGTAGCTATTTATTTCTAGAGCAAGTGGGGCTGACTAGAAGATGTGCTAACAAATAGTCAAGAAATCAGAAATTGGACAGTTAGTGTTTCACTAACGCTAATAAACAAGACTGGGATTCTCATTGGGTAAGAATAGGTTTGTTTTTTGTGTTTCTACTTGGTACAAACCAAAACAGGATATATTTTCCATCAGTTGTTCTCAGTGGCTTCTAGTTTCCATCTGACAATCCATTTAGTGTCTGGCAAACTGACTCCATAGATAGGCTTCTATGTGTGTTGACCCATCTGTGTTCTTCTGAACTGGTTTACCTAAGAAGGCAGCCAGAGTTGATGCTGTCTACTTCACACCTAATTGGCTGTTGGCTTTGATGTCAGCTTTGGTCTTTCATTCTTTGGATACATTCAGCTCAAAACCCTAATTCCATGGCCTAAAAGACATACTTCCTTCCCAGGACCTCTGTGAATCACTGTGGGCTCATTTGTTCCTCAGCTTCTCTGACTGTGTGTTACACAATCACTTGTTCAGCTTCTCCTTATTTCATGTCAAGATAGATCTGAAGTCAGCTGCTTACAGGTTTCTATATACCCTGTCAGGAGCATGCAACCTTTTATTTTTTCTCTGACACACGTTGGAAGAATAAGAGGTGCCCACACTACATATTAAATACATAAACACTAAGGAAAAGTGGTTTGCAAAAAAAGAAAAAAGAAAAAGAGGTCTGGGCATACTTTTTTGTGATATCCAACTCCACAGATTAGCAAAAAATATCCTCACAAAATCAATAGGTGGCAAGATGGTCTGTAGGTTGGACACCTCTGAATTCATTCACGCCAAGAATTTAAAGTGTGCAGTCAGTGGTTAAGATCTTTGAACTGTAATTGCTGGCATTTCTTTTACTACTTATTTTTATCTCACTTTTTAATATTATCTTTCTATTTACTTTCCTTATACTTTTGAAAACAAAAGAAAAATTTCAGTGTAGAGATTCCCTTTAATCACCTGAGAACACTTTTCTCACGTAGTTTCTGCCATTATCTCTTTTTAATCATTCACTCTTCTTTCCAAAAACAATCCTAGAAAACAACATTTGTTATTCTTATTTGCAGAAAGAGCAGAGGTAAATCCAAAGGTAGGCTATACGTGTATTCATATAGATGTGTGCAAATAAATGCATTTATTTAAATCTCTTTGATATAGTTTCACTTTTGTTTTTGCTTAGACTATTTATTAACAATGTTCCCAGAATATTTGTCACAGAAATAAAACCATAGTACAATGTCTATCATAATTACATTCATTCAAAGTGTTGTATTAAAACTGACACAATGTAAGATCCCTGTCTTTAATCAATTGTAGAGATAATTTACAATAGGAAACACAAACAGGAACATGTCTGTGCTCAGAGGGACAAATAGAACCAATATTCCTATTAAACTACAGGTCTTGAAACCCTTCAAAGACAGGTTAAAATTCACGAAATCTGTCCCCAGCGGGTTGGTGATCATTGGTTGGATGCACTGAGGCAGCTCAGCACATGAGTTTACGGTGGCCGCCCTGGTGGATCTTTCCTAATGATCTAGAGAAAATCCACAGTCCAATATCTTTTCAAAGTTTACATTTGGGCTTCTTGGCTATATAATATTTCTCAAAATTTGTTTGCTTATTTGATTAGCAAATGTTGAAGGGTTTCTGTTCTACTTCAGTTGCTTTTCCAAGTGGTAGAAAACCACTTCTATGTTTTGTGTTTCTTGCTATTGATGAGCATACAATAGAAACAGAAGGCAAATATATATAAATGTTTAGAAGGAAATCACAAAGGAGATTGAAATACAAAATAATCAATGTTAAAAAGTAAGGAAAATTGGTAGTAAAGACTGAGTAAATTGTGTTTCAGAAGTAGCATCTTGGTGCTGTTCAGGGATATAGAGTGAAGACTGGTACTGCCAACCCTATGAGGTCAGACAATTAAGTTCACAAAGTCATCCTAGAAAAAAGTGCTACACAGCTCATTGGTGAATATTGTGATGGTCACTTTCAAAGTTCTCCCCTTGTGGGAAGCTAGTGCCTAGTCCACCCTTCAAAGCTATTTTGGAATTATTTTCCCGGAATGGCCATCAGAACTGTTGTCATACAAAGTCTGATGGTGAAGATCAGAAACTCATTTTAGAAACAGTGTAAAATATCTCGTTGCTGAATGTGACAATGGCCATCAGATGGCCAAGGGAGGACTTTGAAGGTAACCATAGTGATATTCAGCAAGGAGGTATGTACCACTTTTCCTTAGATAAGTTTGCGAACTTAATTGTTAATCTTCAAATTTGAGGGCAGAAATCAAGATTTCTAGTTGAAATAGTTTAAGTATGAAATGCTTACGTATATACTATGTGTATAGACTGTTCAAGTTCAAATATAAAATAGGCAGCTAGAAATGTGTGTGTAGAGCTCAGAGGAGATTTCTGTACGGTACAAGATAAATACTCTATTTTGGATTCATAATCATTTTTAGCTACTGTGATGTGTAAAATGGGAAGAGAAAAATGATCAGATTTGTCCTCATAAATACAACCATGGCCTTGAACAGGTTCAGTGGAAAGATGGTGGCTGAAGATGGTTTGAAGCAAATGAGTAAAAACCAGTCGAGGAAGTAAAAACAGTGAGTATAGACTCTGTTGAGAAGTGTAGGATGAGAGCCACAGAAATGGAGATGAGGAACTTACTAAATTATGTTGTTCTTCTGATGAGATTTAACTAATAGGAGAGAGAAACAGATGATGTAGGAGGTAGCATACAACTTACAGAACAAAATACACATCGTTGTCCCCTGATTGAGTTCCAGAGCAAAAATAGAAAGGTTAACCTTTCATAATTATAGAATATTTCTGTGATTTGAACAGAACTGAAAGAAGGCCTAAGAACATGGATGAAGATGTGTTTGTTCCTTTAATAAAATGTAAGATAGCTTTTCACTGCTTAATTTCAATCTCTATTAAAAGACCTAAATTTTAACCAATGAGTTTGACACAAGAAATGGGAAGTGATGGAATTTAAAGGACATTTATATGATTTTCAGGGATGGTTGAGTGTCAATTTGAGTCTTGAGGTCACATAACTATATTTATGTGATCTTTTCCAGTAGTGTTCTAATGCTTCGTTGGGGCATAAAGGAGTCCGATATGTTTTTTTCCTGTATCAAGTTAGGTTTTTTTCCAGGTAGCTACACTAAAGAAAGAATGGGGCAAGAGATTTAGGGGAGCTTGTATCAGGGAAAGGCATAATGATAAAGCAAGGTATCTAGTTATGAGATACAAAATTCACCAAAACTATCTAGAATGCACTTCCAATGGCACTGCTTATGCACATTCAAAGTCTACCTTCTCAGTGGGTGATTTATTTCGCTGGAAAACCTTCTGCATAGAAATAATTACTCACTCAGTAGATCACTCAGTGGTGCAATGGAAGCATGAGTTTCTGCCATCCAGCATTTTGTTTCACATAACAATGGTGTATCTTCAAAGTAAAAACACAGGTCGCCCATAAAGTTCATGTGCAATTTAAAATAGTGTACAAGTTGCATGTGAACTTTATGGCTACCCTCTATATGGTATGTTTAAAACATTTGAAGTAAGCCTTCTGGTATGGGTTGGATTGATTTTGGGGGGATAACAAGATAACAGACCTTATCAGCTTAGCTCATCCCATAAAAGGAAGGAAACGCTGGCGAAGAAATATCTAGATTCTAATTCATTTGTGTAATCACAGCCAAATTTAATTTCTCTAAGCATAAACCTTTTCTCATCTACATAAAAGTCTATAAGAAAGATCATACAAAATATACTAATGCTGGGACTCAGAAGACGATATCCCAAAGGGTAGGGCCTTGGCACACTGCACAGTTGTGTTAAAGGGAATGGGAAGGTCTTAGAAGCTGCCAGAGAACCCAAGTCCTCCAGGCTGTCTAGGGTCATCCCCCCGGATCTCTCCCCTAGGTGCAGGGAAGAGCTCTTTATGAAGTTGCCTTATCTGACTTAGGGAAGTTCTTCTTAAAGGAATGTAATTATCTTGAAAGTCCTTCCTTAGCAATCTCATCAGACATCAGGGAAGATTAATCCCTGGATAGAAAATTAAAAGTCATCACCACACCCAGATGGGCTAGCACCGATTCAGGAGGCTGCTCTGAAACAACTTCTATTTCCTGAGAGACTTTGTCTACGTGATAAGACGACTTCCAAATGCTATGTATTTCCTTCTCTTTCCTGCCCAAAACGTGTCACTGCCTCCCCTGAAAGCCTCAACCCCTTATTTCTTTACATTATGGAAACTTCAGCTTGAAGACTTCACCCATTCGGCCCTCCTTTGAGTGCCATATTCTTCTCTGAAGCTCCCATTTACATGGATGGAATTAAAATGTTCTTCTTCCAACCGTCTATTTGTTTGGTTTATTTCAGCAGACTCAATGATTGACACTTCAGTGGGAAAGTTTAAACTTTCCTACACTGTACATCATTCACAGCATGCAGCCCAACAGAGCATAAGTTCAGTTTAACTCCCCTTAGCTATTATTTTTATAAACAAAACTAAAGTCTGGAACATTATCCTGTTTGGAACATGTACAGTTTGCCATAGTCTGATCTACAGAGATTCATTTGAGTATTGAAAAGTTAATTTAGTATAGCTATTAGAAGGACTTGCTTGCCACGTTGAGGAGTTTAAATTGTGTTCTAAGGCAACAGAAAGTAATTGAACATTTTTGGAACTTTAGAAGTGATAAGAAAATCGCATTCAGAAAAGGCATGTGGCACCTGGAAGTAGGCTGCATTGGAAGAGAGAAAGAAAGTTTGACAGATGTGTTAAGAAGCTCCAAGTCAAGGTGGATGGAAGAAGCACCCCCACACTAGTGACATGTATAGTCACTTGATTTTATACACACACACACACACAAAAAGAAATATTGGAGGCACAAGAAACGGGATGCCAGCTGAAAACCATGTATAGCGGATAAACTGGAAGTGGTAATATGAATGTCCTTTGTGGTCAAGGCACTTCCTTGAGATATGGATTATATGGTGGCTGGACTTGACCTTCTCCTTGAAGCTAGAGGTATAAAATGGTGGTATGATCTCTAGAATGTACCTAAAAATTGTCTCCAAACTCAGGATCTTTGGAATAATGTTTATGCACTCCCCTATCTTCGGGTAGTTGAAAAAGTCACTGATGAGAAATGGAATTCCTAAGGCGGCATGCTGCAAGGACGAAGCATCCTAAGACATTCTTTTTGCATAGTCTGGAAAATTTCAGGCTGAAAAATCATCATGAAAGCTGGTCTTACAACTAGAAAATCCTAGGACCCTGACATTGAATATTCAGTGTTTATTGGAATGAGTCTTTTGGGTAGATAGTTAGGACATCCCTCCGGCTCTCTTAGGGACAAAAGCTCAGCACCCTGCCTGAGTGCTGCCTGGACTAATTGCCACACCTGGGAGAAATGACAAGGGCAGGGACCCTCACCTGGTGTGGCCCCACCTGGATCCTGTCCCTACCCCAAACAACTGCCACACCTGGGCCAGGAGGCCCACCCTGCCAATCTGCAAAGGAGTCCAGGGAACTCCCCAGCTACAGTAGGGTCTAGAAAGTGACCTGGAGTAACCTAATGCTAATTATGCTGTCATTGACTGTCCATCATAGTGACTTGATGGTGACATTGGAACCACAAGGTGAGGGGGGCAATCTAGACAATAGAAAAAATGGCCCCAACCATAACCAGAGTCTCTTGTTATGACAGGTGTCCGTTTGTCATCTATGGCATCTGTGCTCTTCTCTGTAAACCTTTCTCTCCTCAGTTAACTTGACCTTGCGTTTGCCTTGCTTTTGTTATCTGGTGATTTTTTTAGCCAAGAGCACACCATAAAGCTAGAACTGACTGCCAACCTAGCATGTTCTCAAGTCAGGACAATTAGACACCCACAGATAAAGTAACATTAACTAACTTCACAGAAAATATAGTAATCATGGAAAATTTAATAAAATATACTCTATGAGTCATGAATCCCTACAATGCATACTCAACAGTTACAAATAAAAGGGAAAAATGACATTTTTCTAAAACTGGAAATCATTGAACTACCTTAAAGTGTTTATAATTAAAAATGTTATTTGAAGACAATCACACAGATTGAAATGTTAAAATAAGCAAATTGAAAACAAATGAACAAAAAAAAAATTGGAAAAAAAAGTTTAAAGAGTTGAATGTTTCATAAAGAATTAAGAAATGGGTGACTCGATTTTAAGAGACGGTTCATGATGGTAGGTAAGGATTTGACAGCCAACTACATGATTTAAGTCTTGAGAATACAATTTTTCTAAAAAACAAAAGAAAGCTCAAAAGAACACAGCTGAGGATATCTCTTTGGGAAATAACATACTTTGCCATGTATAGTGTGCACTCTCCCCCCAAATATCTGAGGGAAAAATAAGGATGCACATTGTACATGGGTAGTCGGTTCAGGAGCAGGGCAGCCCACCAGGCCTCCTGGAGTCACCGCACCCTCCCCATGGGCCCACCAGGTGCATGGGGGTCCACCCAGGAGGATCCCGGATCTGGTAGGAGTGGGTAGGATGAGGAGTGGGGTAGCGGCATGGCTGGCAAAGCAGGGTGTGGTCATATGGAATGAGGGCTGAGGCCTCAGGCCTGGGGCCAGGTGTGGAGGGGCCTGGAAGATTTGTGCAGGCCCCAGGGACCTGCCCGGCTGCCCATGGACCAGGTGCCCTCAGGAGCTTCCTCCCCACCAGCCACATGTGTGGCCAACTCAGCCGTGATCCCTGATGTGGCCAAGGTGGAAAGGCTTCTGGGAGAGCGGTAAGGGGCAACCTTCACAGAACAGGTGTCCTTGGGAAGGCAGTGCAGTGTGCACGTTTATCAGGGAAGCGTTAGCATTCCCCAGATGGGTCTGTCCCAGTCCAGAGTTACATGGGTGTTTTCCTGAAAGTTCGGACCAAAAATGTGAGTGTGCATTATTCATGGCAAAATGCTGCACTTACATGGGAAGGCAAGAGATGATGGGCAGCAGTGTTGACATCAAAAGGAAGTATACCAAGGACAGAACTTAACTGCATTTCCAGAGTCTGAGAACATCCCGTGTTTCGAAAGAACAGTAACTGGCATTCAATTTCAGGACACACAATCTCTCTCTCTTGTTCTCGTGACCTCCTGTATCTGCTTAAGTCTCTCTAATGTTATTGACAGTGGGCAGATACAATCTATGTCTTTTGAGCTGAAATTCTGGTGCCAATAAAACTTGACCTCACATCTCTCCATTTCTTTATTGTTAAAGTGCTATTGTTAAAACATCTTCACAGTGAAATATGTGTGAAATTGGGAAAGACAAGCAACGTTGGATGCCAGAACGAATACGTTATGTAGTTTGTTCTATTTTAACAGTGTATTTCAAATACTAGGATAAGAGGACACAATTTCGCCAGGAAATTTGAACTGAATAATTTATTTTGCAATATAAATTTATCCCTTGAGTCACTGTGTACTGTTTAGTCACTTTCTCTGTAGTTTCTATTCGTGCCAGAAAATGTAATAGATTCTTTAGAACAGATAGATTATAAATTATGAATTCATATGAATGGTGATGTACAGTTGCATGTGACAAAGTCATGAGAAGAAATTTGTAGTAAAATGTTTCTTTTTTTTTTTTTATTAAATCATAGCTGTGTACATTAATGCGATCATGGGGCACCATACACTGGTTTTATAGACCGTTTGACACATTTTCATCACACTGGTTAACATAGCCTTCCTGGCATTTTCTTAGTTATTGTGCTAAGACATTTACATTCCACATTTACTGAGTTTCACATATACCCTTGTAAGATGCACCACAGGTGTAATCCCACCAATCACCCTCCCTCTGCCCACCTCCCCCCTCCCTCCCCTCCCTTCCCTTTTCCCCTTCCCCCTATTCTTAGGTTGTAACTGGGTTATAGCTTTCATGTGAAAGCCATAAATTAGTTTCATAGTAGGGCTGAGTACATTGGGTACTTTTTCTTCCATTCTTGAGGTACTTTACTAAGAAGAGTATGTTCCAGCTCCATCCATGTAAACATGAAAGAGGTAAAGTCTCCATCTTTCTTTAAGGCTGCATAATATTCCATGATGTACATATACCACAATTTATTAAGCCATTTATGGATCAGTGGGCACTTGGGCTTTTTCCATGACTTAGCAATTATGAATTGGGCTGCAATAAACATTCTGGTACAAAATTCTTTGTTATGATATGATTTTTGTTCTTCTGGGTATATACCTAGTAGAGGAATTATAGGATTGAATGGCAGATCTATTTTTAGGTCTCTAAGTGTTCTCCAAACATCTTTCCAAAAGGAATGTATTAATTTGCATTCCCACCAGCAGTGTAGAAGTGTTCCCTTTTCTCCACATCCACGCCAACATCTCTGGTCTTGAGATTTTGTGATATAGGCTAGTCTCACTGGAGTTAGATGGTATCTCAAAGTAGTTTTGATTGGCATTTCTCTGATGATTACGGATGATGAGCATTTTTTCATACGTCTGTAGGATGTGAGCCTGTCTTCTTCAGAGAAGTTTCTCTTCAAGTCCCTTGCCAAGGCTGCGATGGGATCCCTTGTTCTTTTCTTGCTTATATGTCTGAGTTCTCTGTGGATTCTCATTATAAAACCTTTGTTGGAGACATAACCTGCAAATATCTTCTCCCATTCTGAGGGCTGTCTGCTTGCTTTACTTACTGTGTTCTTGGTTCTGCAGAAGATTTTTAGTTTGATTAGTTCTCAGTAGTGTATTTTTGAAGCTGCTTCAATGGCCCAGGGGGGTCCTCCTCATAAAATACTTGCCCAGACTGATTTCTTCAAGGGTTTTCCCCGCACTCTCCTCTAGTATTTTTATAGTTTCCTGTCTCAAGTTTAAATCTTTAATCCAGTGAGAGTCTATCTTAGTTAATGGTGAAAAGTGTGGGTCCAGTTTCAGTCTTCTACAGGTTGCCAGCCTGTTCACCCAGCACCATTTGTTAAATAGGGAATATTTTCCCACTGAATGTTTTTAATTGGCTTGTCAAAAATCAAATAACAGTAATTAGCTGGATTCATCTCTTGATTCTCTATTCTATTCCAGACATCTACTTCTCTGTTTTTGTGCCAGTACCATGCTGTTTTGATCATTATCAATTTATAGTATAGTCTGAGGTCTGGTAGTGTGATTCCTCCTGCTTCGTTTTTCTTTCTTTTTTTTTTTTTATTAAATCATAGCTGTGTACACTGATATAATCATGGGGCATCATTCACTAGCTTCACAGACCGTTTACCAAGTTTCACATATACCCTTGTAAGATGCACCGCTGGTGTAATCCCACCAATCCCCTTCTCTCCAACCCCTTCCTCCCTCCCTTTCCCCCTTCACCCTATTCTTAGGTTGTAACTGGGTTATAGCTTTCATGTGAAAACCCTAAATTAGTTTCATAGTAGGGCTGAGTACTTTTCTTGGGTACTTTTTCTTCCATTCTTGAGATACTTTAATAAGAAGAATATGTTCCAGCTCCATCCATGTAAACATGAAAGAGGTAAAGTCCTTCTTTCTTTAAGGCTGCATAATATTCCATGGTGTACATACACCACAATTTATTAATCCGTTCGTGGACCGATGGGCACTTGGGTTTCTTCCATGAATTAGCAATTATGGATTGAGCTGCAATAAACATTCTGGTACAAATATCTTTGTTATGATGTGCTTTTTGGTCTTCTGGATATATGCCCATTAGAGGGATTACAGGATTGAATGGCAGATCTGTTTTTAGATCTCTAAGTGTTCTCCATATCTCTTTCCAAAAGGAATGTATTAATTTGCATTCCCACCAGCAGTGCAAAAGTGTTCCCTTTTCTCCACATCCGCGCCAACATCTCTGGTCTTGGGATTTTGTGATATAGGCTAGTCTCACTGGAGTTAGATGGTATCTCAAAGTAGTTTTGATTTGCATTTCTCTGATGATTAAAGATAATGAGCATTTTTTTCATATGTCTGAAGGCCACACGCCTGTCTTCTTCAGAGAAGTTTCTCTTCAAATCCCTCGCCCAGCCTGCAATGGGATCCCTTGTTCTATTCTTGCTAATGCATTTGTGTTCTCTGAGGATTTTGGTTATTAAACCTTTGTAGGAGACATAACCTGCAAATATCTTCTCCCATTCTGAGGGCTGTTTGCTTGCTTTACTTACTGTGTTCTTGGCTGTGCAGAAGCTTTTTAGTTTGATCAAGTCCCAGTAGTGTATTTTTGAAGCTCCTTCAATTGCCCGGGGGGGTCCTCCTCATAAAATACTCGCCCAAACCGATTTCTTCAAGGGTTTTTCCTACACTCTCCTCTAGTTTTTATAGTTTCCTGTCTTAAGTTTGAATCTTTAATCCAGTGAGAGTCTATCTTAGTTAATGGTGAAAGATGTGGGTCCACTTTCAGTCTTCTACAGGTTGCAAGCATGTTCACCCAGCACCATTTGTTTAATAGGAATCTTTTCCCCATTGAATGTTTTTAATTGGCTTGTCAAAGATTAAATAATTGTAAGTAGCTGGATTCATCTCTTGGTTCTCTATTCTGTTCCAGACATCTACTTCTCTGTTTTTGTGCCAATACCATGCTGTTTTGATCACTATCGATTTGTAGTATAGTCTGAGGTCTGGTAGCATAATTCCTCCTGCTTTGTTTTTATTTCTGAGTAATGTCTTGGCTATTTGAGGTTTTTTCTGATTCCATATAAAATGAAGTATTGTTTTTTCAAGATCTTTAAAGTATGACAGTGGAGCTTTAATAGGGATTGCATTGAAATTATATATTGCTTTGGGTAGTATAGACATTTTAACAATGTTGATTCTTCCCAGCCATGAGCATGGTATGTTTTTCCATTTGTTAATATTTTCAGCAATTTCCTTTCTTAGAGTTTCATAGTTCTCTTTGTAGAGATCTTTCACGTCCTTTGTTAGATAAATTCCCAAATATTTCATCTTCCTTGGCATTACTGTGAATGGGATAGAGTCCTTAAATGTTTTTTTCAACTTGACTGTTGTTGGTATATATAAACGCTACTGATTTATGAATGTAGATTTTGTAACCTGAGACGCTGTTTTATTCCTTGATCACTTCTAAGAGTTTTGTAGTTAGAGTCCCTAGTGTTTTCCAGATATACTATCATATCATCAGCGAAGAGCGAAAGTTTGATCTCTTCTGACCCTATATGGATACCCTTGATCGCCTTTTCTTCCCTAATTGCAGTGGCTAAAACTTCCATTACAATGTTAAAAAGCAATGGAGACAATGGGCAGCCTTGTCTGGTTCCTGATCTGAGTGGAAATGATTCCAATTTAACTCCATTCAATATGATATTGGCTGTGGGTTTGCTGTAGATGGTCTCTATCCGTTTATGAAATATCCCTTCTATACTGATTTTCTTAAGTGTTCTGATCATGAAGGGATGCTGGATATTGTCAAAAGCTTTTTCTGCATCGATTGAGAGAATCATATGGTCTTTGTTTTTTAATCTGTTTATGTGCTGGATTACATTTATAGATTTACGTATATTGAACCAGCCTTGAGACCCTGGGATAAAACTGACTTGGTCATGATGTATAATTTGTTTGATGTGTTGCTGGATTCTGTTTGTTAGCATCTTGTTGAATATTTTTGCATCTATATTCATTAGTGATATCGGTCTATAATTTTCTTTTCTTGTTGGGTCTTTTCCTGGTTTGGGGATTGGGTGATGTTTGCTTCATAGAACGTGTTGGGTAGTCTTCCTTCTTTTTCTACCTTTTGGAATAGGTTGAGTAATATAGGTACTAATTCTTCTTTAAGGGTGGTAGAATTCTAACGTGAAGCCATCTGGTCCTGGGCTTTTCTTTTTAGGGAGGTTTTGCATGGTTGATGCTATTTCCGAACTTGATACGGGCCTGTTCAAGATTTCCACTTGATTCTGGCTAAGTCTTGGAAGGTAATGTGCTTCCAAGTATTGGTCAATTTCCTTCAGATTTTCATATTCCTGAGAATAAAGTTTCTTGTAACATTCATTAAAATTTTTTTGGATTTCTGAGGAGTCTGTTGTTATTTCATCTTTCTTGTTTCTGATTGATGAGATTAGAGATTTTACTCTTTTTTTCCTGATTAGGTTGGCCAAAGGTTTATCTTTTTTATTGACCTTTTCGAAAAACCAGCTTTTTGATTTATTGATCTGTTGTATTATTCTTTTATTTTCAATTTCATTTAATTCTGCTCTAATTTGGGTTATTTCTTTTCTTCTACTGGGTTGGGGTTGGAATGTTCTTTCTTTTCCAGTTGCTTGAGATGTCCCATTAAGTTGTTAACTTCCACTCTTTCTGTTCTCTTGAGAAGGCTTGCAGTAGTATAAATTTCCCTCTTAGAACTGCCTTTGCGGTGTCCTAGAGGTTCTGATAGTTCATGTCTTCATTGTCGTTTTGTTCCAAAAAATTTGTGATTTCTTTCTTAATCTCATCTCTGACCAAGTTATCATTCAGCATAAGGTTATTTAACTTCCATGTTTTTGTATGAGTATGCAGGTTCCTGTTGTTACTCAGCTCAAGTTTTATTCCATGGTGGTCCAATAAGATGCATGGAATAATTTCTATTCCTCTAAATTTACTGAGGTTAGACTTGTGAACTAAGATGTGATTGATTTTGGAGTAAGTTCCATGGGCTGATGAGACTATGTGTATTCAGTTTTGTTTGGGATGAAATGTTCTGTAGATGTCTGCTAAATCCAAATGTTGGATGGTTAGGTTTACATCTAAAATTTATTTGCTCAGCTTCTTGTTGGAGGATCGATCCAACACTGCCAAAGGAGTGTTGAAATCTCTGACTATTATGGAGCTGGAGGAAATCAAGTTACTCATGTCTGTTAGGGTTTCTCTTATAAATTGAAGTGCGTTCTGGTTGGGTGCATAGATATTAATAATTGAGATCTCATCATATTGAGTATTACCCTTAACAAATATGAAGTGACCATTCTTCTCCTTCCTTACTTTTGTTGGGTTAAAGCCTATTGTGTCTACAAATAAAATTGCAACACCTGCTTTTTTCTGATTACCATTTGCCTGAAATATGGACGACCATCCTTTCACCCTGAGTCTGTATTTGTCTTTTAAGTTAAGATGTGACTCTTGTATGCAATAAATATCTGGCCTGAGTTTTTGTATACAATCGGCTAACCTATGCCTCTTTAGAGGACAGTTTGAGCCGTTCACATTAATGGAGAATATTGATAAGTCTGGTGAAGTTTTGGATATCGAGTTTTTCAAAAGTCCAGTGGGCATTTTTAATCCTTTCGCCAGTGTCGAAATTGGAGTTTGATCCAAATTTTCTGAGTGAGTTTACTTTTGTGGTATAGGATTGGGTTGGTCATTATGGAGGATAGGTCTGAGAATATCCTGAAGAGCTGGTTTGGTTATGGCAAATTTCTTCAACATATGAATGTCATTAAAGTATTTAATTTCTCCATCATGAATTAAACTCAGTTTAGCTGGATACAAGATCCAGGGTTGAAAGTTATTTTGCTTTAGGAGATTAAAAGTCAGTGACCACCCTCTTCTGGTTGAAAAGTTTCAGCAGAGAGATCTGCAGTCATTCTAATATTCTTCCCTTTGAAGGTAATGGTTTTCTTTCTCCTGGAAGCTTTGAGGATTTTCTCCTTCATATTAACTTTAGTGAAGTTTATTATGATATGCCTGGGGGATATCTTATTGGGGTTGAGTTGTGCTGGGATTCTGAAGCTGTCCGCTATCTGAATTTCAGAATCTTTAGGCACATCTGGAAAATTCTCTTTCATAATTTCATGCAGAAGGGCCTCTGTGCCCAGCGAGGCCACTTCATCTGTTTCTGGAACTCCAGTGATTCGGATATTCACCTTCTTCAAATTATCCCAGAGCTCTCTGAGAGAATTATCCATTTTTGCTTTCCATTTCTCTTCCTCTTTGAGAGTTTGGGAGTGTTCAAAGGCTTTATCTTCAATGTCAGAAATCCTTTCTTCTGCTTGCTCCATTCTGTTGCTGATGGATTCTACTGTATTTTTCATATCTTTGAGGGCTGCAAATTCTTGTTTCAGTGTGTCTAAGTCTTTGGTGGTTTTGTCTTTAAACTCGTTAAATTCTTGAGACAACTTTTGAATTTCTCCTCGAATTCCTAATTCCATTTTATTAATCTTGTCTGCAATCCAAATTCTGAATTCGATTTCTGACATCTCAGCCAGTTGTTTATGAATGGGATCTTTAATTACATCTGCCATATCTTTCCTTGGGGGGGTTGATGTATTCTGGTTATTCATGTTACCAGAGTTTTTCCGCTTATTCCGCCCCATGGTTGTTTTACTCCCTTTGATTTTTTTCCCCTGGGGCTTTGTCGAGGGCCTGTACAGTATTGTGGCCTGAGAAACCAGGGCCCTGTCTGGTGTGGTGGGGCTAAGTGGTTCTGTCTTGTTTTCAGCTGGTTTCTGTTCCAACCTAGTGAAACAGATACTTTGGATTGAAGTCTCAGCTGTAGAGAAATATCAGCAATTAAGTCACCATGCCCCCCACCAGCAAACAATTTGAAAAGAAAAATCAAACGTTCCTACCACCGTGCACCCAGGGCACAACCTGATTTATCCTCAGGTGATTGGTTCAGTTCAAAAGGTCCAAATCAATTATCTCAGTCTGCACCTGTCTCCAGTGACAGAGTTTAAGAAGTCTCTGGGAACTACTGGTGTGGTTCCACCACACTACTCTGGTGTGGCTTGCTCCAGTGCTGCGTGGAGTCAGGAGGAGCCACCCAGCCAATAGATCAGTATGGGAAGGTTGCTGCCTCCTTCCCTACCTTGCACCACTGTCACACCCAGTCACTGATAGCCCTGCAGTTGGCTGACCCAGTTGCCTGTAGTGAATCTGTACTCCAGGAGTTTGCACCTGCCTGAATCACAAGGAAGTTTGCCAGGCCGCTGTGCTCTGCCTCTCTCCAGCAGGAGGAGGTTATGCCTGACAACCTCGGGCGCTTGATGAAGGTTGAGGGGGTTTTCACACAGGTTCAGTCTCGACCCTGATTAATGTTACTGACAGAACAGAACAGAACAACTCTGCAGTTTCCCTGCAGAAGAGAAGCTGAATTGAGTTCCAAATCATCTTATCTTTGCTCTTGTATTGTCTATGGGCTGACAATCCCCTGAGGGCCAGGTGCATCTTAGGTTTAGTAAAGCGGACCTCTGGGTCAGCCCCGCCCTGGGAGTTTCCCTAGTTTACAAGTGGGAGTGCCTCAGGCAAACTCAGAGTCTCTGGTTGCCCAAGGGGGACAGGGGGTGTGGGTTCAGAATATTCGGTAGTGAGCCGTATTGCTAGCAAAAGAGGGCTGCTGTTTTATGGCTCAGGAAACCGCTGCTCCGGCGTAGCTCCCTTCTAGCCAACCGTCCACTCTCCACTCCTGTACCCCAGAGTCTGCACTGACCAACTGCAGCCCAGCACTGTCTACACCCCTTGAGCAATCGCCCAAGAGACTGGACCCCTGGGGGACATGCCACCAGACCTTGGAGTGAGAGCAGAGGGGAGAGCGGGGAGCGCTGGGAGCCTGGAGCTGCGGGCAGAGAACACACACAGCTCTACACAGTTTTATGCCTGGCCGTATTGTCACCAAAAGACGGCTGTCACACTGTGCCTCAGGGAACTGCTACTCCGGTGCGGTCCCCTCTCCACCGAATGGGACTGGCCTCCAGACCTCAGTGAGTGAAGGGGAGCATTGGGAGCTCATAATTCCAGGTAGAGACTATATACAGTTTATACAGTTTTATGCCTGGCAGGAGGATGCTGTGGCACCCTAGTAGGGGAGGTAGGTCCAGTTTTTAGAGGGTCTCTCCCGTGGAGTGTAGTGGGAGGACCTTTGAACTCTGCCCGATTGTTTGTGGACCACTCTGAGCCGTTCTCATGGGGGAGGGGACTCCTGTCCGCTTGGTGATGGATTTTGTACCTTTTGTTTGTATCCTTGTGGTTGCAGCTCACCTCAGCGGGGTTGACGTACGTTCTACAACCTTCTCTCTTAGTGCAGCTCAAATCCACCAGATCACTTGCTGAATTTTTGTCCTTTAACTGTCCTTCTGGATGGGAGCCTCTGTGAAAAGCTGGCTTCAGTCAGCCATCTTGTCTCCTCCCCTTGTTTTTATTTCTGAGTAATGTCTTGGCTACTCGAGGTTTTTTTCTGATTACATATAAAACAAAGTATTATTTTTTCAAGATCTTTAAAGTATGACAGTGGAGCTTTAATAGGGGTTACATTAAAATTGTATATTGCTTTGGGTAGTATGGACATTTCATCATACCATGAGCATGCTATGTTTTTCCATTTGTTAACATTTTCAGCTATTTCTTTTCTTAGAGTTTCACAGTTCTCCTTATAGAGTTCTTTCATGTCCTTTGTTAGATAAACTCCCAAATATTTCATCTTCTTTGGCACTACTGTGAATATTTCAGGCAAATGGTAATCAGAAAAAAGCAGGTGTTGCAATTTTATTTGCAGATACAATAGGCTTTAAACCAACAAAAGTAAGGAAGGATGAGAATGTTCACTTCATATTTGTTAAGGTTACTACTCAATATGATGAGATCTCAATTATTAATATCTATGTAGCCAACCAGAATCCACCTCATTTTATAAGAGAAACTCTAACAGACATGAGCAACATGATTTCTTCCAATTCCATAATAGTTGGAGATTTCATAAGACATCCCTCAATAAGAAGCATTGTTGGATCGATCCCTCAATAAGAAGCTGAGCAAAAATTTTTTAGATTTAAACCTAACCATCCAACATTTAGATTTAGCAGACATCTACAGAACATTTCATCCCAACAAAATTGAATACACATACTTCTCATCAGCCCATGGAACATACTTCAAAATCGATCACATCTTAGGTCACAAGTGTAACCTCAGTAAATTTAAAGGAATAGAAATGATTCCTTGCATCTTCTCAGACAACCGTGGAATAAAAGTTGAACTCAATAACAACAGGAATCTTCATACTCATACAAAAGCCTGGAAGTTAAATAACCTTACGCTGAATGATAGCTGGGTCAGAGATGAGATTAAGTGGAAGCTGGATGCTGCGACGAATGGGAAGCCGTTTTTCTCATCTAAAATGAAAGGTTGAACTAGATGAGTCAAAATAACAAGCTTTTTAAAATGTACAAATAATTAAGAAAGTGAAATATGTAAAATATTTTTAATTCAAAACATATATTTAGATGTTTCATAAGAAAATTAATTTTCCTGAATGACATATATGCAAGTGACTAATTCGATGCCTGTCTGGGCAAGAATCTTAAATCTCTAAATTTGCTTTTAAACCAGGTTTTGCAAACGCTGGATGTGTGAGAACCCACCTTCCCTTCTGAAAGGAAGGAGGCGTGTGTGTGTGTGTATATGTGTGCAGAGAAAGAGAAACTGAGAGAGAAAGAAAGAGAGAGCAAATGAAAGAAAGAACAAAAGAAAACTGGAAAAAAGAAAACAGTTTGTTTCATTGCAAACAACAAGCTTGTGCCAGTTTAGGTAGTTTCTTTTATTTCCTAGCGCTATCACTATAATACCAAGCATTGCAATTTGTTAAGCCGAGTGCGTTGTATAGCATTTCCCAAATTTATTTGGCCACAGAAACACTTTCATTGCTGAATACTTGCTGATACACACTACTGTTCATTTAGAATACACTCCCTCCCCTACATGAGCAGAGGTTCTTCTTATAAGAGTTAAATTATACTTTTAATTATTCTAATGCTCTGATATCACACCTCTTTTTAAATATCAAGTTATATCATTCATCAATTGCTTCGGACAATGAGACAGAGGAAACAAACTTTTAATTCTTAGACTTAATACATAGCATATTATGTTATTTCAACAGGACTATCGTCTTGGGCCTAAGAGTTGTGGTGTTATCTAATTTACCCCAAGAAGTTATCTTATTCACCCCATAGATACATAATTTTTTTTGGATTATTGTTGTTCAATCACTTATCATTTCATTAATATTTCTCTTCATTACATTTTCAATGGGATCTTAACATAACTTTCATAGAGAGATTAATGTTCAATTTCCGGCAGGATACAGGCTACATTCATTTCTTAATGCTGTTCTTTATTAGAACAGAGCTGTCGCTGGTTAATCTAGTTCCATGCCAAACATTTAAACTCTCCAGAGAAACTTCTGTTTAAATAAGGCATTCTTAACCAAGGAAGGCTGTCATGTACTAACTGTCTCTGTGGAGAGTTGATGTGAAAAATATAGTTTGTTCTGTGAAGAGAGCAGAAAATGAGCTCTACTCTCTCAAAAGTAGTTCCTCATCTCCTCTGCAGGTGAGAATCTTGTCACTTCTAACTGAGAAAGTGACACCAGACACAATTAGCGGTGGAAAGATTTCTGCTCTTCAGACAGTCAGGATTTTGGTTTCTAAGTAAGTATAAAAACCCTCTTACTGCTTTCTCTGATTGCCATTTATCTGTTGGGGGGTGTAGATACACAGTCAAACTTTTCTGTCCTATCAAAGAGAGAATCAGATTTCCTCTTATTGTTTCTTTATTTCTTTTCTCCTTTTTTTCATCATACTCTATTTCTCTTGGTATTTCACATGTTCTTCTAATTCAGAGACAACATTCATGCCCTGGGATTTCAAGGTGATTCCTGTGCTTATATCATCAGACGTATTCTCCAACGCGACACAAGCAAAGCCATTTTTAAAGTAACAAGGAGAATAAAAATCCTCCTAGGACTTTTAATCCCCAGTTCAAACAAGATTCTGATTTCTTAATCGTGCTATTGAAAATCTGATGCAACCAATAGTGAAAACTGTTCGTTCCCTCCCTCTTTAAATATCTACTAGGCAATAGTTTCAACCAAGGATAAAGGACTTCGTGCAATTCTTCACTGCGATTACCCAGCATTGATAATGCAAACCACAAAGGCATTTGAACCTAAATCCTAGTTTATTATAGAAAATGTTTCATTTTTCTCTTGGCAGGACAATTTATTGTTTCTATTGCCTTTCCAACAGTATTAAGTCAGACTAACTTTTTCGGCTTTCAGAAATCATAGCTTAATACCCTTGATATTCTCACACATGCAAAAAATGCAAACCGTGGTGGATGATTTGACTTCTAAATGTTGTCAGAGAAAAACTACATGGTATTTAATTCTTGAATTGTGTTAGGCTTAGGAGTAGCCTAACATATAATTAATATTTATAATAATTTAATGTATACTTGAAAATAATTTATAATCCCTACTAGTTGGTTGTAGTACCTTCAATTCAGCAGATTTATTTTGTTTCGGAAATTGTTTATACTCTTGCTAAAATTTTTGAACTACATGATCTCGATTTTCTGAACAAGATTAAGAAAAATTCCCCGCTACCATTGGTGGGTCTGAGATTATCTCTCCGTAAGTCACAGAGGTTTTGTTTCATATGACACTTGTGTTTGTATCTGAGTACATTTGTTATTTTACCTCTGTCCTTATCCAATAGTTTCCCTTATTTACATAGTGCTAATTTCTCTATTAATGTCTTCTACTTAAATTTTGCTTTACCTAATATCAATATTGCTAACAATTATTCTTTAGTGTTTGGGTGGTATCTACCTATATGATCTTTATTATTTAATTTTTTTGCTTTTGTTGAAATTTTTGTTTTCATTGACATAATCATACTTATTTGTAGGATATAGAACGACATTTCACTACACGTATACAATAGATACCATATTTTGCCATGTTTAATGTGCTCCTGCATATAATATGCACCCAGGTTTGGGGCCCAAACTTTCAGGAAAAAAATCTGTTTTAATTTTTTAAAGGAGGGTGAAAGTGGCTGCATAGTGGCAACTTTTTATCTTGCAAAAGGTGTGAGGTGGGGAGCTATTGGCTGTGGAGCAGCTGAGAGCCAGCCCAGTGGTTGGGAGAGGGTCCAGGTGACCTGAGCACCCCTCCCCATACCCCCTCCGGGCCCACCCCATCCAGCATCCTCGCATTTCCTATTCTCACCCATGTCCATCACATCCATGCCAGTCAGTGGGAATGTGGGCACAGCTGCTCTGCTGAGAACCCAGCCGGCTTCTGTGGTGTGGAGGGACAGGTCCACCTGCCCTGGACCCCCTGCAGGCAGACCCTGCCCTTTCTGGCTGCCTGTTCACGGGGAGGCGTCCTGGAAAGGGCAGGACCTACGGTCAGGATCCCAGAGCCAGCAGGGATGGCTCTGGCCCCTCACAGCAGCCTCCTGGAAGACAAGCCTCCTGGGGCTCTCAGCGGAGTGGCTGGGGTCATGTTCAAGCTCACAGACACGGGTGGGGACAGGAGGTGAGAGGATGTGGGGGTCAGGGTGGGCCAGGAGGGGAAGGTTGAGGGAGCTTGGGTGCTCCGTCATCCAGTCCACTCCCCCCACCACCTGGGCTGCCTGCCGGCTTCTCTGCAGCAGCTGGGTCAAGACCTCACCCCTCCCACAGGAGAGGGAGGCACCACTGCACCCACTTTTCCCTCCTTCCACTGAGGCCCCGATGGGAATCATCACACTGTCTTTGGTGGTGGACCCAGCAGTGTCCAGTGTGGTTGGCAATGTCCTGCAGCTGCCTTGCCTGCCCAGTGCAGAGGCGGTTGGGAGGAGGGTAGCTCGGAGGGGGTGCAATTACCATAGTCTGGGGTGTTATTTTGCATCCAGATATCATTATTGATGTTGAGAGTTATACTTTTAACACATGTGCATAAATAAAATTATTTAAAACATAGACACAAAATTAGTACTATCTGTGTATAATGCAAATCCTTATGTTTCCCTCAAAAATTTTGCACAAATGTTCACATTATACATAGCAAAATATGGTGATGATCATACCAGGTAATGAGCTCAGGTAATTAGCATATTCATCACCTCAAATATTTATTATTTTTTTGTATTGGAAACATTGAATATCAACTCTTCTATCTATTTTAACAATGTATTATTCTTAACTATGGTCACCCTATAATTCTACAGACAGGAGAACGTAATTCTCCTACCTTACTGTAACTTTGTGTCCCGTAATCAAGCTCTCTCTGTCCCTACCTTCCTCGCGCACTTTCTGGCCTTGAGCAGCCATTGACTCTATTTCTGTGAGAGCGACCTTTTCAGCTTCCATATGTGAGTGAGAACATGTGGTATTTGTCTATCCGTGTCCGGCTTACTTCATTCAATATAAAGTCTTCCAGTTTCATTGTTTCCATGAATGACAGAATTTTATTCTCACTTAGGGCTGAATAGCATTATTCCATTGTGTAATGTGTTTTCTTTACCTGTCCAACTGTTGATGGACACTGAGATTGATTACATATCTTTACTGTGAACAATGGTGTGATGACACGGGGGTACAGGGATCTCTGACATAGTGACTTACTTTCTTTTCAATATTTACCCAATAGTGGTGTTGCCAGAGCACAGGGAGTTCTATTTTCAATTTTCTGAGAAACCTCCATATTGTTTTCTATAATGGTTATATTAATTTACGTTCCTATCCCTTTCTTCACATCCTTGCCAGGAGTAATTATTTTTGTCTTTTTCACAATACGCATTCTAACTGGGGTGTGGCGGTATTGCATTTTGGCATAGATGTGTACTTTCCTGATAACAGGTGGTGGTGAGTTTTTTTTTTTAATGCACTTGTTGGCCATTTGTACGTCTTCTTGTGAGAAATGTCTATTCAGATCATTTGCTCATTTTTAATTGGATTGTTTGTTTTGTTGTTGTTGTTGTTGAATTGTTTGAGTTCCTTGTATATTCTGGACATTACTCCCTCTCTAAAAAAGAAAAGTTTGCAAATATTTTCTCCCATTATTCAGGTTGTCTCTTCACTTTGTTGTTTTCTTTGCTGTGTGGGTGATTTTTAGTTTGATATGGTCTCGTATGTCTATTTTTGCTTTTATTACCTATGCTTTTGAGTCCTTGTTTTTAAAATCTTTTCTCAGACCAAAGTTATGAAGCTTTTCTCAGATGTTTTCTTCTAGAAATAGTGCGGGTTCAGGGTTGTGCTTACGTCTTTATTATATTCTGAGTTAATTTTTGTTTATGGTGAGAGATAGGGGTCTAGTTTCTTTCTCTGATTATGAATATCCAATTAATAGGACTTAAACTAAAACGTTTCTGAGCAGCAAAGGAAACAATCAACAGAGTAAAGAAACAACCTGCAGAATGGGAGAAGTATTCACAAACTATACATTCAACAATGGGCTAACGCTGACAATCTATAAAATCTCAAACAAAAGCAAGAAAGAAAAAACACAACCCCATTAAAAATGAGACAAAAACTGTAAAAGAAGATAGACAAATGACCAACAAACACATGACAATATGGTTAACATCACTAATCATCAGGGAAAAGCAAAATTATTATTGTTTTTTTTTTGAGAGAGAGAATCTCACTTTGTAACCCCCAGTAGAGTGCTGGGGCATCATAGCTCACAGCAACCTCAAACTCTTGGGCTCAAATTCTCTTGCCTCAGCCTCCCAGGTAGCTGGGACTACAGGCACCTGCTACAACATCTGTCTATTTTTTAGAGACGGGTCTTATTCTGGCTCAGGCTGATCTCAAACTCCTAAACTCAAGCAATCTGCCTGCATCGTCTTCCCAGAGTTCCGGGATTCCAGGTGTGAGCCACTGCACCCAGCCTAGGAAAAAACAAAATTAAAACCACAGGGAGATACCACCTTACTAGTGCCAGCATTTTTATTATTAAAAGTTAAAAGACAGTAGATAGCACAGATGCAGTGGAAAGAGAACACACACAGTTGGAAGCGTGCAGACTAGTGGGAACTCTCTGGAAAACAGCAGGGAGGTGCCCAAAGAACCAGAAGCAAACCTGCCGTTTGATCCAGCAAAAGAACTTTACAAGAAAAATAAAAAACCAAAGCACCTATACCTGATGTTTATTGCAGTAGAATCCACAATCGCAAAGACATGGATTAACCTAAGTGCTCATCAATTGGTGAGGGACACACACGCACACATCCCCCTCCGGAGGACTACTCAGCAATAAAAAGAAATGAAATAATGTGTTTTGCAGCAACTTGGCAGAAATGGAGATCCTTACCCTCAGGCAGTGGTTCTCAACCTGTGAATCGTGACCCACAGAAACTGTATTAAAAGTCCGCACCATTAGGAAGGTTGAGAACCACTGCCCCAAGGGAAGTATCTCAGGAATGGAAAAATATAAACCACATGTCCTTGCTTGTGAGTGGGAGCTAAGTGAAGGGTGTATGTCATCGTACCGTGGTGCAATGGACATTGAAAACTGGGAACGTGGGAGGAGGGTGAGGGGTAAACGCCTACCTGTTGGGTACAGTACACACTATTCTGATGAATGGTACGTTAAAAGCTCTGACTTCAGCATGACTCAATTCATCCAGGTTAACAAAACACACACAGGTAGTCCTGAAATCAATTTAAATGTCTTAAAAAAGAAAAAAAAAATCACAGTCATTAAATAATTTTGAATAACTTTAAAGAAATGCTCAAATAAAATAAATGACATGCCAGTCCTGTACTGGTATTCATAAATTTACATACGGAAAAGGAAAAATGGGAGGAAACGTATTGAAGTGTTCACAGTGGTTTTCTGTTGGTGGTTGCATTATCAGAGATGCTAAATTATTTTCAGTATGTGCTGGCCTGTCTTTTAAGAGAGATATATGACTTGCATACTCTAAAACCAACTGACATTTACTAATTGATATGAAAAAAACAGAGATGTTTAGAAACAATACCAAACTACTCCAGAACTTGAGGAGACAGCCATAGATATCTAAGAGAAAGGTAACATTGAAGATAAAGATGAATAATAGCCTCTGTCACATTTATGAAATGTGTTTTGAAACATGCTTGGGAGAATCCAAATGAGCCCACCCAGGATAGCAATTAGTGCTTCAGCAACAGACTATAACATCTTTTTTCACTTAATTAATTATAAGACTGTCAAGTAATAATGTGATGACAGCGGAGTATGGTATGCCATAAAAGATAAGTATAAGTTTATAATATGTGAATGTCATGAAATGATGCTCATATATTTATTGGTTCTATTATATCTATTGGATACATTTTTATAATTAAAAATCCAATGCCCTTGACTAGTTTATGGCTTCTAGTACATAAACATAAGGACTGAAGAAAAACATAACCGTTTTTGTACTGTAAGATTTATCACAAAGATTTTCTTAAATGAATTGATTTTATTATAGTAAAATGGAATTTAACAGGTACTGTTTGTGTACCTTTTTGAATTCTTATTAATTATAGACCTGTATCATTTGTTCTGGCCTTAAATGAGATGAGCTTTATATACTGGATTTAAATGACGAGAAGTTTGAAAAAAATGTTAGTGAAAAAAAAGTATATAAAGCCATTATTATTTTTCATCTTAACTTTCTAAAAGTCTTAGTTTTCAACTTTTAAACCAATTAGGTAAAATCAATGTACTTCTCTATAAAATTAGGATAATAAATTATCATTTGTTTAATGGGGATTTTTCACACACTTGTTGTGAGAGAGTTTAAATAAGATGAAGAGCAATGTTGACTGGCAAGTTTAAGGTCAATTTTGTTGCAGAGATGGTGTCTCAACCTTGCCTTTTACACTGGGCAAGAGAAAGAAAGGTACAAAGATATATAACCACCTGTTTGGTTTTGGAAGGATTTAAGTGAGATGAACACTATTGGACTTTGAAGATGCTCATTCTGTTCTCCTGGGGGAAAAATTACTATTCTTGGGAGAAGAAACTGTGTGTTTAAAACTTGAGAACAGCACTATGGCAGGCGAGTGGATCGCCTGAGCTCAGGAGTTTGAGACCAGCCTGACCAAGAGTGAGACCCCTGTCTCTAAAAATAGCTGAATGTTGTGGTGGGTGCCTGATCTGAGTATAGTTTCTCATAAAAAAAAATTCTTAGGGAAAAACAAGTTGATCAGGTCTGATAAAAGAAGATGTGCAAAATAAACATATGGTATCTTACTGTGACAAAATGACGGGGTCATATAAATTTGGAGTCATATCAAAAGACAAGAGACAATTTTCAGATTGTCAACCAAGGGAAAATTTTGACTTAAAAAGAATATTTAATGCAGCGAACCAAAACACATCAACCATATAGGAATCCAGAATTCATAGCACTAATTAAATACATCTTAGGCTCCAGCTAGTACACCAACTCCTTATTCTGGAAGGTGGTAAAGAAAGCAATCCAGGTACTGTTCTGTTTGATTGTTGAGCAGTCAATAGTTAATAAGGCAAGTCTGCTTCAAAAAGAATCAGCTAATAAGGGAAAGTGTTTTTATGAAAAAAAAAAAAAAAAACACCGACAAAGGTTTAATAACCAGAATCCACAGAGAACTCAAACGTATAAGCAAGAAAAGAACAAGTGATCCCATTGCAGGCTGGGCAAGGGACTTGAAGAGAAACTTCTCTGAAGAAGACAGGCTCACATCCTACAGACTATGAAAAAATGCTCATCATCTTTAATCATCAGAGAAATGCAAATCAAGACCACTTTGAGATATCATCTAACTCCAGTAAGATTTAGCCCATATCACAAAATCCCAAGACCAGAGATGTTGGCGTGGATGTGGAGAAAAGGGAACACGTCTACACTGCTGGTGGGAATTCAAATGAATACATTCCTTTTGGAAAGATGTTTGGAGAATACTTAGAGACCTAAAAATAGATCTGCCATTCAATCCTATAATTCCTCTACTAGGTATATACCCAGAAGACCAAAAATCACATTATAACAAAGATATTTGTACCAGAATGTTTATTGCAGCCCAATTCATAATTGCTAAGTCATGGAAAAAGCCCAAGTGCCCATCGATCCACGAATGGATTAATAAATTGTGGTATATGTACACCATGGAATATTATGCAGCCTTAAAGAAAGATGGAGACTTTCCTCTTTCATGTTTACATGGATGGAGCTGGAACATATTCTTCTTAGTAAAGTATCTCAAGAATGGAAGAAAAAGTATCCAATGTACTCAGCTCTACTATGAAACTAATTTATGGCTTTGACGTGAAAGCTATAACCCAGTTATAATCTAAGAATATGGGGAAGGGGGAAAGAGAGGGGAGGGAGGAGGGGAAGACGGGGGGAGGGAGGGTGATTGGTGGGATTACACCTGCGGTGCATCTTACAAGGGTACATGTGAAACTTAGTAAATGTAGAATATAAATGTCTGAACACAATAACTAAGAAAATGCCAGGAAGGCTATGTTAACTAGTGTGATGAAAACGTGTCAAACTGTTTATAAAACCAGTGTAGGGTGCCCCATGATCGCATTAGTGTACACAGCTATGATTTAATAAAAAAAGAAAGAAAGAAACACAAGTAATAAACACAGGAGAAAAGACAAACTTCTGAAATTACTATTTTGTGATCTCTCATAAAATAATTGATCTAGGCAATGATCAATAGTAAATGGTAAAAGCCCTTGGTGAACAGTTGATGGGAAAGTTTGTAAAAGAGGAATAAATCTGTTGTGTTCATTTTCTATTGCTGTCATAATGAATCACCATAAAGTTAGTGGTTTACAGCAACACAAATGTATTGTCTCACGGTTCTGTGGGTCAGAAGTACCAGCACAGTGTGGCTTGTTCTCCTCCCCGGTTTCACAAGGCAGAAATCAACTTTCGGCAGGACTGTGTTGCTTTCCTTGAGGTTGTGGGTTTGAATCCACTTGCAACATTATTCAAGTCATTGGCAGAATGCAGTTCCCCGGGACTGTAGAATGTGGGTCTTACTGACCTGCTTGCTTCTGGTGGGAGCTCCCCACTCCTGAAAGCCATCATGTTCCCTGGCTCCTGCTCCCGGTCTCAAACTTTATCATCAGCAGAAGCAGATCCAGTCTTTCTCGTGCTGTGACTAGCCATGTGGTGGGAATCTTGAGCAGGCATCTTTATAATTCTGCCTACCCGAGCTGACAACGCTTCATTGCACTGATCCCAATTCTAGTTTTGCTTAAAGGCAAATTGAGATGAGATGACATAAAAATATTGGCGAAGTGTGAACTACTGAAGCCAGGTTATAGGTAAATGGGTTTTATTATGTTGTTATAAAATTGCATCTTATTCCATTTATATGCTGACATAGTAAAAAGGAATAAATACACAACCACCTTAGAGTTCCCAAGATTAGTGACTCAACTATAGACAAGAATGTGTCTATAGGCCAGGTGCCGTGGCTCACACCTAAATCCCAGCACTCTGGGAGGCTGAAGCTGGAGAATCACTTGAGCTCAAGAGTTTGAGACCAGCCTAAGCAAGAACAAGATCCTGTCTCTACTATAAATAGAAAACTAGTCGAGCATTGTGGCAGGTGCCTGTAGTCCCAGCTATTTGGGAAGTTGAGGCAGGAGGATTGCTTGAGCCCAGGAGTTGGAGATTGCTTAGAGTTAGACTGACTCCATAGCACTCTAGCCTGGACAACAGAGTGAGAATCTATCTCAGAATAGAAAATAGATGAACTGGGCGGTGCCTGTGGCTCAAGGAGTAGGGCGCCGGTCCCATATGCCGGAGGTGGCAGGTTCAAACCCAGCCCCGGCCAAAAACCACAAAAAAAAAAAAGAAAAAAAAAAAAAGAAAATAGATGAACTAATACAAAAAATAAAATAAAAAGGAAGAATATATTCATAGATTATTTCTCACCCAGACTTTTAGCTTCTTCTGTCCCCCACACTCATAAAATTACTAGTTTTCTTGGCACAGAGTCTTAGTTGGTGACTACAATTGGCAAAACAAATCCACCCTTGAAGATATAAAGATAGGAAACCTCTCCTAAAATCTAAGTAGCCACTGCTGGCCATGTCACCCTGTGTTAGTGCATTTATAAATGCAAATGCCCAGGTTTACCATGGAGCCTCTGTTACTGGGGCTCTGGTCATAGTCTGCTGAAGTAGCTGGCCACCTTCCTGGGATTGAATTTGCTGCAGCTGGGAAGGAACAGATGCCCTGTGTTGTGCTGCTTCCGGATCTCTTTCCATTTTGCCAAAAAAGTCTTATGTCATTTCCTATAGTGATTTTTGACTGTTCCACATCTCAAAGTTTAGCAATTAAACTTATTTCAAAGAAGTGTCCTTTGTACTATAAACTACTGATTTAACATGTAATACATAGAAGGTAAATTTAAACGTAAAACAAAAATGAAGTAACATTAAAATGTATCTAAATTTCTGCAGTCTTTGAATTTTAAGATGACCTTCGTTCCTGCAGCAGGATAAAACTCTACTCAGGATGATGAATAGCAACAAAATTAATTACCATCGATCTGCCATTTTTTTGGTCTTTTTTATAGCCTCAATTATACTCAATTATGATTATACAAATGTCATAACTTGTTTCTTTTGTAAAAGACTAGGTTATTCAGTCTTACCGGTGGTTACCTTGCCTCCTGGGGACACACAGTGATCATACTTGAATATCTAAGGGGTGAGGAACTGTGGCCTTGGGGCCACCGGTGGCCTTCTGGATCTTTGAGGGTAACACCTTCTGACTGAGTCCAAATTTTACTGAATACATCCTTTTATTAAAAGGGGTGCAGCAAAGAAAGATGAAGTTTTTCCTGCCTCCTCTGGTTCTTATAAAAGAATAGTCTTGAAATCAGAAGGCTGTGGGTTCCCCACCTTCTCCTGAGAGTCTTTCCCATCCTTTTATGAACCCAGCATCTCCATATGTTCTGGAGGAAATTAGTCACAAGAATCTTGGAAATTAGAATGACCCCCATTCTTAGATTGACAGATTTTGTATCAGGTGAACTCAGGGATTACCAAGCAGTCTAAAAGTAATCTTAAGTGGGGTTAGTTTTTTGGTCACAGTTCATTCGACTGACAAACTTGGGTGAAATGTGTTCTGGAACTCCCACTGAAGAAGGCTGAGCGTGGGCATTTCTGTCTGTCAGGCTTGACCTAGCAGGTGTGCGGAATGACACGCCCACTGTCGCCCAAGCAAGAGGATGAACCTGAGTGATAAATCTTGTGGTCAGCATGAAGGACAAAAGAAAATAAATTAGAAACACTTGAGGCTATGATGAGCAGAAAACCATTTTGAAATACACTGTTTAAAAAATGGAGGAAGAAATAGTAATTAGAGTTCTAGTGAAGCTTTAGTTTATTCATTATTATCATTTTTTATTTGTTTGCCATTACTGTCAAGACCAAGCAGAACTGTGAGTACTTGAAGGTGTGACTGCAAGGATACTGGATGAAAAGGACTGACATTTTTGGAAAAGAAAGGAATGTATGATCCGTTTGGAGTTAGGAATACACAGTAGAATGTTAAGCTTATTTCAAATGGAAATGAGAACAGAGTATTGAAGCTGTGTGAAAATACACAACGCTTTGATCTAACAGAAGTACTTATTACAGCAAACTTTTGAAGAAATATCACATGCAAACAGAGCTATTCTGGAGGAATAGAGTTCACATTGGTATAATAGTATCTGTGTTTATTCAACAGGATGGGTAAAGGAAGATTATTTTCAGTCCAAATAGTACCTTTATTGGTTTGGTTCTTATTCTCTTAGCTTGGTAAGATAATATGTGTTGACTCAAAAGAAGCAGTGGACTTTATGTTAAGGTAGCTACTAATCATGTAAGTAAAAGGTATTTGAAATTTAATTTTCTTGGAATTTATAGAGCATCATTTGACCTTGCATCATAAAATGAATTTGCTAATATTGCTACAACTGAAAATATAAAATAAGGGTATCATGGGTTTCCTCTATGAGCTGATCCTGGGAGCCTGGTTCTCAAGAGGTCAAGGAAGTACAAGTCATCTGATTAGCCCTGTGCAGATGGGGACACAGAGGGGTCCAGACAGGTGAGAGGACGCTAGTGACAATCTCCTGCATGGCTCATCACTTTGTGAAGAAGAAAAAAAAGCCATCTGTGTTGTCATCCTTGTGAACCTTCTGCTTTGAACAGGAAAGATGAGCTAAATATGGAGAATAGGTAAATGAATATAAAACAGAATTTGCATCGTAACTATTGAAGATTAGACTGAGGATGAGTCACCTTGTCTCTGTCACATTTATTATCCATTTTTTATTTATGGCCAGTTCTCATTATGACCGAGAAGTTATTTGTTATGTGAGAATACACTAAGCAATAATTCTGATTTAAGTTTGAAACCAGTCTATTTTAATCCATTAAAATTAGTTTTATTTTTGATGTTAGCTAACTATTTACTAAGTATTGTAGCTTTTATTTTTAACATTGGAATAATTCTGAATAATCAACCAGAGAAAGAAATTTTGATTTTTACATGTCATTTAGGAAAAAAGTGATGACAATTTTAATATTAAATAAGCCCATATAGATTTTTATTGTTTTAACTAAAATTGTGAGAGTATAATAATGTTTTTTGTAACTGCTAGTCTTTCATTTCTACACAATTTGACTGATGTGACTTTTCAGACACTTCAGATATTCATTTGTTTTCTCTTACAATATTCTTCTCTAGGGAAGAGAACTGATGCTATTCAGAGCTATGAAAGTCCACATAAATAAATATACCTTACCAATCACAATAGATCCTTTTCTCTGGGTGTCTACAATTTACTGTCAAACCATCTTTTTGACCAATCTGCATTTCCATGTGATTTTTATATTTTATGTTGAACTAAATCACCTCCATTTGTACTATTTAGTTTACATTTCTACCCAGGCTCCATGCTCATAGCACAGTGGTTACGGCACCAGCCACATACACCCATGGTGGTGGGTTTGAACTGGCCTGGGCCTGCTAAACAACAACAACTGCAACAAAAAATAGCTGGTCATAGTGGTGGGCGCCTGTAGTCCCAGTTACTTGGGAGGCTGAGGCAAGAGAATTGCTTAAGCACAAGAGTTTGAGGTTGCTGTGAGTCGTGAAGCTACAGCACTCTACCTAGGGTGACATAGTGAGACTCTGTCTCAAAATAAATAAATAAATAATAAATAAATATAAATAAAAAGTAAAATAAAATAAACAAAAATAACTTATATTTCTACCCAATTTCATGCCTCGATTGCCTTATATCATCTCTACTACACACGATGTTCTTATTAAATATATGCCTTTATTTTCTAGCTGACTCTACTACTCATAGGATAAACTTCAAACTCCTTATAGCATGAAAGGCCTTGTACAATTGGACTAAAATTGGTTTCTAGATCCTCATCCCCTCTAACACCATCTCATATCCTAGGTGTAGATGAAGCTACAGGCTGGTTCCTAATATACTACCCCTTTGCCTAGAATGCACACCATCTCTCCTCTCCACGTCTCCAAAGGTGATCTTCAAGACCCAGCCCAGCCTAGCCCGCACACCTCCTTTATGTAAATCCTTCCACATTTTCCATAATAATGACACCCCCCCACCCTTGTTGCTTTAGAACTTTCCTCACATAATTTCCTCAGCAAAGGGGGGTGAAAAATAAACTTCCTAAAAAAAAAAAAAAAAAGAAAGAAAAAGAAACTTCCTGGCACTGTGAATATGAAAGATATCTATATTTATTCTTATCTAATTGTTATCAAAAATGGATTTAGATAATTATGAAAACATTTAGAGGTAGTTTTTTCTTCAAATTTACTTATAGATTTCATGTAATTCTAATTAAATTCTAAAATGCAGAAAAAATAAAGTACAGTATATGCTATCGTAACACATGTATATCCCATCTGGTATTATTATTTTTAATTGTGATACATTATAAAATAATTTATTATAAAGAAAGCAACACTATTTTTAAATAAAGTTATTTTCTCATATGTCTGCCTCCAAGTCTTAGACTAGAAGATCCTTGGTAACAAAAATTGCACCTCATGATTTTTCTAACCAGAAGGTACCATAATACATAAGTGACTCAAATAATAAACTTCAAGTAAAGAGAATTAACATTGTTTTGACATACTAGCTTTGTATCATTTTCTGGTCACACTCTGTTAGTTTAGAACTAGCAGAATGGGATAACATATCTTAGGAGTTAACTCATAAGTTGTAAGTTATGAGAAAAAATTTAGAAATAGTTTCATCTTAGATTCTGAGTATAATCTTCTTTTACTATTTGCAGAATGTGGTATTTTCTTTTGATTTCAGAATATTAGGAGTGCACATGTTTTGTTTACATGCTTTGCTTTTTGAGATGAGTCAAAGTTATAAGTGTGCCCCGATCTACATAGTGTGCACTGTACCCAATGGGGGCGGGGATTTACCCATTTTACCCATCGTCTCCTCACCCCTCCCCATAGCTTGATTTTCACTGAGATTTACTTCCATATGTGTGCTTTAGGCCTTGGCTAATTAGTTCCTCTTGGTATTGAGTACATGTGTTTGTTTCTCAATTCTTATATTTTACTAAGAAGAATGGTTTCAAGTTCCATCTAGGTTGTCACAAAAGATACTATATCACCAATTTTTTTTACACTGAATGGTATCACATTTTATTGTATGCATATACCACATTGTATTAATCCATTCATATATCAGTGGGCACTTGGGTTGTTTCACGTCTTTACAATTGCGAATTATGCTGCTATAAACATTTGAGTGTGGGAGTTCTTTTTATAAAATGACCTTTTTTCTTTGGGGTATATACCCAGCAGTGGGATTGCTGGATCAAATGGTAGGTCTACGTTAAGTTCTTTGAAGTCTCTCCATACAATTTTCCATAGAGGTAGTACTCATTTGCAATTCCATCAACAGTGTACAAGCGTTCCTTTGTCTCTGCATTCACACCAGTATCTGTTGTTCTAAGACTTTTTAATATGAGCCATGATAGGTATTTCCCTAATGATTAGTGATGTTGTACATTTTTCATGAGTCTGTTGGCCATTAGTATATCTTCCTTTGAAAAGTTTCTGTTCATGTCCTTTGTCCACTTTTTGGTTCTTGCTGATTTGCTTGAGTTCTTTGTATATTCTGGTTGTCAGTCCTTTATTAGATGTATAGTATGCAAATATTTTCTCCCATTCTGTGGGCTATTTGTTTTTTGGATTGTATCCTTAGCTGTATAGAAGGTTTTTTTTTTTTTTAATAATTTGATGATGTCACATTTATTTATTTTTGTTGTTATGTTTGCTTTTGGGGGTCTTCTTCATGTATTATTGGCCTAGGCTGATATCTATTAATTTTCCAATGTTTTCTTCTTCTAGGATACTTTAGTTCCCTGCCATAGATTTAAGTCTTTTATCCATCATGAGTTAATATTTTTTTGAGGGGGGAATTTGTGTGGGAAGTACTCAGAGCTGCATTATGCATGGAACAGTAGAACATACAGCTACCAATGTAAAACTACCCAAAAGCTAAAGATTAGAGCCAAGGTGCCATCATGACTCTAGAAGTAAAACAAAGCAATAAGGGTCTGCCCAACAGAATGAATGAAAATCCACCATTCATATCTGTACTTTCAATAAAGATGAATGGCTTGAATTCCCCTCTGAAGATACATAGCCTGGCTAAATGGATTAAAAAAAACACAAGCCAAGTATATGTTGTCTCCAGGTAATACATCTAACCTACCAGGGCTCATTTAGACTCAAGATCAAAGAGATTGGAAAGCAATATTCCATGCAAATAGAAACTAAAAGAAAGAACGTATAGTCATTCTCATACCAGAAACCATAGACTTTAAATCAACAAAAGTAAAGGAAGACAAAGCTAATTACTCTATAATGGTGAAAGGGACAATCCAACAAGACTCAACACTCCTAAAAATGTATGCGGCCCACGCAGGAGCACCCAGATTCTTAAAACAAACTTTACTTGCACAAAACAAACTGAAAGTTAGCAACACTAAAATTGCTGGGGATTTCAACACCTCAACAATAGGACTTGACAGATCCTCTCAACAGAAAATAAACAAAAAACAATGGACCTAAACAGAACTCTAGAACAAATGGACCTAATAGAGATTTATAGAACATTCTACCCCCAAACAACTCAATATATATTCTCACCTACTACATGGAATCAATGTCTGAGAGTGATCACATCCTCAGCTGCAAATTAGAAAATATAAAAAATAGAAATTTAGGGGTTATTTTTCAGACAGAGTCTCACTCCATCACCCTGTACTGGATTCATAATCACTCACTACAGCCTAAACCTCCCAAGTTCAAATGATCCTCCTCCCTCTGCCTCCCAAGGGACTGGGATTACAGGTGCACACCACTGTGCCTGGCTAATTTTTCTGTTTTGGGGTATAGATATGGTCTCACTCTTGCTCAAGCAATCCTCCTGCCTCCTTGGCCTCCCAGAGTGCTAGGATTATAGGGGTGAGCTGCCACGCCCAGCAGCAATATTGTTTCTACATAACATATATGTTTATTTCTTGAGAACTTGAAAGAAGAAGTATCTCTTTTATGGGTGTTTTAAATTAAGTAATTAAAAATATACTACCAAACCCTTAAGGAGAAAGTACCCCATATCTTGAGATTACTGATGAAGAGCAAATAGTGAGAGAAAGTGGGTTCTGACATTTGACTACACATAGGAATAAAGAAGTCTAAGTGATATTCCCATACAAGAACCAAGATTTAAGTGAGAGAGAAAGGAAACAGGATCAAGATTTGGTGATTTCGAGTTTTCAGTTAGGAAAAAATAGAGGTATATAGTGTACACACACTCTGTCTCTCTGTAATATGCATACACTCTGAGTAATATTATCAAAAAGTATTTGTATATGTTTAAACTTATGTTTTAATTTTTTTCAGTATGTGATTTCATTGCCAGGTGTCATGAAGATTAAGCAAATTTAGAACCGCAAATGATTGTTATAACAGAAAGGCAGAGTAGAAACTAATGAATAGTGTCCATTCATTCAAAACACGTATTTCAACTCTTAGTAAAATAAAATATAAATAGGAGGTTTTCTCAGACATTTATAGAGCTTTTAATGGGCACACTTGGGCATTACTTGATATAATTCTTTTAAACCTGGCTTCCAATAATATAAAGCAAATCCATTATACACACATGAATATTAAAGAAAATTAAAATTTAATTAATCTGAATAAGCTATCATACCCATTTTCTAGTCATATGGTTAGGATTTTCAATATTAAAACCTCAGTAAATTATTAAATATGTTAATTTATTAAATTAAGATTTAACAAAACTTCACCTATTCTTGTCAATAAACTACTTTTGTTGTATTATCTGACCACTCAATAAATTAAATTTTATTTATAATACTGAAATGTAAATACCCACAAGAAGAATTATGGTGAGAAAATCATTCATAAGTTTCTGTTTGTACTTTATCTTTCCTAGTTTGTAATTCGTATCTAATGAAAGTAATTTTTTTTTTGAATTGTGAATGTGAGCATTATCTTTTCAAACAGCTATTTGTGTTTTATTTACTGACTGCTAAAAGAGAATAAGGGTCTAAGGAAGACACAGTATAGGGCTTTTAGAAATATATTCTCTCTTGATGAGGCAAGGCAAATATCTCAGATCCCCTTATTGCCTTTTTTTAAATTAAGTCTTTTGTACATAGATCATAAATACATTTATACCATTTTCAGTGTGTTGATTATTTGTACAAATTGGAATGCTTACATCTTACTAATCAACATGGCCTTCACCTCATTTACCCAATTATAGCATTAGGACATTTGTGTTCTACACATGACAGATCCAACTTGTACTTGCAATGTGCTCCATACTATCTATACTCCCCCTACTATCCCCTACTATCCCTCCCAACCCCTCCCTTTCCCTCTCCCTCCCCTTCCCTCCTTCATCCTAGGCTAAAGTTGTGTTTCGTTTTTCATATGCAAGTGTGAGTTATTGCCTTTAATATAAAGTCTTGACTATTACTATGGTAAATCTTTTTGCTAGATCTTAAGAGCCAAGAATATAAATGACTAGATTAAGGAGACTCAAATTCCAAACCCATGCGGAGTATAGATTTATCATTAAGTCAAAGGGAGTGAAGAGGGAGAAGTAAGGTAAGACAAACAGAGGAGGACCAGACTGTGCAGAGCCTTAAATTGCAATGTTTTTTTTTGTGTCCTATAAACAGCAGAGAATTATTAGAGTATTAGTAGGAAGAAGTATGAGAAACAGTGATTTGTGAAAGCTAATCTGGTAAAAGGGTCTGAAACTATGCAAAAAGATTATAAAATGCACTCCTTCTTTTCCCAGAAAGAATAATCCTCTACTATCGATGTATGTCTGCCCTTAAGCCATTAGGTTAGAGACCCCACCAAAGAAAAGCTTTGGAATAGATAAAGACCACCAGTGATTCCACTGGGGCTTTCAAATACTTTTATTAACATCATCTCTAAAGATGGCTGTAATGTCAATTTCCCATCAGTTCATTTGCCAGACACTATAACCAACTCACTTATTAACACAGAGAGATTTGGAGAAGTGCACTAACATCTGAAGTAAGTCTTAAGGAAAAAGTATGTTGCCTTTTTCTGCATATAGAAGGCCAAATATACTCAGCATATTACTGCTTCATCAAAAAGATAGGGCATTTAAATGCCACGTTAAATTGCCAAAGTAAAAGGCAATCGATAGTTTGGAGGAAAATATTCTCAATTCTAAGGGAAAATATTAATATTTAATAACATGAATATGGTCATATACCAGTAAACAAAAGAAAACTACAAATTTTAAATAGTCAATTAAAGACAAGAGTTATTTCCCAGAAAAAAAGAAATACTAACTGGCCAATGAAATATGCAAAGAAATTCAACCTCACAAAGAAATACTATATTTCAAATTAATGCATAGTAGATTGAATTTTTTTTTCCCTCAACAAAGTGGGAACAGATTGGTAATACACACATTGATGATTTTTAAAGTGAATGGGTGCTCGCATTTAGTGTAGCTTCTCAGTGTAACTTGTATCTTTTGAAGCATAATATGTTAGTTGCATAACAAAAATTCCAATTTCTGAAATCTAATTTAGGGAGGAACTATCACAAAGGTATTCCCTGTAGCATTTGGTAATAGTGAAGGCCTCTAATACTGAAATGTGATGCAGCAGTTAAAAGAGTTATTAGAAATGTACAATTGACATGAAAAATCTTCATGCTGAGTGAAAGGCTTGTGACAGAATACATTCAATGTGATTCCATCCCTGTGTCACATACAAAACTGAATTACTACACAGGTAATTGTGTGTTCATACATACACACAGATATACACATATGCTTATATCCACATACTACATAATATATAAATGCACAGGGTCTGACAATTAAGTCTGTCAACTCACTCTACAAAAAAGTGCTACATACCTCATCCCTGAGTATCACTGATGTTGCACCTAGTCCACACTTCAAAACAATTTTGGAACTCTTTTTCTGGAATGGCCCTCAAAACTGCCCTCATATTGCTTTTGATGTCCTAAATATCTTCAAACTGTCTTTTTTCAATATTTCCTTTATCTTCAGGTAAAGAAAAAAGTCATTGGTGGTCAGACCAGATGAGTAGGGAGGTTGTTCCAATATAGTTGTTCATTTGTTGGCTAAAAACTCCCTCGCAGACAGTGCCGTGTTAGCTGGTGCATTGCTGTGATACAAGAGCCACACCTTTCTCATGCCAAGATGTTCAGTTAAGATTTTCCTAGCTATTTCTCTGTTGATGTTGACTTGCTCAGCTATGTTTCTCATAGTCAATAACAATTTTGATGCACAATTTTATAAACTGCTACAATGTTTTTATTAGTTCTCCTTATTACTGGCTGCCCTTACCTCTCTTCATTAGTGACACTTTCTCTCCCCTTAGAAAAATATTTAACTTAATTGTCAGACCTTGTGCATTTATATATTATATATATAAATATTAATATTTAATTGCATTAAATGCAATTTTAACACATTGCATTTCCTACATGGTATTATCCCTATAAACTTGGACAAACATGTCTCTGACTTCGCTTCCACTCTTGCCAAGTTTGAAAAGAAATTTAATGCTTGTTTGTTGCTCTATTCAAGCTCTGACTTTCTCTCAACGGCACACAAAAACATGCAACAACAATAATGAACGCCACTCAGAAGGACACAGCCACACGAATGCAGCTATGAAATAAATACTGACAGACTAAGGTTATGAAATATTATTGAGCTGTTTGTATATTTCTGGCAAACGAAGTGGCAAGTTTGTGAACTTGATAGTCAAACCTATAATGAGTATAAAAATTTGGGAAAAATATGCTTAAATTATAACAGTCAGTAATAGTCACTGTCATCAAGAAGAAAGGTAGTGCAGAGGTAATAGCAAGTGGTCTTCTCACTAGTCCTATGTTGTGTGAAGCTTTCATAAGAACAGTTCAAGTATAAAATTTAAAAAAAAATGCTTGTTTGACAATTCATCTTGAAAGTACCTGAAACTTCCAGATTGATTACTCCATTAATTCAAGTCCATTATATGTGGATTTTAAAAGCATTTATGAATTCTGAGAAATGTAATGTTTGCTGGATGTAAGAATAAATTGTGTTTCTATAATTTTTGAAACACTGAGGGAGAAGTGTGTTCTCCATAGCCCAGAATTAATATGTCAAGAGTTACATTTTAAATACTGCATGGATCCATTTATATGATGTATCTAAAATCATCAAACTCATAGAAGCAGATAATATAATAGTGCTTTCCAGGAGTTGAAGGGTGGGGAACATGTAGACTGGTTATTCAAATAGTATAAAGTTTCAGTTGTACTAGATAAATTCTACAGAACTTCTGTACAACACAGTTCCTCTAACAATATGGTACTGTACATGTCAGACAAGATCGGGCATGTTCAGGGTGGTATGGCTGTAGACAACATTTCAAATTTATTAAGAAGGTCTATTACTGATTTCTTCACAACAAAAAGAAAACAAAACAAGTATCAAAGGACAAAAGGAAACTCTGGGAGATACTAACTATGTCTGTTACCTTGAGTGTGAGGATGGTATCACAGATATTTACATATGTTCAAATGCATCACATTGCAAATATTAAAACATACAGTTCTTTGTATATCAGTTATACCCAAATAAAGCCATAGAAAACAAATTTAAATACATTTTCTCAGTTTAAAATATGCTAACATTTTTCAAGTTGTAAATGTAGCCAAAGATAGAGATAGGGATGAACTGTGATGGATGAGCTTTTCCACACAGGTGGCACCACCGCATGTATTCAGCATGGCGCACGGGTATCCTTGGAGGAGGTTCAAGTTTGGCTGACTATTTGCCTCTGGTCTCTCATGACTTAGAGGACGTATTGTTGGAACATCTATTCTATCTCATGTAACTTTTAATTTCCATAAAGCCAGTATGTGTAGATTGTGTAATTGTAGATTTTAAATTCCTCATCCAATATATGATGATGAATGCCTTCTAGTCTAGCTCTGCCTTGTGCAATCGCTGTGACCCTGGAAAAATCCCTTTACCTTCCTGTACATGAGATTTCCCAGAAGTCAAGACAGTTCTTTACTCTGCCCATAGTAACTTGTGTGGATTGTGTAGGATAACATAATTAAAACACCTTGCCATATGCCTTATTGATTTTAAAAATTCAATAAATCAATAATCCATCTTATCACCCTACTTTTTCCTTGCTACTTACATTTTTCTGTCATATCCCCAATGCATCTGAACTCTTAATTTAAAAAGACTTTCATTTTCATGAATATCTCAAACCAATCAGAGTGGTTCTTCCATCCCTGTTGCAGATGAATAACACACAGCATGTTCTATTTGTCCTTTGGCTTCTTGAGGTCATGTTCTTATGGCTACTGCTTTGCTACCAAAGGCAATGTGGTGGGAGCTGTTTCCATAAATGGATCTGCCCAGAAATTCAGCATGATCTTGTTTTTATACATTTAGGGCTTTTTAAGTAATTAAATATGCTGATATAATGTAAATAAAAATTTGTGAACTACCTCTGAAATATGCATAAAAATTTTATCTGCTTTATTCCATCTAGGTATTTTTGTCTTCTTTTCCTTAAAATCTGAAAGCTCATTAAAAAAACCTAATTCATAATAATAACTTAAATTTCTAAAAAGAAGTCAGGAAAAGGCAAATGTTATTTTTTATAATATTAATTTTCCAAAATTACACATTTTGTATAATCAACAGTTCATTTAGCAGTCTAATAATTTATAACAATAGCTGTGTGCTATTTTAATAAATTTATCACTTTTTATTTCCCTTATTTCCATACTTCCAATTTTAAGCCATCTGATTTATTCTATAATCAGCTTTTCCCCTTTTACTGCGTAATACAACTTTATTTGATTCCCAGTTATAGTGAATAAAAATGGAAATATATATACTTACTTGTCTCTTTAATGTAGTTATTTTATGTTATTTTACAATACAATCAGCTGAGGTTCTTCTATTCAGGGATTTTAAGTGCTACTGGGCAGCGTCCATCTTTTTCCTTTTCCTTCTGATTCTCACATTCTAATTCTCATTGTCAAACTGTGAAAAGAACTTTCGAACGTGTCCCTAATGACAGGAAGTGCCCTTCCTTTCTGTTTTCTCTCTGTGGTTGTAGTATTTGTGTTTGGTGGAATTTAATATGTTGGCCCCAACTGACAACATTAGTCCCTATGCAAGTGTCATTACTTGAGCCGCGGGTGCCATCAGCACAATGGACTGTGGAATGGTTCAGAATATAACTTGCTCTTTGCTGGTATTGTCGTTAAACTCATAGATATACAGCAAGGCAATGTCTCAGCCGAGAGCAGAGGCGCTATGATGTCAGCCATTCCTTTAAAATGGAGGGACACTAAGTTCTGTCCAGGAAAATAATTCCTCCAACAAATCTACTCCAGCCAGAAGATACTCGTGGGCATCATGTATGTGTGGAAACTTATCATGAAGACCCTGCTGTGTTTTTAGGGGGTTGGTTATCCAAACCACCAGAAAGACTGATAAACAAATGCAGCTACAGTCTAAACTCAAGTTTAACTTCCATGAGCTGTGACTTAAAGTAATTCCTCAAGCTCACATTAACCTCATCTTACTCTGAATTCCTAATTCATTTTGGGAAGAGAGACATGTTCTGTATTTTCCTGGATTTCTATCAGATCTCATAAAATAGAGGCTCATAACTCTCTCCAGCCCATTTCTGGAGAATGAAGACAATCATTTTTAAACTGTTTATTATGGGTTGCATATTGTTCTACATCCATGTATTAATCCATTTAATCCCCAAAGCAGCATTGGGAGGTAAGGACCTTCTTATTCTCTTTAGCAGACGAGGAAAGTGGGTTGCAGATGGTTGGGTAGTCACATTGAGGTCATGAGGGTAAAAAATAAGGGAGCCGGAATGGAGACACTAATATTCTAATGAAGGTATTGTGGCTGCTGGTCCAGTTCTGAACCACTATTTGCTATACTGAAAAGTCAGAGAACATTTCTTTGTCAGTGACCCACCCACTTGTTCTCTGTTTCCCATAACAGGCCCCTCATGGCTCCTGTTCGCATGGGTCTAGAGCTCCCAAGCCTGGGATTGTTGCCTGTGTCCTGTGCATCTTCTTCAGTCAAGTTGTACACAACAGGAGCCAACTCTTGCTAATGTAAACAGAATAGCACTTTACTGCCAACATAATGTACTGTTCACAGTATTGCCAAAATCATCTTGGAGAACCAAGTTAAAAAACACACATACACAAACAGAAGAACAAACACATGATTCCAGCCCTCAGGAATATCAAGCTTTTTGTTTAAGGCAATGAAATGTAAGTGGAATTTTTGAATGCTACTTCTGAGAAGAGGCATTAAAAGACCATGCGTGATTTCACTATCTCTCTTTTCTTTCTCACTTAGCTTAGCGTGTCCCATAGAGGAGCTGTTTGTAAGGTCTGAGTCTCAAGAAATAAATGTTTATTGTTTTAACCCCTGAGATCTTTGTTTGTTTGGTAAACACAATAATAATGTAGCTTAATCAGACTCATATAAGAGATAGTCAACAGCAAACATTCCCCTATCCAAAATGATGTGACTGCCAGTTTGGTGAGCACACTGCTTCTTTCTCCAAGGAAACATGAGTTGGATAGCTGGAGCTGCTGCCAGCATTGGCACTCTATGTTGAATCCCGGTCCTGGCACCACAAGCTATCCCTGCTCCAGAAACAGGCTTTGCTATTTCTATAGTCCCTGCTGGTGTTGATTATACACTGCTCAAATTCTCCTTATCTCTGATTCAGTGTCTGGAGGGGGCATCTGATTATTGGAGTCCAGGCTTAATACATGTGCCTCAGTCAGAAGGGGGTCTAGAAAAGCAAATACCTAGGCAATTCAGGTAGACATGTAGACATGCAGGCTGAGAAATTGTTCAAATGACAGAGGGAGACTCTCATCAAAGGCATCAGAACCTCCAAGATGCTCAATATCCCAATTAAGCCAAGTTCACTTCTCTCTCTCCCTTTTTCTCTTTTGCCTCTCTCCTCCATCACTCAGTCTCCCCCTATCTTTTGCCCTATTGAGGTCTTTTTATCTGTCTTTCTCCCCCCCTTTAACTTTCATTCACCTGAATCCTCCATAAATGTTTGTGGATTACAAATAAAGAGAGGTCATAGAAAGACAAAAATCCAGCCTGCAATGACAGTTGCACGAATCCAGCCTGAAACAAATATCTTAGCTTGAAAACTGTATCTGTTTCTCACTTTGTTCAAAACTTATATGAAGGGAAGGATAATGATAATTAGTCCACCTCAAAACCCAGTACACTGATTATATGAACAGTGAAGTTGAAGAATTCTAGATTTTTTTCCTTGGGAAAGGATGCAGAGGCAGCCCTCATTAGAGTTAACTGCTCCTCACAATGGTGCGTGGACACACAGTACAGAAATTGGACTTTCTCTGCTTTTTTATATATGGTCATTTTTATCACTGATGTATGTACGTAAGTAAAATTCAAACGAGATAAAATTCAAATGTGTGTGCAGAAGGCTAATGTATTGACTAAAAGATAATCCTTTCTAGGCATTAGTGTTGCCTCCCTCTTATCACCATTCCTTAAGGAAAAATTGATGATCAACTATTTCTTGGTGTGATTTCTCCCGTTGGTTAGTAATACAGCTTCTAATTGCAACCCCGTCTCTCTTGTTAATTCCAGGCTTTATGGCTTGCCTTCTTTCTCTTGGGTTAAAAGTGGTCATGTGTCCCAAATATAACCAATAAATTACCACTAAACGTCTAGGGACTATGGGATTCTGAGCAACTTTTTGAATTATTGATGAAACAGGCCATCTGGCATTGCTTCTTCCATTCTATTATTTTTTATATGTGTATGTGGAGCTGTGGTCACCATTCTGTAAAACTGATGAAACAATTGATGGAGCAGCACAGGAAGAAGACTTACGATAAGATGGCAGGGCAGTCATACGAAAAGAGTCTAGTTCCTTGAATATATGTCCAACATCTGCATAAATACCATTTATCTGCACCACATTGGTTAAAATAACAATAAATATCTTTGTGTTTCAAGTCACTATTAGTCAGACCTTTTGTCAGTTGAAACCAAAAACAGTCACCGCTAAAACACCTGGTAAACATAAAATCACATGAAAGAAAGGAAAATGTTTTGTGAGAACAGGGAATGTTTGACACAGACATTGGGAAACCCAGTATGGCATCCATCCTACCCCAGAAAATAGAGAATATTTCTTTAGAGAAAAATTTGTTACTGGAGCTTTATTTCCAGGGTATTTCTTTGGTAATCAGTGTTTTATGTACTGTGACTTTTGTCTGTGTAAGCTTATTCTCCATAATTTTAAGATAATCACCAAGTGCATAGAAAAATTCACATTTCTAATTAGATTTTTTTTCCCCCTGGTAGACATTGTGTCTTTTCAAGGGTTGACAGACATAAGTTCCTTGATTATAATGACATCTTAGAGTTACTGCTTTGAGGGTAGAAGTCTGATTTTGTAGTTAATTAGCTGTTGATCTTAGGCAAGTTATTTAAGTGGAGTTTTATGAATCATTGTCTTAAATTATATCTTGGATATTTAATTTTTGTAAGTATATGCTAATGCTTCTACTAGTATTATAACATCCTAGGCTCTCTTCAAAGTAAAAGTATCCTATTTTGATATACTTTTTTAAGTTTCCCATAATTTTAAAACTCTTCCCTCTGAGATTTCTTATTTTGAAAACATTTTTTCCAAAAGTATCTACTAAAGTGAGAAACAAAGAGAATTGTAATGAGCATTGCCAAAATACATTTATTTTAAAATTTATGTAAAAATTAATGTGAATGGCAGTAAAAACACATAATAGAATTTATGCAAAAAAATAGCTTTTCCTTCCAGTGCATGCAATAGATCTTAAAGAGTCTTAGGTATATAGATATTTAGCCAATAGTAATACTTCTTTTCCTTTTACAAAGGAACAAATTTATAGTGCATTTTTTTCAGAGAATATTATAATCCATAAATGGCATTTAAATCACAAGATTGCTGATAATAACATTATGAATGATTGCATTATTTAAGCTATTTGGTGTAGAGCATGGCTCATGCATATCTCAGATATTTGGAAGAACTGCCAAGCTGTTTATAAAATTGATCTCTTGATCTTAGTGATGTTAAAAATACATTTCTATTTCCAACTTGAATATTGTCATTTTGGTCAATGGAGAATTTGCAAAGCATTTAGAAATTCAGCCAGCTTAATTTCTTGGTGGTGAAATAAATAGCTACTCTTTTCTCCCTTAATGTTTATACATATTCAATACTAAATTATTTAAATTCAATTTTAAAGCTGGATAATTTAAGCAGATAAATTAGGCTATTCAGAATTAAATCTGATTACATGATTGTTGAAAGGTAATAACATATGCAGCTTGGTACAACCCATAAAATAATTTTTTATAAAGGAACAGAAACTTTAATTACCCGTGATAACATTTTATATTATTTTCCACATTATCTGACTCTCCTTCACATATAATTCTAATGTACTTTCAGTCTCATACATTTCCTATATTCATTTTTTAATGTTTTTACATTTTGAATTCAATCCTCTTATCATATACAGGTATTAGCATTAATTTTATATAAGCATGTAGTTATTTTTACCCACCTTATTTTTGAAAGGTATTTAGTTTCACCAAACTTTTCTTTTACAAAGAAACTGAATAATAATCAGGAACCAGAGAAATCACTGAAACTCCAACAAGACTGACTCCATTTTTGATAGTTGATTCCTGACGACTTTCAAGCTCCGTCCCTCCTCTTCTGCCTTTCGCCTCACATTTGGACAAAGATGATAAAACACCCTGGTGTCCTCTCCTTTCATTCTGGTGCGAGTTCAAACCAATGAAACCCTGGCCACTGAGTAAGAACACTCACCCCAGCCCCACTCCCTACCACCCTACGAGCAAAACCTTTCTCATTTTGGACCCACCTAGGAAGTTTCCTTGCTCATGCTGGAAAGTCTCTCTACGAAGAACTCACGTTTTTATCTTCTGTTTGTGTGTGTGTCTGGCACTGCCAGTCTAGACACCTGAACCCAATGCCGACTGGGTTACCATCCCATTTCTCTCAGTTGCTTACAAAAACTGGCATGGTGAGCAGTTTGTCTAGACCAGTGTTTTCCAACCTCATTTATCTCATGGTTCACTTGAACCTATAGTTAAACTCCCAAGGCATACTTAAATGATGTTGATTAAAAGAAAAAAAGTGAAAGAATGAACATACTTACTGTGCTTTGAATGTCTTTTGAAAATAATTGAATTAATGATCTTTTATTTTATTGTTTGGGGTTCATTGAGAGTATGAAGAATTAGGTTACACAGATTGCATCTGTTAGGTGAAGTCCCTCTTATAATTGTGTCCCACCCCCAAGAGGTGTGTCACACACTATGACCCTCCATCCCTTTCTTTACTCCCCTTTCCTCACTCCCTCATTCCCCTACCTTACCTTGAATTGATTTGAGTTTTTCTCTTATGGGAGTTTAATATGATCTTTAAAAATCTTAGGCACACCTAAGATCCTCTCATGGCCCACCAGGGTGCCATGGCACACCAGTGGACAATCCCTGGTCCAGACACCGACCTCCACCCTTAGGCACCTGTTCTCTTGTTGTGGCCTGCTAAGCCAAATGTCCCTCTCGATTCTTCTGCTTTGAGCTATGTTTTATTGTGCTGCAGTGGTTGAGCCCTGTTGAACCTGTTACAGATGTACAAGTCTTAATAGTCAGAAGTTTTAATAAATGACAAGAATACAGGTCTGGAACTTCCTTAACATGACCGTAAATCAGATGTCTCAGCCTAGACCTATGTTTATGTCTTACCTGAATCACGTGTCTCAATTCTAGTGTAAGTCACAACTGATGTTAGTGTCAGGGGAATAAATCTTACCTTATGATTGCTCTTTACGCTCATAGTGTTTGAAGAAAAAAATAATCAATATTCTTTGCACTGTGTGTCCCATGGTGTGGCTACTGGTGTGAGGAAGAACAGTCACTATGTGGCATGGTAAAGTCAGTAATAATATTTTTTGTATCCTCTTAATTGTATATGCGGGATCATCATTCTTGACATTTGTACCAAGTTTGAAGGGGGGGGAATTTATCCTGCGTCTTTAGGGTGGCTAAAACAGAAAAATTGTCTGCCGGATTTCATTCTTTCTATTAGAATATAGTGCAGAGAAAAGAAGGAAACTCAGCTTCCTCAAAATATCAAGGTCAAAACCACAATGGTTACTTGGGCATTGCAACAATCACAGACATTCCAACATTATTAAGACACTGAATGCTAGATGAATGGTAATATATTTAGCAAAAGCAACGACAACAATGACAAAATAGCACCATTTTCCTTCTAAATAACCACAAAAACCATGTTTGGAAGAGAAGAAACAGTTTGCACGTGAATGTTTCTACATTACCAAGGTAGTTGATGTTTATTTTATTGCTTGCTTTGTTTCTAAGCACATTGTATGAAGCTTTGAGCATTCATTTTTATCTTTCCAATTATTGTAGTAAATATAAATATGATTCTTGCACAATAATCACATCCATTAATAAATTTCCAATCCTTAGAAACAAGTGTATCTTTTGCATGCCTATCTTTAGAATAATTTGCATAGGCCAGTGAATTGCTAATCACTTAGTACCCATGGGACCTGAAAAAGCCAGAATAGAAGAGAAAAAAAATAAGATGACCACATTTCTTTCTAACAACAGAGAAAATGGGATGCTAATGGACACTAGATATTACTCCTACAACCTAACTCTATGTTCGTAGCCATTACCCAGTCCTCTTTGTAACTTCCTCCTCACTGCACCTGCAAACCTCTGTCAACCTCGTTCTACTCTCTGTCTCCATAGGACTGATGTTGTTTAGTTCTCACATCTGAGTGGGAACATGGATATTTGTCTTCTGTGCCTGGCTTATTTCACTTAACATATTGTCCTCCAGTTTCTTCCATGCTGTTGCAAGTGAAAAGATTTCATTTTTTTGTGGCTGAATAATATGCTATTGTGTATATGTACCACAATTTCTTTATTTACTCATCTATTGATGGACACTAAGTTGATTCCAAATCTTGGCTATTGCGTATAGTGCTGCAATAAACATGGGCGTGCAGCTGTCTTTTCATTTAATATTCTGATTTCCCTTCCTTTGGGTATATACCCAGCAGTGGGACTGCTGGATCGTATACTCGTTCTACTTCTAGTCTTTGGAGGAGCTGACATTCTGTTTTCCACAGTGGCTCTACTAATTTATATTTCCTGCAACAGTACACACATGTTCCCTTTTTCCCACATTCTCACTAGCATCTATTTATTTTATCTTTTTGATAAAAACCATTTTAACCATGGTGCAATAATACCTCATTTTGGTTTTGATTTTCATTTCTCTGATTATATTGGGCTTGTTTTCTTTTTTTTTAAATTTATTTATTTTTATTGTTAAATCATAGCTGTGTACATTAGTGCAATCAAGGGGTACAATGTGCGGGTTTCATATATAATCTGAAATATTCTCATCAAACTGTTCAACGTAGCCTTCATGGCATTTTCTTAGTTACTTGTAACTAAGCATTTGTATTTTGCATTTAGTAAGTTTCGCCTGTACCCATTCTAAGATGCACTGTAGATGTGGCCCCACCCATTCCTCCAAGATCAAACCATTAAGAAATAGAAAACCTGAAAAGATAACAATAAATGAGCTAGGAAGCAATAATTAAAAACTCCCCTATCAAAGAAAAGCCCAGGACCGAGTGGCTTCATTGATGGATTCCACTAAACATTTAAAAAAGAACTAAGATTACCCAACCACTGAAATTATTCAAAAAAATTGAAAAGGAGGGGATACTTCCAAACTCATTATACAAGGCCAGCATTACCCTGGTGCCCACATCAAAGATATAATACAAAGGAAATTATATTCCAATATCTCTGATGAAAATATACGTAAAAATCCTAGCAAACTAAATTAATCAAAACATTAAAAATGCCATTCATCATGACCAAGTGGGATTCATCCAAAGAATGTATAGATGATTCAACATATTAAATATATTCAATCAACATTTTACATCAAATCAAGAGAAAGGACACAAACTATATGTGATCATTTCAATAGACTCCAAAAAGTTTAATAAAATTTAACATTATTTTATAATAAAAACATACAACAAATGGGGTATAGAAGAAACATATCTCAGCACCTTAAAGGCTATGTATGACAAACTCACAGCTAGTATCATATGGAGCAATGAAACATGGAAAAATTTTCCTATAAGATCTGGATTAAGACAAAGATGCTCACTCTCTCCACTTTCATTCAAGATAATACTGGAAGTCATAGCAAGAGTAGTTAGACAAGAGAAAGAAATAGAAGGCATCTAAATTTCAAAGGAAAAAGTCAAATTGTCCTTGTTTATGAGTGATGTAGATGTATGAAGCAATTTGTTTGCCAAATTGCTAGACATCCTAGTTTACCTAAAACTTGTCTAGACACCAAGCAACAAACCAGTAGTAAAAACTATGATACATGAGGAAAAAATAATTTGCCTTTTAAAATGAAAAAAAATTAATTTACGAAGTCTACATCATTTACACTTGTGAAGGCAGTTAGTCAGTCTGTATTCAATGAAAAACACCATGTTCTTTTTTTCCATTTTTCATAACATCATCTGGTTTTATACTGTTTTACATCCATACAAAGCATGCAGCAGACTGCTACAGAGGTTATGATGAATGAAATTATTCTAGTAGCTGAATAACTCCAAGATTCCTGTTAGAGATACTAAAAAGAAAATATTGACTTCTTAGTTAAACATAGAACTTCAGATGATTAGTAAGACCAGCAGGCATTTTATACCACGATTTTTTTCCAATCTATATTGATATATAAAAATCTTGTGTATTCTTAGTGCCCTGGCAGTTCAAGATTTTTGCTAATTTTTATACCAACAGAAAGTGTTGCCATTGGATAGCTATTTAACTTTCTATGCATCCAGCAAGACAAAGTATTTAATAAGAAACAAATAATGAACTACTTTTAAATATGGCTGCGCTTATTAAGTCACCATTTCTAATGTATGTTCTATATTTATTTTTGAAAAATAATTGTGCTTACAGCATGGAATAAGGTGGTATATATTCTGCCTTAGCTTTTTGGAAACATTCTTAGTACATAAGAATGCAGAGGGTGCCAAAAATATGTGTACAAATTTTAAGAAAGGAAAAAAACTGTATTAAAACGTGTGTCTTCATCTAAGTTGGGCATAGCCCATCTCTTCCCGTTAAATTCTTTTCAAGGCTTGCTTCCCCGTGAAAATATTCCCAAATCCTTACTTGGAATAACTATCTTTTATCTCAAAACACAACATACATCATATTTACCTTTGTTATAGAAAATTGCATTCTCTCTCGTTTTCTTGTGAACATGCCTGAACATCAAGTAAGAACAAACCATGTTTTATTCAATGTTGAATCCCCATATCAATCCATGTACTAACTCATTACCTATAGTAGACACTTCCTAATAGAGGTATTGAAATCACGGCCAATTGTACAAATGCTTTAAGATTTTCTAAGCTTAAAAGAAAGGTAACGAGTGTTTTTGTGGGAGAGGTCATTGCATCTGCATGGACCTCCCAGTAGGAATTAGCTTGAATACATGAACACATTTTGCCTCGTTATCTTCATTGGATAGGAGATAACATGGTGGACTGTAGGAGGTAAGAGTAGTTACCAATATCATCTGCATATATTTATGTTTCTAAGTCTAATTAAAATTAAAATTATTATAAGGCCTCAAACAATTGCTATATCATCTGGAAAGCATCTGTTGTTATTACATGTCACCAGTACATAATTAGCTATTATTAGACCTGGATAATTTTATTATGGCTGGGTTATTTTTTCTGCATTACACTGTTAATATTACTTTAAAGTTATTATTATAATTTCCACTTTACCATCTTTGAGATGATTGATGATAAACAATGTCTTCAATGCCAAGCTTCTACTACTGAACACAACTCATGTGAATTCTATATACTCAGAACATATTTTTAGAATGATTGTGTAGTTTATTTGAATTTTAGGACTGCCACCTGGAACTTTAGGACTCACGCTATTTCCTGATAAATTCCTCCATTGTATATAGTTTAAAAAAACCTTTAAATTTCTTTTAATTTATCTTTCATTATAATTGAAAGATAATATTGTTGATAAGTTTAATTTTAACTTTGAAGACATGATTAAAAGTGTGAATAAAAGTTTAAGCTATGACCATTTGCAGGGCTATTACAATAATAATTTAGTGTGACAGTTATTAAACCTCTCATCTTTATTCTCATAAATATTTCTTAGACAAATTTAAAGCAATAGTAGCTGCTTGTCCTTCATGGACCTTTAAAAGTAAAATTAACATCACTCGCATAGACAAAAAGAGAAAAAAAAACACTGTTGCCTGTTCACAGGGTTTTCATCTGCCCAAAGATAGAGTATCATTAATAATTCATGTCATTATAATCCAAAAGTTGATGGCAACAACTAACATTTATTTTGCTCATACTTATTTCCATTTTCCAGTGGGATTAATTGTAGTTTAGTCCTTATTGTTAGAAGAAAAACACAGTGGTACATACTTAGTCAATGTTACATAGTGATTAGCTAGGCAGAGATTTGAATTCAAGTCTGTTTCTATAGTGCCTGTATTATATCTGGACTGCAACCAATTGATTCTGACTTACATTGAATAATTACATCTGATTTTTCAACATTATCCAATTTTGGACATATTGAGTCTGTTATTCTTCAAAGATACTACCATTCCTCATTTCCACAGTGTTATTTAAACTTAATCCCTTAAGTGATTTCAGTTTCTAGAAAAACTTTACTCAGCATCCAATGCAATCTCAGTTTTATAAGACCATTCATGACCCTTTCATGATTTTCTTTTCAACTGGATGTGATATATGTATTCTGAACACGTAAGATGCATTTTTATTCTCTTTTGACACAGAAAGTGTCCTATTTTCCATTTATCTGTTTCCTTATCTGTATGCCCTAACAAAAATTCAAGCCTTTCAGACTATAAGGATTATGTCTTATCTATCTCTGTACACACTGGAATATCTGGCACATGATATCTGTAGATATCATGTATCTGTATCATCATGTATCTTAGCGCTTACTCCAGTTTATAAAATATTTTTTAAAAATTCCTAGTCATATAAAAATAATTTTCTCAAAATTATAGCTTTATAAGTGAAAATAGCCTGCTTCTAAAATGTATTACATATAGACTCCATTCATCAGGTAGGTAATGGACTGACTGAATTCTAAGGCATCTTCTCTAGTCCTCTACAGCTTGATCCTAAGCATGACTTCCAGTGGAATAGGTATTTAAAAAAACTTTTCTACTAGATTATTAATATCCTAGACACCAAAATAATATCTCAAAAATGCTTAAATTTCTGATTGCACTAGAGAGTAAAGGGACAATACAAGAGAAGTCTCTAGGACATCACACTAATTAATAGAGGTCTTATATTATTTATTAAGTATATTGAAGTTCTTGGCAATAGACTCATTTTATAAAAGAGGAAGGTGGGAAGAGAGAAAGGATGAGAAGAAGGAGGACCAAGAGATGGAGGAAGGAAGCAAGAAAGAAGTAAAGGAAGAAAAATCCACCAGTCTAAGAAATTAAATGCATGAGAAAGAGAAGAAACTAAGGGTATCTGAATAAACTATGAGCTTCACTTAATAATAGTGTTTCAACATTATCTCATTAATTCTAATAAATGTGCCAGACCAATGTAAAATATTCATGGTAGAGGAAACTGGGTATGAGATATACAAGAAATCCCTATACTAACCTCTTAATTTTTCTGTAAATCTAAAACTTATAGAAAATAAAGTTTATTAAAAAAATATATTGTACCACTTTCTTCTTGCCTCTATGGGTCTAGATGAGAAATATGCTTTTACTTGAATTGGTGACATCCTATATGTAATGAACTGTTTCTCTCTGGCTGTTCCTACAGATTTTTTGTTTTTGTTTTTAATTTTTGAAAAGTATAAATGTTACATAGTGATTAGCTAGGCTGAGATTTGAATTCAAGTCTGTTTCTATAGTGCCTGTATTATATCTGGACTGCAACCAATTGATTCTGACTTACATTGAATAATTACATCTGATTTTTCAACATTATCCAATTTTGGACATATTGGGTGTTTGAATTTTTTGGTGTTTTTTCTACTTGAGACTCACTTTTATTTGTGATTTCTTGGTGTTCATTTTTTGTTTTGTTCTATTTAGCTAAATTTGGGGAGTTTCTTACTGTTATTCCTTCTAAGAAAAAAAAATTGCCACATATGCAAAGGTTTATTTCTGGGCACTAACTCTATTCCATTCCATTGGTTTATATATCTATGTCTGTCTGCACCACACTGCTCTGATTACTACAGTTGGGTAGTAAGTTTTAATATCAAGAATTGTGAGCCCTTCAGATTTGTTGTTATCTTTCAGGATTGTATTTTCTATTTAGAATCCCCTGAGATTCCATATGAATTTCAGAATAGGTTTGTTTATCTCTGCAACAAAATATCATCAGATTTTGATAAAGATTGCATTAAATCAGTGGGTAACTACAGAAGTATTAACATTTTATTTTATTTTATTTATTTATTTTTGAGACAGAGCCTTAAGCTGTCCCCCTGGATAGAATGCCATAACATTACAGCTTACGACAAACTCCACATCCTGGGCTTAAGCGATTCTCTTGCCTCAGCCTCCCAAGTATCTGGGACCACAGGTGTCTGCTACAACATCTGGCTATTTTTGTTGTTGTTGTTGCAGTTGTCATTGTTATTTGGCAGACGCAGGCTGGATTCGAACCTGCCAGCTCTGGTGTATATGGCTGGTGACTTAGCCACTTGAGCCACAGGCGCCGAGCCAGTATTGACATTTTAACAATATTACATCTTTCAATTCATAAACATGGGATGCCTTTTCATTTATTTATGTCTTCTTTAATTTCTTTCAAAAAATATTTTATAGTTTTTATTACATACATTTTTTACTTCCTTGGTTAGTTCCTAAGTATATTATTCTTTTTGATACCATTATAAATAAAATTGTTTGCTTAAATTCCTTTTCAGATTTTTTATTTTTGGTTTATAGAAATCCAACTTTTTTGTGTTTTGACTTTGTATCCTGCTACTTTGCTGAACTGGCTTATTAGTTCTAATAGCATTTTATGGTTACCACAAATGCTTATTTCTCTATTGACAGTAAATAAATTTAAAGGTAAAGAAAAATTTTCCCTTTTCAGGGAAGTAGTTTCAAAATAAAAACCGAAGCTAAAATGGCTATCTTTGTTCAAAGTCTGTTTTTTTTTTTTTTTTTTTTTATTGTTGGGGATTCATTGAGGGTACAATAAGCCAGTTACACTGATTGCAATTATCAGGTAAAGTCCCTCTTGCAATCATGTCTTGCCCCCATAAAGTGTGACACACACTAAGGCCCCACCCCCTCCCTCCATCCCTCTTTCTGCTTCCCCCCCCCATAACCTTGATACCAAAACCAGGAAAAGAACAAAGTCTGTTTTTTGAAATTCTAGACAAAGAAACAAAAATCACAAAACAAAACCCCTCAAAGATCTATCACTCAGAGCTCATTCAAACCACTAACCAGGAATATTTTCTAGATAAGAAGAAGCCTTAGATACTGAGTCTAGTGTTTCCAAAACTACTTAGAAAATTAGTTTCTAAGACCCTGGAAAGGAGGGGCCAGACTGTCTCCGTCTACTTCTGTCATACTGTCTATGTAATATTACATGTGTCTAGACTTGCCTACACTTCTGCCTCATTGAATATTTAATTCCCCATCTCCTAGTTCATGCTAGAATTTATTGACCTGTGTGACAAAAAGACAACTGGAGTTGGTGAACAAGCCATGATGTCACTGTCGCTGGTTAGGCTATCTCTGCATCCTCCGCCTGTAACATACTGGGCACTTACTTAGGATATATTGCAGCAGGCTCATACAGGTCATCCTGGCTGGCAAGAGCCAATTATTTTAAAGAGAAAGCAATAGAAGTTTAGCAAAGAGTAGCAATTAAAGCTACATATATCAACAAGTAAATTGCAGAGCTGGGATTTCTAGTCTTCTAAATCCTAAGCTAATAGTCTTTTTACTATAATATTCTTTTTTCTGAAATTCACCTCTGTTGAACATTCTATTTTCCATCATCTACCATAGTTTTCCTTGAATCATCATAAAAAGAGATACTTATTTCCTATATGGCAAATATTTTTATAAAAATTCATATTCCTCCTATTTCTCATGTTAAAAATTCTATATTTTATGTTTAAAAAATGTTTAAGGTATCTTTGTTTTCTCGGCATTTTCTTTTAAATCTCCAAAATTTACCTTAAATACTGAATCCTCATTGAAAGATAAACAAATTAATATAACATGCCAGGTCACTCTTTTAGCAGCTTTAGGTAAGGAATTTAGTAAAGTATCATTAGAAGTTCTTTGAAAATCACATGGAAAACATTCCTCTTAGTAATCTTTAATCTCCCTTTCTTCATTTGTTTGTGTGTGTGACAGAGAGAGAGAGATTGTAATGTATACAGTGGAGGGGTCTTCTCATATAGTATTTTTCTTTTCCTTTTTTATTATGTATTACCCTTTTAATATCATTTTATTCAATATTACTGAATGTGTTACCTCAAATTTACTGTGTGTAAAGCCTTTTTCATTCACTCATCCATCTGTGTAATTCCTGTCTTTGGGTTTTCCTGCATGGTTGAATTCCTTTTTATTTGTGCTCCTTTTCATGTACATTCTGGTTTGTTTCTCTTTTGTAGTGGATGCCATGTGTACCCATTATTTAAAATGTGTTGTTATGAGAGTATTTATACAAAACCTGTTGAGATTTTGTCCTCATACTTCCAGGCTGCATTTCAAGCTCTTTATCCTGGCCTCTAATAATCAATTTATAAGATTATTTCACCCATAAACTTAACCTCAAAAATACTGTTACGGTGTAATTGTTCATTTGTATCTGAGATTGTAGTCATCTCTACTCTTCATTTTCATTTGTAGATGTAAATTATATTTTCCAATAATAGATTTTTATTCTTTTAGAATAAATAAAAAGTTAAAAATCTGCATTCTCTAAATTTCAAAGGACATTACCACTGATTGTTATTATTTATGAAGTCACTAAACTTAGGAGTCAGAACTGATAATGAGGAAGGAAATTTGAATAAAGTTAACAAAGTTGAATGGTTTTCTTTTTTTCTATGTGTTGTCACTTTAACCTACTTTCTTATAATTTGGACATCTGTAAATGGAAATAATGTTTTTCTTCTGATCAAAATTAAACACCAATGATTTTTTAAATATGAATTCTTTGTTTCTTGCATTACAGTTCTCATCAATTCAGTTATATTATAGGGTTTTAAACAATTGTTTTTAAGTTCAAATTCTACACTTTGTAAGTTCAAGTTCTATGCTTCATAAGTGGCCAAGCAAAGACGTAAAAGTCAAAGATTAAATGGAAATTTGGCCTTTAAAAAGTTAAATGGATTTAATTCAGTCACAACTTGTGTTTCTCTTTATATTGATTATATCTTCCTTTTGTGACTCAGCTGTCACTTTACAGTGATTTCTTGGTTTTCCTACACTGAGCCCCTCAGGTTCAAGTAAAACTGTCTTGAAATATTTTCCTGTGAAGAAATGGATTTTTATGACTATAATCTACTCCCTAACTCAGAATACCACAAGTGGACAAGAACTTCTGCCATCAAACTTATTTGCTCTCAATGACCCTGTTCATCACTAAGCTGAGCCCCTTGGTGGTTGAAGTGTCATTGTGTCTTTTTCTGCTTCTTATGCAGCGCCTGAGAAATATAAGCTGAGAGAAAAAATGCATGGAAATCTGTTTCACCCTTTCATGTATCTTCATGTTACTTTATTAGTTCATGGTTGTGATGACTTGGACAAGTTCACGTGGAATGAATTAAGGGCAGAGAGTTTCCAGAGTTGCTATGTTCCTAGGGACCTTTTTTCAGTGGTCATAGAAACAGAAAATGCCCGGAGAACTGACCAGAGTTAAGTGCATAAGGGCAGAGCAAAAAGTAGAGGATGGATTCTGTCACATGTATTTATTTGTCTACTGACCATTTTCATTAAGCTAAAACTTAGATACAATGAGTTTGAATTTTAATACGTATCATTAGTGATCCTGATACACATTATTCATCTGCTTTACTATGTATTTGCTACAGTTACAAGACACTCCTTATTTCACAGTGGTATTAGTGATCTGATCTCTTGGGGAAGATCTCAGAGTATACAGATATACTAACAAATTTCTGCACTTTAAGAGACTCTATAATCTGATTCATTAAATGCTTGTTTTGTGGAGACTTTCCAGTGAACAACCTTGTTTATATCAAAAGTTTCTCTAGATGTCACTCAAATTCTAAATTGTCCTTGGTGAAATTATAACAGTTTGAGAGAATTGCCTATAGGTTAAGATTACAACACGACACGTGATTGACACAGTATTAAATCTAGGGGAATATAGATTTAAAAGACTCTAAGAGAACTAGAATCTTCAGATGGCTTACACTGTGAAACCTTGTGTCCTCAGAACTTGGCCAAAGAGAGTTGTCACTGGCTTGTGGCCCAAAGAAACTTCTATCTCTGGCAGTTGTAATTAAATAAAATTCTTCACAGGAACATAAAAATAATACTGAGAAATATCCTTATAATGTGTGTGTGTGTTTTCTGAGACAAAGTTTCACCGTGCCCACCCAGGCTGGAATATAGTGGCATAGTCATAGCTCACTGCATTCTCCAAATCCTAGGCTCAAGCAATCCTCCCACCTCAACCTCCTGAGTAGCTAGTACTACAGGGCATGTCACCATGCCCAACTTCCTTGTAAGGTTTTGAAAAGATTAGTTGACATAAAATTTGTCCATAGACACAGGTGTGATATGAATTTTGAAACTATCAGCTTCTGCTCCAGCTCGAAGGCCAATTTACCCATTTTTATCTGTCTCTTGCCTTTTGAACTTCATGTTATAAACCAAACATCAGCACACTACAACCAGGAGACTAAATCCAGATGAACTACTGTGTATAAATAAAGTTTTACTGGAATACAGTATTATTCATTCATTTATATATTATCTATAGAGGCTTTCATGCTACAATACAATTGAATGTTTACAGCAGAGACCATCTCGTCTATAGACTCCAAAATATTTACTACCTGGTTCTTTATACAAAACAGTTGCTGAACCTTTTTAGAGACCTAAAACCTTGTGGACAATGGTCTAGTAGAGAGGATGTTTACTGGCAAAGAAATGCTTTGCAAGATCTTCACAAAGGAAAATGTGTACAAATTTCACCAAATGACCAAGAAGGGTGGGGCACTCTTTCTCGGGATGAAAAAGAAAATCTAATACTGAGGATTTTATGAAATAATTGAAGCTCAGAATAATTAAAGCATGCAACTTACTTCACAGTCATGGCAGAGTGACCTTGAGGAGGGAGACCCCAGGGGTCTCCATATGCACGTGCACATCATGATGAAATCAGACTGCCCCTTTGTAGCAATGAGGAACTTGACAAATCTAGTTGGCAATTCTGCCTGTTAAGTTTCACCAGCCTAACACCATCCAAGACACTTCCACGTTAGGTTTATTATCTTATTACAGTAAAGAAAAATGCATACCCTGGGGAACCATGAAGATTTTCAATGCGGGAATCAGGGAAGACTATTATAGCATTTTAGGTACCAGAATTAGTTGTGGGGTGGCCTTTACAGGAGTTGTCTGGTTTTGTAATAAAAGGTACTGCCAGAAAATTAGTTGTGCTAACTTTAAAATATTTGTGTCACTATGGAGTTACTGTTAAATCAGTTAATTTTGTTGAGCTTGGAACATAGAATTTGAAGAAAGTGGTGTTAAAGAGGTTTGAGCTCAGGTAGTTTGTCTTGTATGTCATGTTTTGGTGCAATTTATCTGTTTTGTGCATCCGAATAAAGTCATAAAAATATGATTTCTGTTTGAAGGGTCAGTATAAGAACATGTATTGGAATTAAAATCACATTCAGGATGTTGGAAAGAAAGATGCGCTTGAGAATGGATGGGTAGAGCTTATGTTTTTCTTAACTTGGTTTCTCTTAGTCTGTTTTTTTTATAAGATGTCTTCCCCCACTTTTGTCAACCAATATCCATTGATGGGAGTTGATAGTGTAGTCACCAAATATGAAATGCTCCTGCCAAGACCTCTTCCATCTTCTGCTTTAAATTTCAGGGTGATTCTCAATTTCCTTTTAGCCTGTCCTCTCCACATGAACATTTCTCATATCTTCCTGGCTTTATTTTTCCATCGCTCTTATCATCATCTGATATGATATGTATGTCATTTATTTCTTTGAGTATTGGTGCCCCTCCTGTTGTTGTAGGCAGAATTCTAAAGCTACTCTTTTCCCAAGATTTCTGTCTGCTAAGCATTCAATTAAGCACTAATCTAGGATTGCTGTGAAGGTATTCTGCAGGCGTGACAAAAGCCCCATGTTAGCTGACCTTAAGTTAACAGAGATTATCCCTCCTGGTGGAACTGACTCAGTCACATGTGTTTTTTGAAAATTGAATTTCCTCTGACTCATAGCAGGAAGGATTATCATATATATGTGAAGCACGAGAAGGCTTTGACGTGCCTTTGCTGGCTCTGGACATGGGATGGGTCCTGTGCAAGGCAACCACGAAGATCTGAGGCTGAGCTTTACCTGATGGTCAACCAGAACTTGAGGATCTCAGTTCTATAACTGCAAGGACATGAATTCTCCAGACTACCCAAATGATCTGTGAAGAAGATTCCTTTACAAAGACTCCAGATAAGAGCCTACCTCTGCCAGCATCTGGGTTCATCCTTATGAGAAGCTCACAGAAAATCTAGCCAAAACCAGTCAGGCAGAATTCTGGCCTACAGAACTAAGACAATAAGGGAGGTATTGTTTTAAGCTATCATGCATGCAGAAATTTTTCCCCATTTTGTTTACTACTACACCCTTGGTAGCTAGAATTGAGTCTGACACATAAGAAGCATTTCAGAAACAATTCCAATTAACCAGTTAAGCTAATTACTATGAATAGTGTGAGGCTATTTAATATTACACACTCACTGTAGATATTTACTGTTACATAAAATAATAGAATAAGGGTTAAAACTTTGCAGCATCTATCTCAAAATTTTCCGTTATCTCTGATAAAATCTTATTAAAATTTTGGAAGGCATCAACAACATTCTTACAAGTGTTTAAATTGTTTTTTTTTTAATGAATTGATTACCAGACAGTAAATACTAAATTTAATGCACGTTTTAGTGCACTTTATGTGACACAAATTAATTTGCAATAGAGGCAGGAAACCTATCTCTAAGGTAATTAGTTATGGTCAAGTTTTAATTATCTTCTTAAGCAGGAAAACAACAGGCTTATAAAGATATCTACTATGATATTCTTGAGTGGTGCTCTCTTTTATTTGTAAATAATTCTTTCCACTAATATAAAAAGCATTCTGTGACATATATTTTAATATGGGACTCTGAAATAACAATATTCATCTTTGAATCCTTCCAGCTTTCCAACTGTATATTCCTTAACAACATGGACACCGTTTTTATCTCTATTTTCTGGGGAAAGGAAGTGAGCCTCAGAGATACTAGATAACTAGCTCAAGGTCAGAAAACTTCAATTTTAATTCTAACATTTCCTTCTGTCACGCTTTCAATCAGTGATGCTTTTGTTGATTAAATATATACATATAATTATGAATATATGAATGTATTTCCATATTTAAGTATTTACATAGTGTTTATAACAGAGCCTTACTGAAGATGGGCAAGATATAATCGTCATTTCCCTACACAACAATTTCATCTTGGAGACTTTGTTAAAAGAATGAGATTGGGTGAATCACAAGGGAAGAGTCAGACTTACAAAACATGTGCCAAAGTGACTTTCATCTATGAAAGAACTAAGCAGCTATCATTGACCAATTCTCAGTTAGCTGACATCATCCTCTTCTTTCTCTCCCCCTTCCTTCCTGTCTTTATCTTACAACATATATCGAGAGTCACTATGCACTTGGCACACTTCAGCGTGGGCTCTAGGCTCACTTGAACATGAAAGACTTGTTCTCTGTGTTTTGGGAGTTTTTAAAGAAGGATCTAAAGAGACATCCTTTTTTGGGGAGCTGAGGCTCTATGACGAGTAAGTGTCGGCCTTAAGGAGGGGAGTTTAGAGGGATAAAGGAAGCAAAAGTGCGGGCATATTCCAGACGGAAAGAAAGTAGAAGGAAGAGCTTGCTCTTTCCTTTTTCTTTCTTTCTGTTTCTTTTCTCTTTTTTAGGAACTGAAAGAAGTGTACTGGTGTTGGATAATAGATTATATCAGAGGGAGAAAGGAAGACCTGGAGGGCAGGGTGACAAAGGGATGAGACTTGTGTCTGCCATCCTTCTAGGTCACATTAATAAAGTTGTAATTTATGGGGTGGCACTGAAGAGAATGCGGGAAGTAGTTTTTTATAAACTTGTTTATTCACTTATTCAATAGCATTCATGGAAGGCCTGCTCTGTGGACTGTGTGCCAGGTGCTGGCATGTGGGTGCGAAGCTACGGCCTGCAGTGAAATTCATCACTGTCAGGGTCCTTATCTTTGTGGAGCTTATTATCTGGATTGATGGCTTTGAAAGGTCATTCTCGTGTAACGTAATGATATCATAGCATATATATTGTAGTGAAAGACCAGATGCAGAGGAATCTGGGGTTTGTTTGGGCTGGGGACTCAGGATCTAGCACCAAAGAAGTCCTTGGTGACAGACATGGGGATATTTTGGATGGAGGCAGCATTGAGATCCAACTTCTTTTTGTAAAATTAGGATACAAAGGAGCACAGAGACTGTCTATTATTACTACTGTATTTCCAGTACTTGCCTGGGAATGCAGCTTTGACTCGGAAATCCTTACCTTTGCCAGGACATTGATTCCAAGTATTCCTGATTCAGGAATCAGCCCAAACAAAATAGTTCATTCTTTCACCATATCCTTTAAAAAAAAATTTAAGTTTAAAATTTTCTTTCACTGTATCTTTGATTCATAACCCCTATTTTACTACCACTCATTTTCTCAGAGAAAGATAATATTTGGGGATTTGAAAATTTCTGACTTCATATTCAGGATCTGACAGATTTTATGCATAAAGCCTCCAATAATTTTTAAGGGACTGGATGGTTAATTTTTTTAATTAGTCATCTGATGGCTTATTCGTGTATTTTATGGAAGTTAGAAGGATGGAGTTGAACATTTTAGTGTCTAACTTTTCTTCTGGTGAGTTTATTTTGTTTTGGTTTGCCTATCTAGTCTTTCATCTCAAATATTACACTCAAACTTCAGTAGCACTATATTATAAATCATGCAGAATAATTTTGACACTATTGGAGAGAAATGTGGAGAATTGTTTCTTTGAATTGTTATGGTCTTTTAATAGTCTTGAATTTGTTTTAAACAGTTGTGTGTGGCAGAGATGTTTAATTCATCTTAGACCTCCTTGGACTACTCCCATTTCTAATTCAGTAAATACTTTCTTTATTAAAAGTTCCAACTTTATTTGCCTAATACACTTTATTCCATCTTTCTTTTCTTCTTATTTTTAGCAATATCCTTAGTAACATAGTTGCATACGTGGACAGTTTAGAATAAAAATATCCAATCAAAAGTTTCCATTTTGTACATTTTATGTTAGAAAATTAAATATTTAGAAATGGTTATGGCCTTGACATGCAAACAATTAACATAAACTAAAGGCACCCAAATGAGAAAACATTTTAAATTGCTTACAATTCAAATAAGCATTTAGAACTTTTTCTGTTTAAGTAAGCTCCCCAAAAAGCAGGATCTCACTGCTGTAATTTTTATATTGCTTTTAACAGTTTGTGGGCAAACTTTATAAAATAACCCATAGTTTCATACTGTGACATATATGGACACATCACAGATACTAAAAGGTAAAGAGGACATAAAGGCTTTTTTCTAGACAATACTTTCATCTCTTTCTCTAGTATTATTTTTATGAAAAAATCTTCCTTGTAGAAGATTTCTGTATAATTAGCCAGGCTTTCATTGTAATGTACAAAAAGACACTGTACAAATGAAACCTATATGTTCTGCCTGTGGTTTATGCCAATCAGACATTTTTCTATTCCTTAGAGGACATTTAAATAATCCTGTGTGTTAAAATGTTTTATTTACCTCCTCAAAAATCACTTCTGTTTTTATATCTAAACACGACAGATCAATGGCTCTTTTCCAAAGAAATAACAACTGTGGATTTGTCTTATAAAATCTTAAATATATCCTTTTGGCTTCATGATGGCTAACTACGATATTAACTGATAAACAAATTAAACAAGTTGACTCCAGCCTTATGTATAAAATGGGAAAGTGTTCTACTTTGCTCTCTATTGCAGACTCTTGCACATAGAGGGCGCTGTTACATTAATGAAGATCATCTTTTCCTGGAATGTTATTCACAGTAGAGCTTCTTTGAATGGCAAGACCATTAATTAGCTCCAATATATTACACGCCTGCTATTTATTACTCATTTTTTATTTTGCTTTTTCTCAATAAGTATCTTTACCAGAACTGCCTTAATGAAGTCCTTGCCATAGATCTTGATTTGAGGTAAGTAAAGATGTGAATATGAATGCATGGAAATATTTATGAAAACCATTAGCTCATATGTTTTGTTGACGTTTCCTTAATTTTTAAACACATCTAACTATATATCATGAAAAAAATCATTCACTTTGAGTCACTAGACATTACATACTAAAAATAGTGGGAAGGCAAATAATTTCCTTGGACACTCTGGAGAGACACATGTTTTGTCACATTCATGTTAGGAGGTGCAGACCACTGTATTGACTGACTGATACGCAATAATTCTGGTAACATTTAAAGTAGACCCAGTTAGTTGACACGTTGATGCTACCTAGAAAAATAATGTCATTTAAAATACTGTGATTCAATGTAAGAGTACATGGCACACCTCCTGGGTGAGGGGCACAACTACAACAGGGACCTTACCGAAGAAACACAAATGTTGTAACATAATTGTTTGTACCCTCATATTAATCTGAAATAAAAAATAAAATGCTGTTATTATTGAATTGCATTGTTCTTTAAGTTTTTATCTAGTTGTCTTGAAAACGCAGAGGATACCTGAGCTAATAAAAGGGAGAGTTCAATTTTTTCCAAAAATGAGAACAATAAGAAGAAAGATTCAAATTTTTTAGTTTGGAACAGTTTTCATTCCTTTTCTCCAAATGCTTAGTATTTTTCTCACTCCCGAATTCTGACTTCATGTGTTACCACCTGTACTACATTGTTTTCTTGTGGTAAAAGATTCATGGATTGCTCCAGTTTTGGGGAATGAGCATTAATGTACAAAATACATTATTGGAATGATCAGACTAGATACAGTTATTGTCACCTAGATTAGCAAACAACAGATATCAGGCAAATACAGCACATGTGTCAATAGCCTTAAATGTGTTTGCATATTTAAACACTCCAATTTCATTTTCTAGATTCACCGCTCAAAGATAATGTCCTAAAAAAAGTAAAGATATCTTGATGCAAAAACAATGACTTTTGCAATACTGGAATCATCCCAAATGATACAGAGTGGGATATCTCCTGAGTATGGTATTATAGAGATATTGAAATAGTAATTTTGAAAATGATTCCAACAATGACATTTTTAATAATTTTTGCAATAGAATAGAAAATTGTAGAGCACTCCAGTTAGAATTATTTTTTCTCCCTTCCCCCTAGAATCATTAAATATGTGTATGTTCATCAGTATAAGTAGAAAGTGAACTTGAGACAAATGAAAGAGTTGAATAATTGACAAAACTGTAAGGGAGTATTTTAATTAATTCCGATATTTTTATATTTGGTTGTGTTGTGTTTCACTTATTTTGTCTTGTTTTTACCAGCTTTACATTGCATAGCAAATAAGGAATTGGATTCTGGAGCCAGTTAACTTGGGTTCAGATTCCAGCTTGATTACTCACTGATTGTATTACCTTGGATAATAAAAATCTCTGTCTCTCTTTCTTCATCTGTAAAATGGATACATAAGATTGTTACACAAACTAAATGATGTCATTCCCAGTAGATTATTTAAAAGTATGTTTAAACCATATGAGAGACTTGCTATTGTTATTTTTATGTAACCTAGGATTAGTGTGATATTTCATAAAAATATGTTTGCATTTACCAATGTCTAAATCTTAAACCTCCATCCATACACATTGCAAATAAAATGTTACTGAAAGCAAACTTTCAAAGATGAATTAGTGTGCAAAGGTGGCCTCTAAGGGGAAGGGAAATATGAAGTGTGGTGACCAGTTAATAACATCCTGCCACATTGGAATGAAGTCACACTGGAAGATTCACTCAGCTCACAGGTCTGAGACCTGCAGAAACATCAAAGGTGCCCATCTGTTAGCATTTGGTCACTTTATTCCCTGTTATTCTTTAATTATGATGTCCATATATCATATAATAATGTTGTAACAGTGAGATATTTGTGGTGTTTGGTGTCTTTTGATGAGAACCGATATCAATTCTCTATTTAAAAATTCCATTACTGCAAAGTTAGCCTTTTAATTATCACTGGAAAGCTTGATTTTCGTTATACTTTTATGAAAGTCAAAGACTTTTCAAATCATTCTGCTTGTCTTTTATAACACCTCCCTCAACGCATGCTAGGAAGCCCCCCGTGCCTCTGCCTTGTGTGTGGACACGCTGAGCTTCTCCCGTCACAGAGCTTCACCTTGCCCCCTGTCCACTCACTGGCTTGCCAGACAGCCAGCGTCTTTTTGTTTGGATCTGCTCAAATACCAAAATATTAGAAAGGGTTCCTGTAACGACACATATTAAAATAGCATGCATTTATTGTAGTAATGGAATGGTCCTATTCCTCTGTCCTATTCTATATTGCCTAATTGGGTAATTTTTCAACAGATTTTCATGTGAACACATATCTACGTAATTGTCATAATACCTATTTTATTGTGTAGTCTTTTCTCCCTTTTCTAGAATATAACTCTCTTGGAGTATGAGCTTTGTCTGGTTGTTCGCTTTTATGTCACCTGCACCTAGAATATAAAATCGTCAATATGTGTTAAATGGCTGAATGAATATGGCAAATTTCATTTAAAATCAAGATGAAATTTCTATGCAAATTGTCTTGAAACTATGTAACTTGTAACTGGGCGAACTGGCACTTACTAAGCTGCCGTCGAGTTAGTAGCACTTTCAAATATTTACACACTATTCCCAAAATAAAATGGAGTCGAGTGTTATCAGTAAACAGCAGGGAAACTGAAGAGGGACTGTGAAAGGCTCAGAGTAGAAATTGTTTTCAATGCCAAAGAATGATTTTGTTACTATTTTAAAGAGAGTGAATAAATTTAAAAATAAAAAGGAAATGACACTTTAGTTGATCGAAGCCTTAATTGAAACACTTTTCTGATTATCTTATGACCAGACAGATGTTTTCTGAGTTGAAAGACAAGATAATTATGATTTGGTTTATGCCACAACAATAAAATTTATCATTTTGTATTTCAGTTAAATTGTGTGCACTGGGCAAATAAATTGAAAAATGCTAATGCCAAGAGGTGAAAGGGCTACTCCTAAGTACTCATATTTTACTGTCTTTTTTTGTGTGTGTGCAAAAAAAAAGTGTAAAATTTCTCTCTGAGACAATGGGTCATAAATAGCAAAGCTTTGGGGACCACGCTCGCATGTTAAAGAGTCCACTTGACTTTCCATAAGATATTAATAGTGTCATAATTGGAGAATCTTAACTATAGGTACGCGATTACAAACATTATTTCACCGATCCACAACATTCTCAACTCAAAGCTTTTATTTCTTGTAGCAAGATCTTTTTGCCCCATTTCCCATGTAGAATTCCTGTTTCAATCACTAAAGCACTTATCAGTGCTTACAATTTTGAATAATTGAGTAATTTTTAATGATGAATGAGGGTAAAATAGCCCCAAATCAATAAAGCCTCAGAAATACATTTAAACCCCACTGGGACAGGTGCCATGTGTAGCCATCCCTGTAAGGACAAGACATCAAAGGTTGGAGAGATTGACTTTGGACCCAGCCTATCCTGATTCAGATCTTGGCTCTGGGATTCACTGTGTGAATTCTGTAAATGAAAGAAATATTTGCAGCTCTATGAAAAAGAGGGAGACAAAGAAAGAGAGAGAGGCGAGAAAGACAAATGGAGGAGGAAAGGAGGCTAAGGAAGAGAAGGACAAGGGTTACACATTCTCCCGGGTCACCGTTTCATTCAACCCATCAGTAAACATAATATGTCCAAGAATTTTTTAAAAAAAGCATTTCTTTTTTGTTTGTTTGTTTCTGTTTTGAGACAGAGTCTTATTCTGTCACCCTGGGTCAAGTGCTGTGGCTTCATAGCTCACAGCAACCTCAAAATCCTGGGTTTGAGGAATCTTCTTGCCTCAGCCTCCTGAGTAGTTGGGACTATAGGCACCTGCCACAAAGCCCGGCTAATGCTAGCATTTCTTGAGTGACAGGGACTGTACTAGACATCTTCCATTAGAACTCTTTATTTGTCTTGACTGTTCACAAATTATCACAATTTACAAAGTATACAACTATATTTTGTAAGATAAGCAAACAGGCTCAGATCACAGAACCAATGACTCCAAGAAAAATTCTGAACTCAGGTCTTTCTGAATCCAAAGGCACAGCTTAACTTCACCAGAAGGGCCATATTTTCTGTCATTTGATAGTCTGGAATTGGTTCACTGAAGTTTACTTACTGATTTTAAATGAATATATGCAACACACAACCATTGCAACACACAACATAACAGAATGCTTGTTTGGAATTGCCTACATGATTTTGGAAACACAACTCCAAGCAGCCTCTGGTAATCTATATTACCAGCATAACAGGCTACCCTTGGAGTTCCTACACTAAATTATTTACTTTTAAATATGCTTAACTTATCAGTGCTTTATCAATATATGACTTGAGAACCATTCTGAAGCTGTGCAGACCACCCGCTGATTCACACGCTGTGCCTACCAACCTACAGATTCCAACACGAGCAGCATTGAATTGTGGGGAAGGGCAGAGAGGGAAAGATTATTCACAGCCACTATTTACTTAGAAAAAAACATAATTACTTGATATTTTTAACTGCATGTAAAATTGACTGATTATGGGGTTACACAATGAGATTCCTACTAAAATAAATTAGTGTATTTATAATGAATGTTTATTTTGGCATAGCCAGATGTTGCAACAGGGCAGCTATAACAATGAACATTTATATGTACACTGCTTCCTAAGGGCATACAAAACTACAATTGAAACGGGCATTTATTTGCATGGGTTATAGCTGAATATCAATTAAATAAGCCCTGATGTATTTCTGATTTGCCTTCTTGAATTCCCCAGTCTTATAAAGTATAAGAGTCAGAAACAGTGCTAAAAGAAGAATTTTAAAGGTATTAATATTTACAAAATTTGTATGTATAGTTAATAAGAGCGTCTTATAGTCCAAAGGAATTAAAAATTATATAGATTTTCTTTTTTAAGACAGACTTTCACTTTGTCACCCTCGGTAGAGTGCTGTGGTATCACAGCTCACAGCAACCTCCAGCTCTTGGGTTTAGGTGATTCTCTTGCCTCAGCTTCCCATGTAGCTAGGACTACAGGCGCCCACCACAACGCCTGGCCATTTTTTGTTGCAGTTTGGCCGGGGCCGGATTTGAACCTGCAACCCTCAGTATATGGGGCCAGCACCCTACTCACTGAGCCACAGGCATCGCCCTATATAGATTTTCTGAACTTGCTCAATATTGACTTTTTTATGAAATGTGTGTCTTTTTAGTTACAAAAGTAGATAATTTTTTCCAGAAAAAAAGGATACATCTTCAGTTGTAATTCAAGAGGGACTATATTATGACTACCAAATAAAGTCAAAGTATCAATTAAGAAGTTTTTGTTTCATTTCGTTTGTTTGTTTTCATTTTTTTGAGACATAGTCTCACTCTGTTGCTCAGGGTAAAGTGCCATGGCATGAGCCTCACTCACAGCAGCCCCAAGCTCCTGGATTCAAGCACTCTTCCTGCCTCAACATTCCAAGTAGCTGGGAAATACAGGTGCCTACCACATCGCCTGGCTAATTTTTTTATCTTTAGTACAGAAGGGGTTTCACTCTTGCTCAAACTGGTCTTGAACTCCTGAACTCAGGTGAACCTCCTGCCTCAGCCTCCCAGAGAGCGAGGATTACAGGTATGAGCCATGCACCTGGCTAATTAGTGAAGTTTAGCATGACTGACTCATTATTCTGAAGAGCCTCAATATTGGCACATGAATGCATTCCTCTTTCTTCACACTTACCAACAACATCTTTGTTTCCCGCTTCTCTGTCTAGTTAGTCCACTGCTTCAGTCTGATCGGCACTACCTTCCTGAAACACTCTCTCCTGCTGGAACACACGGTCTCTTTGACTCTCTTCCCACTGATTGCTCCCCCACAGTTTCTGTTGGTGTTTTTTCCCTAAGAGGTCTAAGAAAAGATGCTAACCGCCATGACTGCCATGACTTTCCCTTCCCCGGGAAAGACTGCAGAACTCATCTGCCACTGCCCCTTAAGCTCATAGAGAATGACCAGCATTGTGCCTAGCCTTCCCTCAGACACATGGCTTCACAGAGAAGCCAACTTCCCTTCATGAAAACAAGACATTGAAGAGTATCTCTACTATATTAATAAGAGATAAGAAAACAATATACCCTGTCAGACATTGTACTGTGAGCAGATATGTCAGTATAGAAAGGGCTAGAATTTTTCTATTAACCTAATAATCATACTATGTTATATGAAAAAGTATATTATCATGAAAATATTTTTAAAAATAATAATAGTAGATATGGAAACATGTGAGACATAATTCACAGAGGTCAATAATACATGAAGTAGATACACTAAGGGGTAAATTGGAAAGTAGTAAACTCAGAATCAGAGATCCCATACAATAAAGAAGACTCGTGTCTCAGTCCATTTGTGTGGGTATAAGGGAATACTTGAGGCTAGGTAATTCACAAAGAAAGGAAATTTATTTGGTTCATGATTCTGATGTCTGGATAAGTTCAAGACTGAGCTTCTGCCTCTGGTGAGGGACACAGTTTGCTTCACCTGTGAAAGGGAAAGGGGAGCAGGTGTGTGCAGAGACCACATGAGAGGGAGGAAGAGGCAGGACCAGGTGCCAGGCTCTGTCTATCAACCAGCTCTCCCAGGAACTCCTAGAACTTACCTATTATGGTGAACAGGACATGATGCACCAAGCCATTCAAGAAAGATCACCTGCCACGACCAAAACACGTCCCACCAGATCCCACCTCCCAATGCTGCCACACTGGGGATTAAATATCAACAAGAGATTTGGAGGGGTGAAGCAAACCATTTCCAAACTATAGTGACATCCCCACAACCAGCAAGTGTGAGCGAGATAAAGAATAGAAGTAGAAATGTTTCAAATCCCAGAAAGATTGAAAAATCAAAATGAAGACGAAAAAATATTTGAACAAAACAATGGAGATAAATATATTAATTTTTTTAAAGATAAAAGATCTTATGGTATCAAAAGGGCTTAATGTGAGAGAAAAGAAGCATCTCCGTTCTAGAAATCTGATGAAAAACGATTTCAAGACAAAGGAAAAAGACAAGAAGAAAGAGGGAACTACAGACAAAAAGAGCAAGGGAAGGAAATGGATGATAGGTTCTGAAAACTGATGAGAAAAGATGGTGGATTAGACTCCCAGAGTTTGAAGGAAAAACTCTTAGGGTTTTATATCCAGCAAATTGTTATTTTGATAGAGGACATGAAATGTGTTCTGATTTATGTAATTTTCAGGTGATTTGCAACCGAACTCACACTGAACACAGTTGTATATGAAGTACATACTCATAAATAATGGCAGACACAGATTGAGGAGATACTTAAAGAAAATATAGACAGATATCTTAGGAATGTTTGTCACTATTTTAAACACATGATTTTGCATTTACTTGTGTAGTTTGATCTGTTTATCTATCTAATTTATTTTATCTAGCTCATCTACCATCTATTTATTATATGTCAAAAACCCATTCTCAAAAATCTATAATAGTCATGGTGTGAAGTTGGGAGGAGATCAAGAGTTTTAGAAATGTGGTAAAGTTCTTTTTTTCCTGGATGAAAATAAAGATACTTTTTTTTTTTTTTAAACAGAGTTTCACTCAGTTGCCCTCTGTAGAGTGCTGTAGCATCACAGCTCATAGCAACCTCCAGCTCTTGGGTTTAGGTGATTCTCTGCCTCAGCCTCCCAGTAACTGGGACTACAGGCGCCCACCACAACGCCCAGCTATTTTTTGTTGCAATTTGGCCAGGGCCGGGTTTGAACCCACCACCTTCGGTATATGGGACCAGGACCCTACTCAGTGAGCCACAGGCGCTGCCCATAAAGATACCTTTTAAAATGAAAGGATTATAAGAACCAAAAAGGCAGGACAAACTAATGTAGAAATGACAGTGTTGCAACAAATCTGAACATTCGATAAAAATGGACTAAACTGGCCGGTTAAAAGAATAAAGATTGACAACCTGAGGAACCATGGCTTGAGTGTCCAGGTTTTTGTTGTTTTCGTTTTTATTTTAACTTATACTCATTTTTCTTTGTGATGATATTGAGTCTCTGGGCTCAAAATACCATCTCAACACCGATGACTTCCAGGCGTCCCTGCCAGCATGGACTTCTTCCCAGAGCGCTACAGCCACACACACAGTAGCCTGCTCAGTACCATCACCCTCGCCCCCAGCCCCACCACAAAACCTTATCAAAATGAGCCGATGTTATTGTAATCTCTGAGCGGTTGGTGAGGGTTTCCACCAAAAGGTGGCATTTATCTTCAAGTGTAAAGAATGAACATGGGAGAAGTAGAGTGATCTGGGAGCAAGACGCTTTCAGGAGAAGAAGAACAGATTCAGCAAAGGCCCTGAGTCAGGGGGGAGGCCAGGACATTTGAAGAAATGGAAAAATGCCTTTGACCATACTTGAACACTCAAGGAAAATGTTGCAAGTAAGACTTTATAGAGGTAGGGCTCGGACTCTTTTTGTTAAAGATTTTGATCTTTATTCTAGTAATAATGAAAGGTCATTGAAAAATATTAATCAGAGTTGCTGAATGATTAGATTATTTGCAGCAGATTTTTAAGAAGATAAGTTGAATCTTACTTGTCTCCAACATGGAACATGGCATAGGAGTTCGACAATTTTCTTTAAACATATTTGGTATTTTTTCAGAACTATACCAGTTGTTAATAATCAAGCTTTTAAGTGTATTACTATTCCCTAATACCAGAAAGCAGCTTTTTCATCATCTCTGTAAAATTATGTTACTTCAGATAAACAATCTCTTCTTTTTATATTATTTTAGATAATTGTAAGTTAACAATGAGCTGTACTTTTCAGGAGTCATGAGTTAGCCAATTCATATAAACTTGAAAAGGTAGGATGCATTTACTGGGGGTTGTGAATACCTAATGGACATGTAAAAGATTTTGCTCCATATCACATGCCTCAGTAAAACTTCAAAACCCATTTTTTACTCATTTTCAGTTCAACACAATGGGCTACTAATTAATGTTAAAAAGAAAAAAAAATATTTTCACACATGGTTGGCAAACCAGATCTACTGAGGTTTTCTATAAGTATAGTCTGCTGTACTCTGCTATTTAATTAACCAGTTCATAAATAAAATGTCCTCAGTTTAATTTCTATTTCATAGTTCAATATTGTAAACTGTTCACTGCCTAATTAAAAGTCCTGAATTCTCTCAGGAATGATATTACCAGTCAGCAACCAATCCATGAAACCTAGAAGCCTGACTGTACTCTGCTAAATCGTGTGTGTTAATAAAACTTCACAAGAGTTCTTTGCTTACTCTGACTGAGCTGAGAAAAATCCCAGCTGGCATCCAACCTACCTGCTTTTCAAATTCTCTAAGCATCTGAACTCCAGGAGAATGTCATTAAATTTAATATTGCAATCATGTTACATATATATATTTTTGAATTTCATTGAATTTTTTTGTGAAAGAACTCTCTGATAATACAAGTTCACTCTAATAGCACCAAGTTTAATTCTTTCCAATTTAATATTTGATATTTATTTTGAACATCTAGAATAAAAATAAATGTAAGTTTCTTTTAAAAGAAAGAACAGTCATTTAGAAAATATTTTCAATAAATATATTTATACATGTGACATTGAACACTGATGTCTATTTCTTATCTTGATAGTTACTATTCAAAGAATCAATGGTTTCAACACTTAACTAAAATAACTGTTCTGTTGACCTAGTTACTTTAGCCCTGTGCAAAAAGTGTGACTGTTGCATGGAGAACACTTTCACCAATTGCTTCACCAGTCACCGCAAAGAGAAGATAAACATGGAATTAATCATGTATTGCCACAGTGTTTGTATAATTATTCTATATATCCAGACTGTCCCCTTGAATGTCAAATAGTTTTAGAAACATAGCCTGTTACTTGTTACTTTGATATTCTTGATGCAATACGTTAAAAATGTTTTATGGTTTGGATCAAATCTAGGTTTTATGAATGATGCTCCTTCACTTAAAATACCCCAATACATGATCATTTTGTGGATAAATAGAAAACATAAAAGTTTGGCCTTATTTTATTTTCAGAAGGATTGCACATTCCTTTAATTGTCAAATCCAAACTGATCTCAGACTTGAAAAATTACCACTTGAATAGCACTCATTTATCTAGAGTGTTATGATGGAAGCTGCCTGCAGAATGCTAGTGGCTGGGAGTGGAGGTGAGAATGGGGGCTGTGCTGTATTTCATAGATGTTTTCTCTGCAGATGACAATAAGGAGCCGGAGCTATTGATTTTGATGCTGACTTGCATGTTGCATCTGTAAAGAAATTCAATATCAGAATTGATGTAGGTTAAGCAATGGAGTATGCACACTACACTATCACAAGCAATTGTCAAACTCATAGAAGGCTGAAATGAGCATATAGAGATTTCTCAGAATTTGGTTTAGGAACTAGGTACTAAAATAGCTGGAAAAATTTCAGGGGAAATGCCCTATAGTATCCTTTGATATCTCACTGTTGTACTAACGTTATTTAGAGAAGTATCTCCCCGCATTCTCATGGTTTTGTTTTTAGGTTGACCAGAAGGAATACAGGGAACTCTTGTCCATGGTTAGTATCCCTTTCAATAGGTGAGTAATACTTCAGTCTTTCCTACTCCGTGTGAAATTAGGGGCCAAACACAGGCCAAAATTGTATATGGGAGCTGTTTCAATAAACTTGTCTTTGTTGTGGCTGTTTATATCTAGGGCAGTGATTTTTAACCAGGGTTGAAGCTGGTATACCATGAGAGGACCTTAGGTGTGCCTTGAAAAATTTTAAAAATTGCTAATTAAATTATTTTCAGAACAAGTTCAAAGTACATTAAGTATATTCTTTTTTAAGTGTACTGTAAGATATAAAAGGTTGAAAAACACTGGTCTAGAGTGTGTTTTAGAAGGCCATGACTTATAAAAATGAAGTTTTAATACTGCTTAGTGTCAGGTAAGCATCTGCTTCATGCAGGATGATTAATATCCTTTGCAGACATTTTGAATGTGTTGCCTAAGTTAGATGGTCTCAGTTTTCCCTCTCCATTTATTTGTAACAAACACTATAGTAATAAAACTTGTAGAACTAGCTTCTCTCACTTAGCAAAATACAGGTGAGTTTCATTCAAGTTTTTGCCTTGGTTAACTGTTTATTTGTTCCTTTCATCCTGAGAAGTGTGCAAATGAATGAGTGTAATACCCCTTGTCTATCCAGCCACCTGCGGAGGGACTTCTAAGGTGGCTTCCAGTTTGGAGATATGAATGAGACTGCTATGGAATTTTCTAGATAGATAAATGGTTGGAAGTATAGGTATGTTTTTATTTGGGGAGAAAGTGAAGAAAATAAATTTTCAATCCATTTTGGTAAATGCAACAATGAGATTGCTGGGTCTTAAGGTAATACGGCTGTGCGTTTAAGTGCCCAATAGATTCCCTAACTGGTCGCACGTTGTGCATCACCACCAGAAATGGATGAGAGTTCTAATTGTTTCACATCCTCACTAGCTCTTAGTATTTTACTTTGGCCATTGTAATAGTCACATAATATCAATCTATCTCATTGTGTCTTTAATTTGCATTTCCATGGTGACTAAACATATGGAACATCATTGCCCGTGCATAAATACCACCTGTATATCTTCTGGTGAATATTCTTTATAGAGTTTTTGTTTTCTTATTTTTTCAAAGTATGCTTATTTTTTTTTTCATTGCAAACTTAAAGGTTCCTGATGTACTTTAAGGAAAAAAAGCCCTTTATCATATGTATGATATGCCAGATGTTTCTCCCAAATTACAGCCTTCATTCTCTTGATAATGTCTCTTTAACAGCAAATGTTTTTAAAACTGAAAATGTTCTATTTACCAATTTTTTTTTTTTTTTTATTGTTGGGGATTCATTGAGGGTACAATAAGCCAGGTTACACTGATTGCATTTGTTAGGTAAAGTCCCTCTTGCAATCATGTCTTGCCCCCATAAAGTGTGACACACACCAAGGCCCCACCCTCTCCCTCCGTCCCTCTTTCTGCTTCCCCCCCATAACCTTAATTGTCATTAATTGTCCTCATATCAAAATTGAGTACATAGGATTCATGCTTCTCCATTCTTGTGATGCTTTACTAAGAATAATGTCTTCCACTTCCATCCAGGTTAATACAAAGGATGTAAAGTCTCCATTTTTTTTAATGGCTGAAGAGTATTCCATGGTGTACATATACCACAGCTTGTTAATCCATTCCTGGGTTGGTGGGCATTTAGGCTGTTTCCACATTTTGGCAATTTGTAAATTGAGCTGCAATAAACAGTCTAGTACAAGTGATAAATTTTTTTTATGATAAATTTTTTCCTTCTGGGTAGATGCCCAGTAATGGGATTGCAGGATCATATGGGAGGTCTAGCTTGAGTGCTTTGAGGTTTCTCCATACTTCCTTACAGAAAGGTTGTACTAGTTTGCAGTCCCACCAGCAGTGTAAAAGTGTTCCCTTCTCTCCACATCCACGCCAGCATCTGCAGTTTTGAGATTTTGTGATGTGGGCCATTCTCACTGGGGTTAGATGATATCTCAGGGTTGTTTTGATTTGCATTTCTCTAATATATAGAGATGGCGAACATTTTTTCATGTGTTTGTTAGCCATTCGTCTATCATCTTTAGAGAAAGTTCTATTCATGTCTCTTGCCCATTGATATATGAGGTTGTTGGCTTTTTTCATGTGGATTAATTTGAGTTCTCTATAGATCCTAGTTATCAAGCTTTTGTCTGATTGAAAATATGCAAATATCCTTTCCCATTGTGTAGGTTGTCTCTTTGCTTTGGTTATTGTCTCCTTAGCTGTACAGAAGCTTTTCAGTTTAATGAAGTCCCATTTGTTTACTTTTGTTGTTGTTGCAATTGCCATGGCAGTCTTCTTCATGAAGTCTTTCCCCAGGCCAATATCTTCCAGTGTTTTTCCTTTGCTTTCTTTGAGGATTTTTATTGTTTCATGCCTTAAATTTAAGTCCTTTATCCATCTTGAATCAATTTTTGTGAGTGTGGGTCCAGTTTCAGTCTTTTCCATGTAGACATCCAGTTCTCCCAGCACCATTTATTGAATAGGGAGTCTTTCCCCCAACGTATGTTCTTGTTTGGTTTATCGAAGATTAAGTGGTTGTAAGATGTTACTTTCATTTCTTGGTTTTCAATTCGATTCCAAGTGTCTATGTCTCTGTTTTTGTGCCAGTACCATGCTGTCTTGAGCACTATGGCTTTGTAGTACAGACTAAAATCTGGTATGCTGATGCCCCCAGCTTTATTTTTATTACTAAGAACTGCCTTAGCTATGCGGGTTTTTTTCTGGTTCCATACAAAACGCAGAATCATTTTTTCCAAATCTTGAAAGTACGATGTTGGTATTTTGATAGGAATGGCATTGAATAGGTAGATTGCTTTGGGAAGTATAGACATTTTAACAATGTTGATTCTTCCCATCCATGAGCATGGTATGTTCTTCCATTTGTTAATATCCTCTGCTATTTCCTTTCTGAGGAGTCCATACTTTTCTTTATAGAGGTCCTTCACCTCCTTCGTTAGGTATATTCCTAGGTATTTCATTTTCTTTGAAACTATGGTGAAGGGAGTTGTGTCCTTAATTAGCTTCTATCTTGACTGTTATTGGTGTATACAAAGGCTACTGACTTGTGGACATTGATTTTATATCCTGAAACATTACTGTATTTTTTGATGACTTCTTGGAGTCTTGTGGTTGAGTCTTTGGGGTTCTCTAAGTATAAGATCATATCGTCAGCAAAGAGGGAGAGTTTGACCTCCTCTACTCCCATTTGGATTCCCTTTATTTCCTTGTCTTGCCTAATTGTATTGGCTAGAACTTCCAGCACTATGTTGAATAGTAAAGGTGACAGAGGACAACCTTATCTGGTTCCAGTTCTAAGAGGAAAAGCTTTCACTTTTCCTCCATTCAGTAAAATATTGGCTATGGGTTTGTCATAGATAGCTTCAATCAGTTTTAGAAATGTGCCATATATGCCTATACTCTTCAGTGTTCTAATTAGAAAAGGATGCTGGATTTTATCAAATGCTTTTTCTGCATCTATTGAGAGGATCATGTGATCTTTACTTTTGCCCCTGTTAATATGGTGGATAACGTTTATGGACTTGCATATGTTAAACCAGCCTTGCATCCCTGGGATGAAGCCTACTTGATCATGATGAATGACTTTTTTGATGATAAGCTGTAATCTACTGGCTAGGATTTTGTTGAGAATTTTTGCATCTATATTCATGAGTGAGATTGGTCTGAAATTCTCCTTTTTGTTTGGGTCTTTTCCTGGTTTTGGTATCAGGGTGATGTTTGCTTCATAGAATGTGTTGGGGAGGATTCCTTCTTCCTCAATTTTTTGGAATAATTTCTGTAGTACAAGAATAAGCTCTTCCTTGAAGTTTTGATAGAATTCTGGAGTGAAGCCATCTGGACCATGGCATTTTTGGGTTGGAAGAATTTTTACTGTTTCTTTGATCTCAGTGCTTGAAATTGGTCTGTTCAGGAGCTCTATTTCTTCCTGTCTGAGTCTAGGGAGAGGGTATGATTCCAAATATTGATCCATTTCCTTCACATTGTCAAATTTGTGGGTGTAGAGTTTCTGGTAGTATTCATAGATGATCTCTTGTATCTCTGTGAGATCAGTTGTTATTTCCCCTTTATCATTTCTGATTGAGGTTACTAGAGATTTTACTTTTCTATTCCTCGTTAGTCTGGCCAATGGTTTATCTATTTTATTTATTTTTTCAAAAAACCAACTCCTTGTTTCATTAATTTTCTGAAAAATTCTTTTGTTTTCAATTTCATTGATCTCTGATTTGATTTTGGATATTTCTTTTCTTCTACTGAGTTTAGGCTTAGATTGTTCTTCTTTTTCCAATTCCATAAGATCTCTTGTGAGATTGTTGATGTGCTCTCTTTCTGTTTTTCGAATGTAGGCATCTAAAGTGATGAATTTTCCTCTCAAAACTGCTTTTGCAGTATCCCACAGGTTTTGGTAGCTTGTTTCTTCATTGTTGTTATGCTCAAGGAAGTTAATGATTTCCTGTTTTATTTCTTCCTTCACCCATCTGTTATTCAACAGAAGATTGTTTAATTTCCATGTCTTTGGGTGGGGTCGAGCATTTTTGTTAGAGTTGAGTTCCACCTTTAGTGCCTTATGGTCTGAGAAGATACAAGGTAAAATTTCAATTCTTTTGATTCTGTTGATATTTGTTTTGTGTCCCAGGATATGATCAATTTTGGAGAATGTTACATGGGGTGATGAGAAGAATGTATATATTCTTTATCTTTGGGGTGGAGTGTTCTATATGCGTCTATCAAGCACAGTTGTTCTAGGGTCTCATTTAAATCTTTTATATCTTTGTTTAATTTCTGTTTAGAGGATCTGTCCAGCTCTGTAAGAGGAGTGTAAAAGTCCCCTGTTATTATGGTATTATCAGATATCATATTGCTCAGACTGAGTAAGGTCTGTTTCAAGAATCTGGGAGCACTTAAATTGGGTGCATAAATATTTAGAATTGAAACGTCTTCTTGTTGTATTTTTCCCTTGACCAATATAAAGTGACCATCTTTGTCTTTTTTGACTTTAGTTGCTTTAAATCCACATGTATCTGAAAATAAGACTGCAACTCCTCTTTTCTTCTGAATGCCATTTGCCTGAAAAATTGTCTTCCAACCCTTGACTCAGAGCTTTAATTTGTCTTTTGAAGCCAGGTGTGTTTCTTGCAGACAGCAAATGGATGGCTTGTGTTTTTTAATCCAGTCAGCCAATCTATGTCTCTTCAGTGGGGAATTCAAGCCATTAACATTTATGGAGATAATTGATAAGTGTGGTAGTATTCTATTCGTCTTATTTTGTGAGAGTCCATTGCTTACTTTTATCTTTTGCATCAGTGTGGAGGTTAGGTTCTGTCCTTTAATTTCTGAGTTCTTACCTTGCTGCTGATCCATTGTGGTGGTCAGTGTGCAGAACAGGTTGAAGTATTTCCTGTAGAGCTGGTCTTGTTGTGGCGAATTTCCTCAATGTTTGTATATCCGTAAATTATTTGATTTCTCCGTCAATTTTTAAGCTTAGCTTACAGGGTACAGAATTCTGGGCTGGAAATTGTTCTGTTTAAGTAGATTAAAGGTAGATGACCATTTCTTCTTGCTTGGAAAGTTTTATTAGAGAAGTCTGCAGTCACTCTGATGGATTTGCCCCGTAGGTCAACTGGCGCTTACTCCTGGCAGCTTGCAGAATCTTTTCTTTTGTCTTGACTTTGGACAGGTTCATCACAATGTGTCATGGAGAAGCTCGGTTAGAGTTGAGGTGACCTGGGGTCTGACAGCCCTCTGAAAGCAGTGTGTCAGAATCTTTGGTGATATTTGGGAAATTTTCTTTTATAATATTCTCTAGTATGGCTTCCATTCCTCTGGGGCATTCTTCTTCCCCTTCTGGAATTCCTATAACTCATATATTGGAACGCTTCATAAAGTCCCATAATTCTGACAGTGAACATTCTGCTTTCTCTCTCTTCTTTTCTGCCTCTTTTACTATCTGAGTTATCTCAAGAACTTTGTCTTCTACCTCTGAAATTCTTTCTTCTGCATGGTCTAACCTGTTGCTGACACTTTCCATTGCATCTTTAAGTTCCCTGATTGACTGTTTCATTTCCTTCAGCTCTGCTATATCCTTTTTATATTCTTCATATCGTTCATCTCTTATTTGATTCTGTTTTTGGATTTCCATTTGGTTATTTTCCACTTTATTAGCAGTTTCCTTCATTGTTTCCATCATTTCTTTCATTGTTTTCAACATGTGTATTCTAAATTCCCTTTCTGTCATTCCTAACATTTCTTTATAGGTGGAATCCTCTGCAGTAGCTACCTCATTGTCCCTTGGCGGGGTTGTTCTGGACTGGTTCTTCATGTTGCCTGGAGTTTTCTGCTGATTCTTCCTCATGAGTGATTTCTTTTATCTGTTTCCTTGCCCTAATTTTCCTTTCACTTCCTCTTGCTCTTTAAGTTCTTGTGCCTGTGGACTAAGGGTTACAGGACCAGAAGGGTGAGAAGGATGAAGAGCAAAAAAGGGATCAAAGAAAGGAGGACTGAGTGATAAGAAAATAAAATAAAAATAGAGAAAGGAGAGGGGGTGGGTAAAAGGAATATTGACAAAAAGAAGAGAGGCACAGAAAGAGGGAAACAGAGCAATATAGGTGTGCAGTAGGGTACTTTGACACAACCTTAAAAAAAAACCCACCTTCTGGGGTTGCCCAATTGGTTGGTTCCCGTGAGGTCAGCAGCTCTTTGCTAACCTGATCAGACACAGTACCCCACCTCCACCAAGTAGAGAGGAAAGACAAAAATGCTATAAATCAAACCAAAACAAGGAAACAGAAAACTTTTCAGGATAAAATTGGGTGAAAAACGAAATAATAGCAGTAGAAACACTAGCAAAGGCAGCAATGGGAAATTATAACTGAACTAGAAAAATTGAGAATGAAAAAGGATCTGTATGGAAAAGGTTGAAATTAACAAACAAAACAACATCAGCAACACCAAAATAAACAAAAAAAACAACCAAACCAAAAAAAAAAGGGAAACAAATCACAACCAAATACAAAGCAGTATGTATATGTTACTGAATATTGTCTGGGCAACACGTGATCTTTTGGGGTATCAAATGTTAATCACAGTTCTGATACGACTGGAGGCTGCTGATTTCTCAAACCCCAGCAGGTAGACAGCCTAAATCTCTCTTCAGCCCACTTAAAAGGCACTTTGAACTTGGAAACTTGCTGAGCAGAAGGTTTCCCAGGAAAGTGCTTGTTGCTGGAATCACTGCTGAAGTGGCTATCCACTTACCCAGTGTGCCAAAACCGGTCTCACTCTGCCCCTGAGGGTTAGGGCTGCAAGGCGGCTCAGACCCCACCCTTAGGCTACTTGGTCACTGGGTTACCAGCTCCCACTCAATTCTAGCTCTGCGACCCTGAGGGCAGAGCTTGCTGGGGCAGATCGCTCACAATGGCTCCCTGTGACCCACAGCCAAACACTATTAGCTTCGTCTGGCTCAGTGGCTCAGACTGGGGCCCTAGACAACGGCCAAAGTTCTCTGCACTCCTGCTCAGGCTCTCCCCAAGGCAGTTCAACTGAGTGCCAAGTCCAAAGACACCAAAACAGTTTACAGGTAAGGCCTATCTGGTTTGCAGTCTTGCTGCTACTGAACTTACAATTGCGGGCTGGTTTAGACGGATTGAACACACGCGACCACTTACCATTTTCCCACTGTTTTAGTCCTCCTTTTGGGGTCCAGAAGTCTCTCGCTGACTCTCTGTATCCTCACAGGGGTGATGATAGGCAGATCCCACCAGCCAGAGATGCCTGGAGTCCTATCTCCCCAGACTCACAGTGCCCAGATGCAAGGAAGCTGTTACTCGGCCGCCATCTTCCCAAACATCTGAATGTGCCCTTTGGTGATGGGATTGAAGCTGCCACAGGCCAGCAGGATAACGTGGGTCCTTGGTGGTCTCGGTCATGCTGCCGGTGGCTCCCTCGTGCAGGGCTAGGAGTCACCTCTCTTTTTGTGTCTTGATATGTCTGTTCTATTTACCAATTTTTAACTAATCATGTTTTTGCTATGATATGTAAAAAAATTTTCCGTTTCCAAACTCCTACATTTATTATACTACATCTACTTTCTAAAATTCAATAAATGATTAAAGAAGCAGGTCTAGAAGAAACAAGCTATGATTTTAATGATGAGCATATCGTTAATGACTTTTAGATCTCACAAGCAGATACGTTAAATGGAGATTGGACTTCCACATAAAGTCCACCAAGTCCATACATTTCAAGTTAGAAAGATGGGCTTAAGTAACAATTCATGTAAGTGGATATTGAAGCTGTGACTGTTTTGGTGGTCACCTAGTAAAAGTGAGTCGATAAGAGAGGGTGCGTAGCCCAGGATAAGGGTCTGGTATCCAGAGTGAGGGCAAAAGGTGATGAGTCTGTTACTGACAAAGAGAAATAATAAACAGTGAGTGATGGTGAAATAGGGACACATGTTTTTCTAGAAGATGAGGGAATATTTTAAGTATTAGTTAAGAAATACAAGGAAAAAGTAATAGATCCTTCAAAGCTGTTAGGTGAGATAAATATAGAAGAGATATAAACATAGTTGGACAAGAAAATGTTGATTCTGTTTGTTTCATTAAGAAGTTTTAATATGAATCCTTTTATCTTTCTGGGAGCTGGAAAACCTTCTATAGTCATTTTTATCCTCATTGCTAGAATGTGTCAACATACTGTCACCTTGGACGACAGCATTGGGAGAAGAAAAGACGAATTTTCTCTTTCTAATGTTTTTGTATTTCTTGAAAAAAGCACTGAGGTTATATAAGCATAACCATAAATATTTATATAGAATGAGAGAATAAACTCTTCTCTTTCTCTTGTTCCAACTCACTAGAACCTCTCACCATCTTCTCTACCATTTCCCTGGTTCAAAGTTTTTATCCTGTCTTCAGCAGGCTCTGACAGCAGCACATTAACATACTTTTCATCTCCAGTCTCTCAGTTTTACTGTCTCTCTTTGGCAGGATTCTTTATAAATGTAGATTTGCTCTCCCCTGATTAAAGACCTTTGATGACTCCCCATAGCCCAGAGAAGCATTTTCTGTCTCCTTTGTAGATAGATCCAATTTGCTATTCTAGCCGCATCTCATGATGATCATGAGATCCTTGTAACTTTGAATTATTAGGCATGTTTTCCAAAATGTTTTATCTTTATTACATCTTCAACCCTGTATTATAACTGTCCTTAATTTTGCTTTGTGTGTTGTAGACTTGAGAGTAGAGCTCACTTGGATTTAAATCCTGGATCCAACACTATCACATGTACAGTATTTCAAATTAGGAAATTTTGGTTGCTAATCTTTTAATGACTAGTAATCCTATTTCAAAGTTAATTCAGAAAATCCCAGTGATGTAGTCATATAATTCAACTTTAGACATCTGCAGGGAGAATAATTTCAGAATTGTTCAAGTTTACTTTGCCCACAATCCATGTTTCGAGTCATTGTGGTTCTTCACCTTAAGGCATGGAAATGGAAATTTGGAAAAAAAAAAGAAAGAAAGAAAAACTATGACAGTGTGGTAATTTAAACCACAAGAAAGCAGAATTTGAGGTACTTTATTTCTTTCATTTTATGTGCGCAATCTATTCTAAAAAAAATATTTGTAATGTACTGCAAATGGAATTCTCATCTATGCCAAATATATCCTTTAAGATTTTGCCTATTTGTAAACTTTCCTTTATGTGAAAGTAACTTTTCAATTAATTACATTAGTTTTATGAGTTTCAAAACTAAAATTAATTAAAATGTTCTTTAATCAACTGTCCGTGAGGACAGATTGATAAATCTAGATGTACACTCTACTGAAAGTGAATACACACAGAAAAATGATGATATAACCACTGACGAATTTGCAAGATACAGTCTTGAAAAAAATATGTAATATATAAATCAATGCTTATTACTATGAGTGTTTTAAATAGAGGACTATGGCTTTATTATTAAATACACATGAGTATAATTGAAACTATCAAGACAATATTTTTCCTTTTTTATTTATTCTTTTACCTTTTATTTTTACAACACTCTTTTGTTCCACAGAGAGAAATAAGGTTTTCCACATAGAAAGTAAGACTATAGAAAATTCTTTTCATTTTCATATTATAAACTGAAGGAAGTTAAGACACCAGTTCTTATAGCTTGTCAAAAGAAAATATTTTGACATCTATCATCAAGATAGATGTGTTATCATTGTGTTATTATTGATAACACAATGCATACAATTACAAATGTAACGAATATTCAGTATTTCTTTTCTTTTTGGAAATCATGTGTGATTTATTAGAGTTCTGTTTTAGTTGGACACGGACCTACCACACTAACAAAGACAGAAAATTTGCCTGGATATGAAGTCACATATTTTGTGCATTTCAGCATATCACACCCTGCCATGTTAAAAAAATCTGGGTTTGAAGCCCCAGATAAAATAGCATGCACATTTTCCAACAATGCTACAAAATGACCTGAAGGAACAACTGTTCCAGTGAATACAAAAACTCTTATGTACAGTTATCACCATGCCAGTGAATACAGTATAAGAGCAACTCTATTTCAAAATTACATAGCTTAATACTATACAGTGGCTGTTTAAGCAGATTTAAATTGTTATGATGTGTGCTCTGATTTTAAATTAATTTTATATTTTCTTTTTTTTTTATTGGGGATTTATTGAGGGTACAATAAACCAGGTTACACTGATTTTATTTGTTAGGCAAAGTCCCTCTTGCAATCGTGTCTTGCCCCCAAAAGGTGTGGCACACACCAAGGCCCCACCCCCTCCTCCTTCCCTCTCTCTGCTCTTCCTTTCTCTACCCCTCTATTTTTTCTTTTTTGTAATGACAAATTTTCTTTTCTTTTTTTTTTTTGTAGAGACAGAGTCTCAATGGCAAATTTTCTATTCTCTGTTTTATGTATGATCACTAGCATGATTGCATTTTTGAAGCATAATAAAGAGAATTTTCACTTCTGTGTTTCATTTTTTGGCCACTTTTATTGTTACATTTTATATAGGTTAATATTTGAAATGATTTTGTCATGTAGAGGAATATTTATTTAGCTTTAGTAACAGTTTTTTAGTTCTATAAATGTGGGTTTGCTGTCTATAGTACTTGTGTAAGTTTTTTCTTTTTTCTTTTGATTTTCTCTTTTTCACAGTATAGATGGTTTGTTTCTTCATCTCTTGTCTAATCAACAAAATTTTTCCAACTATATTTCATATTATGCTGACTATTTACTCTGCCACTTCTTATTTTGCAATATTTTAAATTTATGTTAATTATGTGAGACACTGCTTAGCTTTATGGCTAAATTGTGTAGTTCTTTCTGATATATGTGGAAGAAATATTGCCTAATTTTACAAAACATACAAATAAACATATGCATGAAAATCGTATGTTATTATTCTAAAAATAAACAAACAATATTTTTTCTACATTAAAGACAACTAAATATAACAAAACACGATTTATATTTTGAAAATGTCAACATCTCATTTAACACGTCCAATGTTGACAAAAATAAGCACTGATATTAAATAAATATATTTGACAGCATTTGTTCATAAATACTTGATTGTAGTATTGTTAACAGAGAGAAACCCAAACTCTGTAAAATAATTTAAAGAGAATTACTCTGAGCCAGATGTGTATGACCAGTCCTGAGCATATGGCCTCACGAGGTCATGAGAAAAAGTGCCCGTGGTCGCTGGGTTACGTTTTGATTATATATATTCATGGAGCCAAGAATTACATGGAAGATTCTAAGTCAAATCCTAAGTTACGCCTGGAAGGTGTACATTGGCTTGGCTCAAAAAGGTGGAACATCTCAGAGTAGGCAAGAAAGGGTTATAGGTTGTAGGTAAGTGTAAAGTTTCTTTGGTTTCTAACTGGTTGAAAACATTTTGTCCAAATATTAAAATGTTTTGACTTAAGATAAAGATGTCTGTTAATCAGAGAAAAGATGCTGGGAATCTACTGAAACTCCAGTTTGCAGTTAAGAAAATTGATGGTCTGTAGATGTGGTATAAGCTTGATATTGCCCGTCATTAATCTCGTCAACAGTAATAGTGCCTTACTGCTACAAGGGCATCTCCGGAAGGTTTGGAGCATGATGAGGCCTGCCAGATCTTGCTTCTTGTGGACATCAACTCAAGGTTTTCCTGGGGTCCCCTTACCCAAGACAGAGCCCATTCAGTTTTCTAGGGAGCTTAAAATTTTATTTTACAGTATTATTCACAGTATCTAAACTATATCTAACACAGAGCTATATATAACATCTCCAGGCTGTGGAGAAAAACATGTCTGTTCCTTTAGAAGGGAAAGAAATAGCACTCAAAGGCAAAGTGTCTAGATACTAAACTCAGGACACATAAAAATCGTAGAAAACTATCTGTACTTGGGTCTAATATTTATAACTTGAAAAGTTTTTAAAGGGTATTTTTAAGATGGTATATAAATAAGATGAAAGAAAGAAAAATCTGAGCATAAACTTTTTTAGGAGGAACAGTAGCAGTCAGATAAAAAAATCACATTATACAATTTTAATGTTATAGTCTGCAGGGTTTCTGCTTATATGCCTTACATCTAGCTGGAGTCTACTCAAATCCCATTGGTCTTAACAAGGTGTTTTCCTGCCACAGATCCTGGTCCCACATTGGTGGACTGTGCCCCCATAGGAGGAGATGCAAATTATCATATCTCTAGTGTTCTAATCAGAGACGTAGTATATTGAATAATTCTAGTGACCTTCCTAGTCTTCAAAGGAGTCATGCAACTTTTTATTCACCCCACAAACTATCCTTGGCTGTCTCTCTTTAGACTTACAACTCACTATTGGTCTAATTAGCTGGGCCTGCTCCTTAACCTAAAGTTAGGAGGGCTTCTATCCAGACACTTCTGAAACTGATCTGGTGGGAGATCATAATGTTGCTTGGTAAGAAACAGTATGGGAGAATTATTTATAATTTCTCCATGAATTCAAATCATGAGGCTCTCTTGGTGCCCTCACTCTATCTAGGTAAAGTAAATAGCCTTTGTGGTATTTATCTTTTTATCTGGTGTCACTGTCTTAAGGCCAAGAAAAACAATATACGTGTACAACAGTAATTTTATATTTTAAAAGATAGAATTATTTTAAAGGTAATGACTTCAATCCTAATTGGAGTAGATGTAATAAGATGATATTTCATCCTTTATATACTGCAGGAAAGGTCTTAAATTGAATCACCAGAGTGCAACGTGCTGTGTTCATTTGTGAAGATGGAAACACATAGAACTTGATGTAATTCTGCACATTTGCCGAAGTAGGAAAAGAGAACACACATGATTCTGGAGGAATTCGTGGGGACAACAGGAGAGCTAGGAAGGACCAGTAGTAATCAACCTAAGATATGCTTCAGAAGTCAGGTAACAGGTGCATTGAGAGAGAAGGTGGGGCCCAGAAGGCAGAAACGAAGGGTATTGTGGACTAAGGTGGAAATAAGGGCAGGAGGGAAACAGCAGGAGATAAGCAAATACCTCATTGGATATATCAAGCCTAAAACAGATAAATGGATGAAGTCAAAATAACTGGGCTGCCTAGCAGATAGGTGCATCCTCAGGGGAGGCACGTTTATTCTTTGTGGATGCAAAGAAAACAGATGATGCAAAGTTGGTTGAGGTTTCTAGCAAGAACCAGTGTGGGTCCCGGATTGATCGCTCATCTTCAGTCTAGTGGTAATAATCATAAATCTTTCTGTACTGACTCCTCCATTCTGGGTTGGAAATTTGATCTGATAATTTTAGGCAGGCATCATTCACTTAAACAACCAAAGCTTTTAGCAAAGTCCCCTTTTAGCTTTTAGTCCCCCTGGGGGACTGCTCCTTCAATCTTCCTTATAAATACACATGAATGCATGTTGTACCCTTCACTTTGAAACCTTCAAAATACGCTGGTGATTTAAAAGCACTGTAAAGTATTGCTGTACTATAGACTGAATGAGTTCCTTCAGAATTCTAACCCATGTTATGAGGGCATTGAAAGGTAATGAGGTCCATTATAAATGAGATTAGTCTCCTTACAAAAGAGACTCCAGGAAGCTCACCTGCTCCTTCTGCTGTATGAGGATACAGGGAAGAGATGCTCATCTATAACCACAAAGTGGGCCCTCGGCAGATGCCAAATTTCTGGTACCATGATCTTGGGCTTCCTAGACATAAGAATTGTAAGAAGTGAATTTCTGCTGTTTATAAGACACTTATTCTTTTATAACAACATAGACAGACATAAAACACACTGAAAATAAACCTGATTATCCAGCACAACTCAAATTCCCCCCAAGTTATTCAACCACTTCTTCAGTTGCTTGCTTTTTCTCATAGTAGTATAACAGTTACTTAGTACACCATTGTACTTACCTCTTAGTACGCCGTTGTACTTACCTCTTAGTACGCCGTTGTACTTAGCTCTTAGTACGCCATTGTACTTACCTCTTAGTACACTGTTGTACTCACCTCTTAGTACACCATTGTACTTAGCTCTTAGGACGCCTTTGTACTTACCTCTTAGTACACCATTGTACTTACCTCTTAGCACGCCATTGTACTTACCTCTTAGTACACCATTGTACTTACCTCTTAGTACGCCGTTGTACTTACCTCTTAGTACACTGTTGTACTTACCTCTTACTATGCCGTTGTACTTAGCTCTTAGGACGCCGTTGTACTTACCTCTTACTATGCTGTTGTACATACCTCTTAGTATGCCATTGTACTTAGCTCTTAGGACGCCTTTGTACTGACCTCTTAGTACGCCATTGTACTTACCTTTTAGGACGCCATTGTACTCACCTCTTAGTACAGCATTGTACTTAACTCTTAGTACGCCGTTGTACTTACCTCTTAGGATGCCATTGTACTCACCTCTTAGTACGCCATTGTACTTACCTCTTAGGACGCCATTGTACTCACCTCTTAGTACGGCATTGTACTTAACTCTTAGTATGCCATTGTACTCAGCTCTTAGACGCCTTTGTACTCACCTCTTAGTATGCTGTTGTACTTACCTCTTAGTACGCTGTTGTACTTACCTCTTAGTACACCATTGTACTTAACTCTTAGTATGCCATTGTACTTAACTCTTAGGACGCCTTTGTTCTTACCTCTTAGGACGCCTTTGTACTGACCTCTTAGGCCGCCATTGTACTTACCTCTTAGGATGCCATCTGCACTGTGCACAACACAGTGAAAAACACAGTCTTAGTCATTCTGCTAAACATAACACCCCTATTGATGTGTAGGAAGAGTTGTGTTATTCCTATTAAATCTTTCACTTTTCAGGACTCCAGTTCTAAATTTCTTAAACAAAAAGATTTCTGAATACTGCACTAGTATAGTGGAAAAAAAATAATCCTAAGGTTGCATTTGTGGAATAAGATAAAGGAACACAGCCCCAGCAAGAACCATGATGTAAGAGATTAGCTTTTCCCCTATAGATTGATGATTAAAACAGTGATGTATGTAATAAAAATGGAGGTAGCCTGGGGTGAGCGGCTGCTGCCACTGGTCCTAAAACTTGCAGGCTGTCAGTCACCCTGACCCAGTTCTTTAAAAGCTCTTTTTATTTGTGTCCTGACTTTTCATTTTTCCCTCAAAAAATAAAAAACAAATAAAGGAACATAAAATTGGGGGTTGTGTTATAGAAATATGAGTTCACATTTTTGGTCTACTACTTATGGGTGAGTCAAAAATGTTCATTATTTAAAATCACTCCTTCATATTCTCCCCTTCTGAGAGAAAAAAAATAAAAAGATATTGTGTCTCTCCTACAGTGATTGTGAGGATTAAGTTTAACTAGGATAATATATATGAAAGCATTTATTTTTGTTTCTATCTCATAACGGCATCCAATATTATTTTTCTTGTTATTTTTTCCTTTCATGCAATACAACTTTTTAATTGTTTCCTATTCATGAGAATTATGTGCCCAATAGTGTTTGTTTTAAACCTATATACTCAGGTATATAAAACATTTCTTTTAGACAAATAAGGGGGAAGTCTTAATAAATACTTTTATTAATTTAAAGCAGAGTTTTAGATTCATATAATGTACATTTCATAATAGAAAAATTCACATTAAGTATTTTTTATGAAGCTGTGCTAAAATACATTGAAATCCTTAAAATATGTTTTCCTTCTGACCTAAGTTTATTATTTTTTTAATTTTCTGAATTTTTTTTAGATAATCAGATAAGTAGACAATAAACATATGCATAAAGTTAATTTAAAGGCCCTTTCTAATAATACACTATAAAACAGAACAACATGTAGCCAATAAAACACTACATTTAATATTTTTAAGCAATATATATTTTAGAAAATTCTTATTGAATGTATGGCAAATTCCAATAGAATCTCTTTTAGGCATGAGAAAATAAGTGATTTTTTTTTTTGCTATCTTGTGATTGCTGTGTTTTTGTACAACGAGCATGGATTACTTGGGTAAATTTTAAGATAATCAAAATAAGGGCAGCACCTGTGGCTCAGTCAGTAGGGTGCTGGCCCCATATACCAAGGGTGGCGGGTTCAAACCCGGCCCTAGCCAAACTGCAACAACAACAAAAAAAATAGGCAGGTGTTGTGGTGGGGGCCTGTGGTCCCACCTACTCAGGAGGCTGAGTGAAGAGAATCACCTAAGCCCTAGAGCTGAAGGTTGCTGTGAGCTGTGATGCCACGGCACTTTACCAAGGGCGATAAACTGAGACTCTGTCTCTAACTAAAACTGAGACTCTGTCTCTATCTAAAAAAAGATAATCAAAATCAATTGGTGTGGCATAAAAATTAAATTCTGCCTTTGAATTTTGAAAAGCATTTTGAATCTTTGTTAACCATCCCAAAGACATTTATACTTGCTCTAAATGTAATGCTCTAAACTTGAATTAGTCACAGAAATTTCATGTTTTCTACATAACCACCCTAACCCTGTATCTATTTTTGTTCTCACTTGTAAAAATGACAAGATGAAGAATGGATAAATTCAGAATAATGTCCCAGAGCACTCTCAGTAACAGTTATAACATTTGCTGTATCAATATTTTGTAAATCAATTGAAGACATTATGCCGATAAAACTTTGAGCACAATTCTGCTTCATGAAATTAGGTCACTGAAATTTCAAGCAGGACTTGGTTGTTTGAACCAGTCTGGTGCTTTTCAGCTGTTCAAATAGACCACAAATTTGCAGGTAGCTCTAGGCTTCAGCTAATTACATCCTGCTTTGTGTGGCACAGCCTTGTTTAATATGCTCAGTGTCACAGCAAATCTTACACAGTTTAGGTTGCCTGTTGAGAATTAGCCAAGAAGAACTCTCAATGGCAAGAGTTACTAATAACTCACGTATAATTTGAACACTACAGCACGTTATGGGTCAAATCTGTAGAATCAGAAAATAGATGCCCAAAACATCGAAGGGCATGATACTGATACTTATGTTTCTTAACGTTGGCGAATCCCAGCACTGACTCACCTCTGACTGCACCTGCCTTTGTTTTATTGTTGTTTTTGTTATTACTGTCCTTGTTTTTGGCTGGGGCTGGGTTTGAACCTGCCTCCTCCAGTATATGGGGCCAGCGTCCTACCCCTTTGAACCACAGGCACCGCTCTGTTGTTGTTGTTTTTTTTTAATTAAATCATAGCTGTGTTACATTAATGTACTGATGGGGTACAATTTGAAACTGCCTTTCTTGTCTGGCTACGACATATTAACGTTTTGAGGGGTGGAAATAGAAGACGAAAAACAAAATCAAATAATCATGCTGTATAGTCTACAAAAACATCTATCGTTCCTACAGTTTTTAAAGTTTAATTAACATTACTAATAGTCTTAACTGAATCTCCAAAGTTTTATAAATGTAAGCTATATTTTGTTACTGTAACAATTTGAGAATTGTGTGTCAGAGACCCAGATGCTGCAACACTGGTAGGATTTGAGGGTGCCTAGCAGTAATGGAAAAGAAAGAAAAATGTGAACACCCCAAATCTACCTTTGGGAAGTACAGAGCCAGAGGAGGGGCGGAGGGTAGTTTGTACAGGGCCTAAATATAGTGGCTCTTAAAGCATTTAGGATCTAACTCTTTCACCATAAATCAAAGTAAGTAAAGAAAAGTAAGAATTATTACTAATTTACAAATCTTCAAATGCCTAATGTTAAAAATAGTATGTTTAAAATTTATTATTTTTGTTTTTAAGAATATTTTCTAAATCTATAATATCAGAGAGTTATAACTCCTTCATAGAATTTTATTATAAATACGCATAATCTAAAAGCCAAGAGTTCCTATGTATACAAATGTCTGAAAACAATGTGGATTCTCATTTTTGCCTTCTGGTGTACTCTGTATCTCTTCATATATGTATAGTTATAATTAAAGTAAAAAATCACAATTCCAGATTGCTGACTGGAAGGAGATTTAATAAGCCATTGAGGCCAACCCTCTGGATAATTCAGAAATCCTGTGTATTCTTAAACATCCCTGGTAAGCAAAAATTCACAAGGAAGCACAGTTGTGATAAAAAGCTTTTATCCTGAACTTGTTCCCGTAAAGATGTAGGGTCCTGTGTAGGCTCAGTTTGTGTAGGTTTTCATAAAAGATTTCATTGTCTGTATTACCAATTAAATGGGGACTGGAAGGCATGTATTCCTGGAAGTTCATAAAACAAATTGGCTATCTGTATCAATGAATAGGTCGAAGCTATTAGAATTCTGGATTTTAAAATTCTACCAACATTTCCTTATAGGTACACGGCATAGAATATTTTAAAACTAATATTTCTGGTCATAACTTCAACTATTTAAAGATAAGTATGAGATTCCTAGGACCAGGACTGATGGGACTGTCTCCTGGAGAGCACCTATTATGGCCAGATTTGGGTCACCTGACTCATTCCTGGTCCACCCTGGAGATTACAGATGCTGAGGATGTTACCAGGGGCACACACCAGTGTGACTCCCACTTCTGGGTAAATATCCCAAGGAAGTGAAATCAATATCTTGAAGAAAAAAATGCACATCCTTATTTTATTTTATTTTTAGACAGAGTCTCAAGCTGTCACCTTGGGTAGAGTACCGTGGTGTCACAGTTCATAGCAAGCTCAAACTCTAGGGCTTAAGAGAGTCTCTTGCCTCGGCCTCCCAAATAGCTGGGACTACAGGCACCTGCCACAACGCATGGCTATTTTTTTTTTGTTGCACTTGTTATTGTTTAGCTGGCCCAGGCCAGGTTTGAACCCACCAACCTCAGTGTATGTGGCTGGTACCCTACCCACTGAGCGACGGGTGCTGCCCAGAACACCCATGTTCACTGTAGCATTATTCATAATCACCAAGATTTGAAAACAACCTAAGTGCCCATTGATGGATGAATAAAGATATTATAATATGTATATACAACAAAATATCATTCAATCTTAAAAAAGTGGAAAATTTTAACGTTTACCGCAAGGATACACTTGGAAAATACTACGCTACGTGAAATAAGCCAGATGCAGAAAGAAAAATGCAGTCAGGAGGTCCCCCATGAAGATGCTCAGTCGATGATGGGGTGCATATATGATGGGGCCCCGCAAGATTATCCTTGGATTGAAAATCACTATTGCCTAGTGACGTTCTGAGGTTCCTGAACCTCAGAGGATAAAGCTAATGTGTGTGTGTGTCTTAGTTTTTAATAAGAAAAGTTAAAAAAATAAAAAAAATTAAAACTAGAAAAAAATCTTACAAAGTAAGGAGAGAAAGAAAACATTTTTGTACAGCTACACGGCATATTGATGTTTTAAGCTAAATGTTATTGCAGAGGAGTCAAAAAGTTAAAGAAAGAAAAGGTTATAAAGTAAAAAGAAATGAATGTAAACTAAGGTTTATTTATTATTGAAAAAAAAAAAAACTTGTTTAAAAGCTATTGTAGCCTAAGTGTAAATTGTTTCTAAAGTTATCGGATAGGGTCCTGGGCCTTCACATTAACTCACCGCTCAGTTATTTCTAGCCCTGTAAGCTCTGTTCGTGGGACGCGTCCTACACAGGTGTACCGTTTTTTAAAATCATCCCACTGTATTTTTACCGTAGTTTTTCTCTGTTTAGATACACAACTTATCATGGCATAATAGTTGCCTACAGTGTCCAGTCAGTAACAGGCTGACCACGTTTGTAGCCTCCTGGTGATCGGCTGTCCACATGTCCCCGGGTGCCATGGAGGGCTGGGGTATCTAGGCTGTGTCAGTTAGGGCAGTCTGGGTTGCGATGCAACAGCGAAACTGCCTCACAATGGGTTGCTCAAACTGCATCCCTGTTAAGTAATGCATGACTGTACAGAGGAATCTAAAAAGTGGAACTCATAAAAGCAGAAGGCAGAACGGTGGTTGCCAGCGGTTGAAGGCTGGGAACACGGGGAGATTGTGGTCACAGGTTACAGTAGTGCATGTTGACTATAATTAATAATACTATATTGTATACTCAGAATTTGCTAATACAGTTGCTCTTAAGTGTTTCCACCACATAGAAAAATCCTAACTACGTGAGGCATGGCTGTGTTAGCTAGCTTGATTGTGGTTGCCATTTCACAACGTATGTGTAACACAATATCATGCTGTATATCTTAAATATATGCAATTTTTAGTGTTTAAGTGTAACTCAGTAAAGCTGAAAAAGGGAGGAACTCTGCTTTTTAACGCTTTCCCAGCAAAGTCCTCAAAGCTCTTTCCCACACAGCACAGTGTGATCTCTGCCCTCCTTCGTTCTCACGAAGACTTTTAATGAGTTTCTCAGTTTATGTGAATGATGACCTGTAACCTTGAATGTCTATCCTCAGAGACCAATTTAGCATTCAGTATAATTTTAACATTTTCTTGAAATAACTTTAGACTTAAGGAAATGTTTGTAAAAACAATACAGAGATTAATGTATATGTTTCAGCAGCTTCGCCAGAGATAAGCATCTACAGGGTAGTAAGATTACCAAAACCAAAAAAGTACCTTAGTGCAATTCTATTAACTATTATATAATGCATAGACCTTCTTCAAACTTTCAGGTTAATATGAGAGCACAAACAATGAGGTTACAATGTTTGCATTTGTTACCAGGTTCAGTTCCTGCTGTAGTTGAGTCCCGCTCCCAGGAGGTGCGTCATACACCCTCACATTTAATTGATAGACCTTATTCAAATTTCACCAGTTTTTTCACTAATGCCCTTTTTAGTGTTCCAGGATTCAATCCAGGATCCCAAATATATAGTTGTTATCCCTCTTTAGTCACCTCCAAGCTATGATTATGTTCTCAGTCTTAAGTATCACAGGTACTTTTAAAAAAAAGTACTCTACTCCTTTTGGGTAGATGCCCAGTAATGGGATTGCAGAATCAAATGGGAGGTCTAGTTTGAGTGCTTTGAGGTTTCTCCACACTTCCTTCCAAAAAGGTTGTACTAGTTTGCAGTCCCACCAGCAGTGTAACAGTGTTCCCTTCTTTCCACATCCACGCCAGCATCTGCAGTTTTGAGACTTTGTGATGTGGGCCATTCTCGCTGGGGTTAGATGGTATCTCAGGGTGGTTTTGATTTGCATTTCTCTGATGATTAGGGACAAGGAGCATTTGTTTATGTTTGTTAGCCATTCGTCTGTCTTCTTTAGAGAATATTCTAGTCATCTCTCTTTATCCCTCTCTCCCAGTGGTATAAAGGATTGTTGGCTCTTTTCAAGTTTATTAATTTGAGTTTTCTGTAGATCCTAGTTATTAAGCTTTTGTCTGATTCAAAATATGCAAATATCCTTTCCCATTGTGTAGGTTGTCTATTTGCTTTGGTTGTTGTCTCCTTAGATGTACAGAAGCTTTTCAGTTTCATAAGGACACATGCACTAGACTGTTTATCGCAGCTCGATTTACAATGGCCAAAATGTGGAAATAGCCTAAATGCCCACCAACTCCGGAATGGATTAACAAGCTGTGGTATATGTATACCACGCATATATCAGCCATTAAAAAAGATGGAGACTTGCAGCCTTTGTTTTAACCTGGACAGAAGTGGAACACGTTATTCTTAGCAAAGCATCACAAGAATGGAGAAACAAAAATCCTATGTACTCAATTCTGATATGAGAACAATTAACAACTTAGCACATGGTAGGGGGTGGGGAAAGCAGAAAAAGGGAAGGAGGAGGGGGTGGGGGCATCACTATTATGGGAGGGTCTTTATCTGACACAAGCAATCAATGTAATCTGTTTTTTTGTACCCTCAACGAATCCCCAACAATAAAAAAAAGTGTTACATTAAAAAAGTAATAAACTGTGACTCACGGGGGTTGGGGGGGGGACTTTATTCAAATTAACATGAGGATACAACATTTAGGTGCATTGTTCTCACTTCAGGGTAAAGGTTCCATTTGCAGAAGAGCTCCTCACCCAGAGCCTGGTACACACCCCTACAATGTGCACGGTAGGTATACTTTGGCAGGTATTTTTGTTTGTTATTTAGTTTTTGTGGTAGTACAGTTGTGACTCTTCTGATTTTATGGATTTCATTTGCCTTGTAGAAATCCAGAATTTCCCTAGGTCTTCTTGTATCTTTCACCACCCCAGTGCTAAAGGGCGCCTCTCAATTACTTTTAGTTTTTTTTCTCCTAGAATGTATGCATTTCAACGCCTAACCCTTACCTTTTTTTTACCTGGTTCTTTATTTTTGGTGGGGGTAGATTCATGAAGAGCACAAAGAACTAGGTTACACTGATTGCATTTGTTAGGTAAAGTCCCTCTTATAATTGAGTCCCACAGCAAAAGGTGTGTCACACACCATGACTCCCCACTCCCTCCCTCCATCCCTCTCTCTGCTCTTCCCTTCCCCCACTGTGTACTGGGTCATTAATTGTCCTTATATCAGAATTGAGTACATAGGATTCTTGCTTCTCCATTCTTGTGAGGTTTTACTAAGAATGATGTGTTCCACTTCCATCCAGGTTAATACAAAAGTTGTAAAGTCTCCATTTTTGATGGCTGAATAGTATTCCATGGTATACATACACCTGGCTCTTTAAAGCATACCTGTCCCCTTCAAATCAAATATACTTTAAGATTTATTGCCTGTGGTCTCTGTGTGTGCGTTTGTGTATATATACATGTACATATAGATAGATAGACAGAGAGAGAGAGAGAGAGAGAGAGAGAGAGACTCACACTGTTGTCCAGGTTAGAGTGCAGTGGAATTGTCATAGCTCACAGCAACCTCAAACCCCTTGGCTCAAATGATCCTCCTGCCTCAGCCTCCCAAGTAGCTGGGACTATAGGCACCTGCCAGAACACCCAGCTAGATTTTCTATTTATAGTAGAAACAGGGGTCTCACTCTTACTCAGACTGGTCTCAAACTCCTGAGCTCAGGCAATCTACCGCCTTGGCCTCCCAGAGTGCTGTGCTTACAGGTGTGAGACCTTGTACCCTGCCCATTTTTAGTATTTTCAGAGATTTCCGTGTCACTTGCTGATGAAACTTGGGCCCTTTTATTAACCTTTCATTTCCGTCTTCCCTTTTTTTTCTTATTTATTTACTTATTTGTTTTATTTTATTTTTTGTTGTTGTTGTTGGGGATTCATTGAGGGTACAATAAGCCAGGTTACACTGATTGCATTTGTTAGGTAAAGTCCCTCTTGCAATCATGTCTTGCCCCCAGAAGATGTGGCACACACCAAGGCCCCGCCCCGCTCCCTCCTTCCCTCTAGGGGCAGCATCAAGTTTGTGTGGGGATGTATGTTCATGTGTAGGGATTTGGTTTTTTTCTCTGTCTATTCACAATTAATTGGAAATTTGGCATAATCTCCCTTCAGGTTATGCTTAGGGCATATTCTTCTTGTAGATTTACTTTTCTTTTCTGGTGTTTGATATTGTTCTTGGAGGCCATATTAGTATGCAAGTAAAAAATGTCTATAATTATCTATGTCTATTTAGTTTTCTTTTTCATCTTTTCTTTAAGTCGCATTAAAATTACATGAATTACATTAAAATTAAAATGATAATTATTATATATTAACATATTTCCATGAAATTTTAATTGATACAAATGCTTCTCACTTTCTCTAATATAATGTTCAGAACACTTAGATGCACATAAGTCATATCCACTTAACGCATTTGAGAAACAACTTAATATTCCTATAATGTGTCCACCAATCAAAATATTCTGGCTTGACTGGCAGTGCTTTCAACATTAGTTTCTAACCCACATTAAAAATTCTGTCAATTTGGGCAGTGTCTGTGGGTCAAAGGAGTAGGGCGCCGGCCCTGTATGCTGAAGGTGGCTGGTTCAAACCTAGCCCTGGCCAAAAACTGCAAAAAAAAAAATCTGTCAATTTTTTCAGCTAGACATTATTTTTGGTCCTCAATAATAATAATAACAATAATAATAAGCTTGAACTCAATATTATCTTTATTATTTTTGACTATTATTATAAAATTAAATTGAGTCTCAAATGGCAAAATTTTCTTATCCTTCACTTTATTCTAGAAATATCTTTCTGGGACAGAAGACAATTTTAATAGATTAATTATTAGTAAAACATTTTGGATAATCAAGAAGATTATTTTGAAGGAGGAAATACTTCATTAGAAGTGTTAGTACTTTAGCTTAAAAAAAAACAAAACTCTCTTTATCTTACACTTTCAATCCTCCTGTGTATAGCAAACAAGTATTGACTATCCATGAATGCAGCAAATGTTTTGATTTTAATTTGTTATGATATCTCTTTAATTTGGTCTTGAGGTCTCTCTCTTGAGAGTGGCTGTAAGCTCTAACTCTGCTGTGACCAGAAGGAGAATTAGGTTCAGGTGCGTGTCAGGTGAGACACAGGGAGGAATGGAAATCAAAATGTGTGAAAGGGAAGAAATTTATTACTCACAGGTCCCACAGAGGTTAGGGGCACTAACCCGAGGCCAGTGACAAGTCCAGAATTCTTTTTTCTTTTTTCTTTTTCTTTTTTTTTTTAATTAAATCATAGCTGTGTACATTGATATGATCATGGGGCATCATACACTCCATTCATAGACCATTTGACACATTTTCATCACAATGGTTAACATAGCCTTCCTGGCATTATCTCAGTTACTGAGGGAGTTCAAAGAGCAGGTAGAGAGCAAGAGAGGAAAAAGAGCCCGTGGGGCTAAGCCACTTTTTTTTTTTTTTGTGGTTTTTAGCCGGGGCTGGGTTTGAACCCACCACCTCCAGCATATGGGGCTGGAGCCCTACTCCTTTGAGCCACAGGCACTGCCCTGGGACTAAGCCTTTATCATGACCCTTCAGGCTTCCCCACAGGATCTCAGATTGGCAAGGTAAAAGAAAATCCTCCTGACAAGGGGATTTTATTTGACTCTGGTGCTTACCATTAGTTATTGTCATTTTAGCAGCTGTAGGGCATGTTGTTGTCAGATCAGTGAGACAAATAAGTGGTCTATACCGTTAAAAAAAATGAGGGGGGGTTTAACTAGTTCAAAAGTGACCAAGTCCAACAGGGTTTCAGACAACTTATCTCAAACCCAAAGAGAGCTGTCAAAAAAGTAGCAACTATATCAAACAAATTTATGGGAGTTCATCCTTTTATTTCATTTTATATGTCAAAAAATAAATGGAGATTAATCAGTTTAATTTTGGTTAAATTTCATAGTGCTTTTACAAGTGTTTTATTATTACAGGAGGAATATGTTTTAAATATTACATTATATTGACTGAAAGATATATTCTTATAAGTCCCATTTAAGTTGGTAACATGAATAACCATACTAGTTTTAATATTTCTAAATTAGTTGCTTCTCGTTTTTTTATGGTTTATAATTTTTAGCATTGTGTGTCCATGGGAATGTTTTACCAAATCAATTAAATATTTTCTCCCATTCACACTGCTCATGTGAAAATATATTGTGTTTTCTGCCTGTGCACTTGTGCTGAAAATTGACAGTTGCCTTTAACATTAAATATGAAAATAACACATACAAAAATGCAGTGGCAATTAAAATACAAGTCTTCTATGCTTATGATTTTCTATTACATCTTATAATTTCTATTCAATTTTTGTTAGAAAGGTTACTATTTTTTAATTTTCCTAACTGTTTTAAAGAAAATGATCTTACTCTTTATGTTTTCTGCTTAGAATACAATTTTCTTCTGCTGTTGAATGCAAATCTATGATGTTCATTCAAAGTGAAGAGTTTTACTTAAGAAAATAATTTATGTCTCAGATTATTTATCTTGTGTTTGTTCTTTCAAACTCCCATATGACACAAAATAATATGTATCTCACATTGAGAGTAGAAAAGAAGAGAACATTTTACCATTCATAAAAAAAAAAGATTCATTTAGGATACCTAGGAAAATTCATGGGTCTGAGAAATTTATTTTTTTAAATAAAGATTATATTCTCACAAATTTAGATACACTAAAATAATGATTATTGAGGTATATTGATCATTCTTTAACTAGCAATCATAATGATGGGGTTATAAATCCTAAATTTTAGCACTCGAGTATAGCCTAACACTTCAAGCTCATTAGTAATTAGTTTGTATGTTAGTCACATGGGGTAGATCACACTACAAAAACTCAGCAGATATTTGCAAAAATTAAAACATGAGAATAACTTTCTGTGTTCTTTGTTTTTCTCTTGTTTTCCCCAAAAAGGAAATACATTAGTATTTTTGTTTCAAGTAAACCAGAAGATATTTAACACTATTTTAGGAGATCATTTCCTTCAGGCTTTATTGGCAGAAATAATATTCCTTATTGGCAGAAATAATATTCCTTTACATCAAATCTTCTAGTATTACTTGCTTGGAAAAATAAACCAGTTAATCTAATAGAAAGTTTCTAGTTTCACATTGATAGATGATTATTACTATAATTAGATCCAACTAAATGTAGTTTAAGCATAATCTCAAGCGTAATGTTCTTTTCATTTATAAAAAAATGCAAAATCTAATTTCTTCTGCAGGATTTATGTGTTATATAAAGGTTTTGACATGTGGATTGAGTTTTTTTCCTTTTAAAAAAATTTATTTTCTCTTCCTTTTTCTTTTCTTTTCTTTCTTTCTTTTTTTTTTTTTTCTTTTGAGACAGAGTCTCACTATGTCACCCTTGGTAGAGTGCCGTGGAGTCACAGCTCAAACTCTTGGGCTTACACGATTCTCTTACTTCAGCCTCCTGAGTAGGTGGGGCCACAGGTACCTGCCACAATGCCCAGTCATTGTTTTTTTTTTTTTTTTTTTTTTTGGTTGTAGTTGTCATTGTTGTTTGGGAGGCCCGGGCAGCGTTCAAACCCGCCACCTTCATTGTATGTGACTGACACCCTACTCACTAATCTACGGGCACAGAGCCCTTTCTTTTTAATTTCAACTGAACAATCACTTACTATCTGAGACCATGGTTCCCTCACTGTGCTTTCTAATTAGTTGGGGCTTTGTTCATAACAGCTTTAGGATGATTTTTTTGAAATACCATTAGGAACTGAACACCCTACATTAGTGCTGGATTATGGGAAAATAGGTGTGGTCTCAGAGAGACACTGGCTTAAAATCTTGAAAAATGGTGTCAAAATGTATGGTTGTATTAATAGTGCAAATCAGGCTATCGCATGTATAGATACGATCTCAGCCTTTTAAAAAAACTAATTCACTGTGAAGCAAATACTTGCAAAAATATTAAAAATAATGTGTTGTTTTCAGTTAGTGAATTTATCAGTTAGCTAAACAAATACACTTTATAGCACAGAGATCATTCTAAGCATCAAGAAGGAGGCTGCTTTGTGTCTTTGTAGAACCCATAGCTGTCAAACCGTTGCTCCAGTTTTGCCCTTTCTTTCAGGTGCAATTTAGATAGTATTAGTTTTAAAAAAATGAAAATGTTGCTACCACCAAATAAGTATAGGTAGCTTGAGAGAATGTTAGTACAAAAGAAGCTGGAAAATTTGACTACAATCCCTTCATAGCCATGATTTGTGACCTTGCCTGTGCCAGGCTTACTCAGAAGGTCTTAGGTTCCTGGAGGTTCCTCATACAAACAGTGCAGGAAGCACCTGGGAGCTTGCCAGAAATGCAGACTCTGCAGGACCCACCCTACAATTCCTCAATTAAAATAAGTATTTAAGTTAAATCCTCAGGTGATTCAAAGGCACATAAACTTTATAAGGCACAGTGGCTACCAGGAATGATTAAAATAATCTATTAGTTTGCTGCACAGGATGACCTTGGTTTTAGTAAATTGTTTATCTCTTGGCTATTGTACAAGATGTTATCAACTCATAAATCTTCCTTACAGCAATTAAACATAAAATTTGAATTTTGTTTTGTTAATTTTGAATCCACAGCTAATAAAAACAAAATCTCCTCTGTTTTTAAAAAGAGACACGCCATCTATTTACTTCAATTGCATGTCTACATAAAAATCACTGCCATGGTCTTAAACTGTGGTGGTTTTGTCAGACATAATGTATTCAATAATTCTCTTGATATTTCTAGAAAACTCTCAGGGTGAAAGTTGGTTTAAACTAAGTAACTTCTTGGCAAAAAGTATTTCAATACTTACAGAAAGTATGTTTCAATTTGGCAAGATAATAATATACATCATATACCCTGTTCTTTATAAGGGTCCATTATTTAAATATTGACATAGAACAAAAATGAGTAGAAAAATAAAGTGGAACAAATTCTCACAAAAAATGAGCAGGTTTGGGCTATTTTATTTCTCTTGCAAATGGTGAAAATCCCTGCTGAAAATGCCCTAAGTTCTTACAGATTGTCATTTTCTTTGTACATTACATGCAGTAAGTTAGCTGGAGCTAACATGTTTCCAGGAGATGCAGTAAATACTAAAAAGAACAAACCTTTGACGAATGCAGGAAACAGCCCGATTCGTGGAAGCTGAATGTCCTCTGAAGCTGCTTCTGTGAGCTGTCTGCCAGTACAGAGCTAGATGGGCAGGGCTGACAGTGGAAATCATCTACGAACCAGAGCCAAGACGTGTGCTTCCTGCTGGAAATGTCTCCTAACTCAGGGCATGAGGTCCTAATGCTGACAATAACTGCATGTGAACAGTACTACCAAAATAAATAAATAAGAAAGAAAATGTAATTTACCAAGCAGAGAAATTAAAAAGGGACCAAGAGGTGACATGTCATAGGGATGTATGACACACGGGGGCCCAGGCATGAGACTGACCCTGCCAGTAACCAGCCCTGTGCCCCCCACTTCATCCTTCTTTGGGCTTCAATTATCCCATGAGGAGCTTGGAGTGTGTCACTGGTTCTCCCACCATGGCTGCACATTAGATTTACCTGAAGAGCTTTAAAAAATATCCATGTCTTACTCCAAATAAATTAAGCGTGAGCCTCTGAAAGTACAGCCCCGGCACGGATTTTTATTTATTAAAGTTCCCAGATGATTCATGTATACCTAGGTATCAGAAACACTCAACTATGTGACCATTTCAGTCTCTTCCACATTTAATTTTTCATGCTTTCTAGGAAAGCGCCATCTCTCCTGGTTTTCCTCATCTGCCTCCTTTCCTTTACATAAATATTTACTTTACAAATTGAAAAATAATAGCAAAGATAGATATTATTATTTTAGCGTCAAAGTTTTCTAAACACTTGTCTTTTCATCTGCATATCACTCCATGGCTATGAACTTAGGTAACTCATATGGGGAACTCATCACCTGTGGAAACAAGGTACAACCAAGACATGTTGGATAATACTTCCTTCTGTCCTTGAACCATAACTGTGTCAGCCCAAGGTGTCCCTAGAGGAGAATTTTTAAACAAATCCCCCGTGAAGGCATTCTGCATGATGAGATCCAGGCTCTGATTCATCTTTGAAGATTTACTACACTTCACTGTAAGCCCTTTCCAGCGTAATGTGGTCCATTTTTCTACTGTTTCCTAATGGTCAATGAGCACATGGTATCTTGTAGAACCTCTTACGCAACACGCAGTGGTAAGAGTAATTTTACTAGAGTATGAATCCCAGTTCTGAGCTCTGTTACAAAGGCAAGGTGGTAAACAAGATGGCTTTTTTAGAAGCGATGGAGAGACATTTAAATAGTTAAAAACTGTGATGTCAAATATAACCCCCAAACATATATTAGTTAAGTAGAAAGTCTGAAGCCCTCATTTGAAATGGGAAGAATTATGAATTCTTATGTTTTGTCTTAGCAAAGTATGTATTTTTTAGCTTTTTATTACTGGAAACAGTACTGCTAACCTTAGTAGCAATGTGCACTCACTGGCAAATAAATAGTGGTCTAGGACATGCTTCACAATCATCTGGAGAGGTTGGAATGATGTGATATAAAAAAAATTGGCCATATTTTAGTGGTCACTGAGTTTAAGATCCTTGGTACGTGGAGATTTTTTACATTCTGCTTTTGTGAAAATCTGAACTAGTCTATGTAATTTGAAATGAACCACTCCACTTTGTCAAGTTTCAATATGCTCAACTATCCATTGAGAGTGATATTTGGAAGTTACTTTATTATGTTCAAAGATTTTTCTTACTTTCTAACTGCCCTAACGTATACAGAGACATCAAATTAGAGATTTTTCAAAAGCCAAGTTAGTATATGATTTCGAGAGTTTACTTTAAAATAGTGATAACACTAAAAAAAAACTTTTATAGTAAATCCTTATTTTATTTATTTATTTTTGAGACAATCTCACTCTGTCACAGTGCCGTGGCATCATTGTAGCTTATAGCACATTCAAACTCTTAGGCTCAAGTGATATTCCTACCTCAGCCTCCCAGGTAGCTGGGGTTAGAGACATCCACCTTGACGCCTGGTTAGTTTTTCTATTTTTGATAGAAAATCTTGCTCTGGTTGGTCTTAAACTCTTGCGCTCAGCCATCCATCTGCCGTGGCCTCCCAGGATACTGGGATTACAGGCATGAGCCACCATGCCCAGCCTATAAATCATTATTAATAAGGCAAATTTATGAAAACTATCAAAAAATCAAAAACTGTCAACTTATTATTCTCTTGATTGTTTAATGGAGCAGCTCCAGTTCCATAGATCTCTTATGGGCATATACAGCTATGGATTGCTACTAATAACTTAGGCCTGTGACCTTGGTCACGTCATTGAACTTTTGTCATTTGTGAAATACAGGTTTTAAACTAGATTTTCATGATTAGCATAAAACCATTACAAACCAATTGAAATATGGGCTCTTTTAGGCTTTTATGTTTCGCATTATTAATGATATTTAAAAGTAGTGTAATTTTATATTCCCGTCTAGAATTGTGTGTCACTTTTCTCATTTTGAAATATAACCTTTCTCAGGATACGTGTGATCTACATTTTTTGGTCCTTTCCTCAGAAACGTTGCCTTTGCTGTTCTTCCCCTTAGAAGCTTACCCTGTGGCTAAATCTTTCTCAACATTCATGCTGATTGCATGTTGATTAAAAATATCTAAACCCTCACTGCCCTCGTTTTTCTACTTTTCTCCCCATACTATTAAAATCCATTCAAAATAATCATGCTAATTTATTTGACTTGTATATTATGTGTATCACTTTGCAAAGTCCCATAAAAGCAAGACTGTAACTCGAGTAGCTAGTCCATAGAGGGCTGACAATTAAGACCATGAATTCATCCTAGGAAATACTTTGGATGGTGGACTTGGTCCTGGCATCAGTTCACAGCTTCCCCAGGGAAGTGCTTCAGAGGTATCCATAGTGATATTCAGCAATGAGGTATGTAGCACTTTTTCTAGGATGAGTTTGTGAACTTGATTGTCTGAACTTGTAGCAACATTCATTAAGCATGTCTGAATAAATGTTGGATAAAAGTTACTTCTAAACCCACAGGATTGCTGTTAACAACAATATTGTCATCAATACGCTTATGTATTAAAATTGAAAAGTTAGACGGTTGTCTGGAAAATTTAATATAAAAACTCCATGTTTTTCAGAGATGTGTTTTGAAGCTCTGTCAGTGGTAGGACCAGTCGGGTCAGGGGAATGAGAGAATAGGAAAATAGTGGTGCTTTCTAGAGAGATCCAGGCATCAAATTCAGTTTATCTGCTGAAACTCAGAGAGGTATGACAGATGATTCAGACCACACTGATTCACAGCAGTTGGAGTGTTCATGTTTAATCAGAAGGAAGATGTGTAGTTATCCCTCCAGGAAAAACAGCACAACAAAAACAAAGAAGCTTGTGCAAGCAGTGTTAGGGGCATGGGAGTCCACGGAGCTATGGTGCAGGGATGGGGGCCCCAGGCTGCAGATGGGATGTCAGGGCAGAACTCTAGTGAGGGGACTGGGAAGCTGGGAGCCTTCTCTCTCATGCTTGGGCGTACAAAGTAGGGACAAGGCACATTTTCTGGCGTTAATGCACAACTTATGTTGACTGATACTTCATTTTGTAAGTGTGCTCAATATTTAAAAGATATCTTTACATGTACTGACCAAACACAGTTGATACAAGCTGATGATAAAACTCAACCTGAAGGCAAAAGCAAAGTGAAATATGTTGTTGGCTAAGCAGAAAAAAGCTAAGGGAGGCAGGAAGGCTGTGAGTGTACAGTGTGTGAATAGCGGTGAATGGATGTTTTGTTGTTTTGTTTTGTGTTTTAGGGACAGGGTTTTTCCCAGACTGGTGTGCAGTGGCACAATCACAGCTCCCCACAACTTCAAACTCTCAGACTCAAGGGAGCTTCTTGCCTCAGCATCTCAAGTACCTGAGACTACCACACCCCACCCTGGCTTCTTAAAAAAAAAAAAAAATTGTAGCGATAGAATCTCAATATGTTGCCCGGGCTGATCTCGAACTCCAGGCCTCAAGTAATCCTCCCAGCATGGCCTCCCCAAATGCTGGAATTGTAGGCATGAGCCACAGTGTCTGGCATAAATGGTTTTGTGCAGGGATCATTATTAAAATTAGTGTACGAATTATTCTTCTTCCTAAAAGGAACATCTCCAAGTTCAGCGACAGCCTGCTCAAAGAGAAAATAACAATTCCATTTGGGGAAAGTTCATATTTTTGAATATTTATTCGAAGACTTGGCTTTTTTTGTTATAAGACAACAGGAAAATCAAAGCTTGAAAAATAGGCATTTTCCAAACGGGTTTAAAGGAGAGAATCTTCTTTTCGGAGTACATGAATTCGATTAATTAGTACGCTATGTTAAGGATATCCGCACTCTCAGATACTCACAGATCCTTTTGTGATCCTAACTTGATTTTGCAGAACATCACTGTCCTAAACTCTTATTTATTCTGGAAAAAAAGGAGAAGGGATGATTCTGTGAAGAGGATTCTTCGTTTGATAAAATTGGTGTACTGTGTATTAGTAGCGTTATCTCAGAATATTTTCATACTGGAGGAAGGGGGCAACCAGTACCTTCTAAGCATTTCCTGGTAGGGGCAGAAATATTTAACTACTTTAAAGCAGTCCTGCACATATTAATTCATTGGTTATCCAAGAACCTATTTATTTATTTATTTATTTATTATTATTATTATTATTATTATTTTGAGACAGAATCTCACTATGTCACCCTCAGTAGAGTGCTCTGACATCATAGCTCACAGCAACTTCCAACTCCTGGGCTCAAGAGATCCTCTTTTTTCAGCCTTCAGAGTAGCTTGGGCTACAGGCGCCTGCCACAACACCCGGCTCTGTTTTGAGACAGGGTCCCACTCTGGCTCAGGCTGGTCTTGAATTCCTGAGCTCAAGCAGTCTACCTGCCTTGACCACCCAGAGTGTTAGGTTTACAGGCGTGAGCCACCACAACCGCCAAGAACCTTTTACAAAAGAATAAAGAGCTAATGCCACACGCTCCTTCAATCACCATTGAGAGCTGAATCACTCGGATTTAATTACATCACTGAAAAGATAATTATAGTTCAATTATGGATGTGCATATGAATCCAATTACAAAATAGACTTTAAACAATTTGTGGATTTCAGAACTAAACTTTTCAAGGATTAACAAATGAATGTCAGTGGTTTCCTTAATAACTCTGAGTGAATTAATGCCAGAGTGTTTAATCAGGAAGATTGGAGAAAGCAGTTTTTACTGCCGACATTTCTGCTAGGTTACCTTCGCCATCTAACTGAAATCTGCCCAGATGGTATCCTCTCTTGAGTGTTGAGGTGCTACATAAAAGACAATCTTGACAATAGTAATTAGATCTTTTTATCGATAAGAAGCTTTTAATCTGTGTGTTTCCTTGGAGCTAGCTTCCCCCCCCCCTTTCAGTGTAAAGAGCACTTTCTTTTTAGGTTCTACTAGGAGAAATAGTCCTAAACCTGATTTTTAAAAGGCCCTGTGGTTGTTTCAAAGTCAATTGAAGGATGAAGGTCAATTTTCTTGAGGTTCATTTTTCTTTCCCTCATTTGAAGCGTATGCTGAGCCCCGTAGCAAGAATTTACTGTGGAATAAACCCAATAAAATTTGCCAGGAGTGAACTGGATGGCAGGATCCAATTAAAAAGAGGAAATTAGGATCAAGATAAGTATTGATAATTTAATGAAAAATGTGTTAATTGAGAAGATATGGGTGGGTAGAATCGATATTTCTCTAAGAATATTTGGCTTTATTAATTTCCTATTTCTGTGAAGTAGGAGATGCTTACTTTCACTATATTTAAATAACTGATAAGTTATGTGGCGGGATGATGGTACAGTGATTAGTTTTCATAATAAGTGAACATTTCTCCTCTGCCGTGCTGTTAGTCGTTCATTCCAATCACAGAATTTTGAACTTCTTAGAAAAATGACTAATTTACATTTTTGTTAATAATATTTGATGAATAAAAAAGGATAAATGTTGATAACCTATTTATATGTTTGGAACTATCATAATGAAATTACCAATTCGTCCTTTCTGAATTCACCCTCGAACTTAAGAAGTGGAGTATTTACAGTAACAGGGAACCACCTGGCCACTTCACCGTGAATCTGTCTTCCATGCAAGCCAGCAGCTATCACGACTCTAACTTTGGAATTTACATGTCTTAGCTTTGTAACACAGTTTTATCCTAGTGTGTGTCTCTCTAAACACAGAAGTTCGACTTTATGTAAAAATGGTGATGTAATGCATGTTTTCTGTGTTTTTTTTAATTCAACATTAAGCTTTAGGATTCATCCATGTGTTAAAAGTCTCGCCACTGGGTCTCTTGAGGTTTTTATGTTATTATCTCACTTAACTCTCACAAAAGCATGTACTATTCCTGTATTAAGGGTAAGGACTCTTAGCTAAGAAAGTTGTAGGAAATGTCTCAAGGTCCCATCTCTGAAAGATGGCAGACCTGTCCAGAGTTGGTAGTTGTATCTCTGATTCCTAACTCTGTACAATTTAATAGAGCACAGTTCATACTTCTGCACAGCAGAAATAAATCAAGACTCTATTTTTGAGGTTACCGTATTTTCATACTACACATGATAAAATGGAGGCATTTCTCAAAGTTGCCTTGTATTAGGGTAGCAGACGGATGGCCCCAGCATCTGAATTCACAGAACCGATGACAATGTTACATTATATGAAAATGGAAAATTAGAGCTACAGATGGAACTGACACCATTAATTAGGTAGCCTTCAAATGATGATATTATTTTGGATAATTTGGATAGCCTAATACATAGGTTTCAGAACATACATTTCCAAGGTGATAAAAATATCATGACTCCTAGCATATTGCATTTTTCACATATCATATTTCTTGAAACGTTTAAATTTTAATTACTCATTTTTAGTGGATGTAATACATTTACAAAGTCCAACACTTAAAAGATAGAAAAGAATAAACAATGAGAAAAGTCATTTTGACATACTGATCTCCAATCATAGGCTATCTTTCTCTGAGTGCAAGATATATTATCATTTTCTATGGATATCGTCTGCATATAATTTGTTTATATAACTGAATGTGCTGCTAAACACAGGTGCACAACCTTCTTTCACAGGGTTGGTAGCATATTACACATGCTGTTGGACAGCTTGACCTTTTACTTAAACATATATCTTAGAAATCATTACAGGAGATGTTTTCTTATATTTATTTAGTAACAAACTACCTAACTTCCTATTGCTTCAACACGCTGTGATTTATTTAATCGTTCTCCTATTGAAAGACATTTAGATTGTTTCCATTTCTTGCTATTTCTCATGCCCCAATAATGTAAGTGTGGGTCTGTTTTACCCAGACTTTGCCAACACACTGTGTTTTCAAACTTTATATAGAAAGGAGAAAAAATGGTATCTTAGTATAATTTTAATTTATGTTGATTTGGTTACCATTGAAAATGAACATTTTTCATCCTTTAATTCCTTTGCCTCTCTTTCCCTGAAAAATCTCATTATAGCTCAAGCTCATTCTTCCATCCTTGTGGATTTTTCTCATTGATCTATGGAAGCTCTTTATATATCATGAAAAATGGCTCTTTCTCTGTGAAATGAATGGAAATATTTTCCAACATGTCCTGTGTGCTTCTTACGTATAGAAGTTTTAGTGATTATGTAGCTGAATTTAAAATTTTTTTAATAAAATATATGGTTTTATTCTACATGCAGATCTTTAACATATCTGAAATTAATCCTAATGTAAGAAGCAGTTTATTCTTATAATATTAAAAAAACATATGACGACCAGGTTTTCCTTACTTGTTTCTTCACAGCGTCAGTCTTAGCCAACCTGAATTATCAGTGTATTTTTGCTATCTTGTTTCTTCTAGTCTGTATCTTCTTGTCCACATGATACCATAATACCATCCAGTGCTCACAACTGGGGTCTTCCAGCAAAGCCCAAACAACATTCTCGTTGTGAAGAAGAAAGGTCGGTGTTCCCTGATGGTGTCACATGTATGTGTATGAGATCTTTTTTAGATAACACAAGAGAAGTCTTTCTTTTTTCTTTAATTTCTTGGCAGAAAGTGCTAATGCAAGGGCATCTGTGAGAAGGAAATGGAAGAGCATGGAAGAAATGGCAAGGGGTTGAATTTCTCACTTGGCTTAGGGAAATCGTTTTTATCCCTGATAGAGAGGGCAAAAGTGAAATGAATTCTGTATTCAAAAATGCTGTGAGAAGCTAGAGAAGCAAATATTGTTCTGCTGAAGTTCATGGGATACACTGTAGGATGGAGTCAGCAGCAGAGTGGTTGTACTCCAACTCCGCACTCCAGAGCCAGTCCACCACGGTATAGTCCACTCTGCTGGCCGCCCAGAGCAGACTCACACTGTCCTGCAGGGAGTCTGCAAGTACTCAGCACCAGCTCTGGGTGTGATGACGGTGTTCTCTGGGTGAAAGGCTACAATTGAACAACAAGAGCAGATTTCTTTCTGAGAACCTATTTGCTTCCTTTTTTTTTATTGCTAACCCCTGCCAGGGACTCTAAAAAATAATGAAATATAGACATGATTGGGTGAACTTAAAAGGGGCTTTCAACTACAGGTAAACGGATGTCCTAGTGAACATTTCTGAGCTGGAAGGCATAAGTTGATTATTTATGTGACTAATATCTTCAGTATTTGAAGAACTGGGGGCCTGGGAAATTAAATTTAAAATATGCTACTATGTTTTAAGAAGAAAAATATTATAATAAAAGCTACAGGTCTACAAAGCTACAGGTCTTTACTAAAGGACTATGTTTCTACAACAAATCAATGGAATTAAAATGGAAAGAAAAGAGAAAGTAAAAAGAGACTTAAAATGTTATGATAACTAAAGCAAGTAAAAAGAGACTTACAAGATTATAATGACTAGAAGTTATATGTAGACTTTAATATACTTTTAATTCTAAAAGGGATATGTTTTAGGTAACATGGGATATTTTAATATTAACTGAATATTTGACTATTTCAAATATTTGTTATTGTTAGTGGTGATGGTGTGGCATGAATGTGTATGCACACGTGTGTGCAGGCCATGTATGTGTGTGTGCAAGTTTGGTAATCAAATGCTAATGTAAAAAGTAAAGTAGCTAAAGAATGTAGGTATGAAATTATTTGTTCAGAAATTTCTCTGAAAATCTTAGTATAAGGATTTTAATAACAATGCCTAGAAGAAAAATTTCAGTCATTATTGAACCTTAGATATGATGTTAAGGATTTACCTCAACTCCTTTTCTACTTTTGTGGTTTTAAATTATTTTTATTTTATTTTTCTATTATTTTAGGAATGTAATTTCAAATTTGAAACTTTAAAAATGTTTCTGATTCAAAAGTAATTTAGTAATTAAGCCATAAATACCTCCCTCTCAAGTGGGTGAGCATTCAACTTTCATGACTAAGCAAAATGTTAGGTATAGAGAGGCTTAGAAATATGCAGTGAAACAGAAGGTCAGTCCTAGGAGAATCACTGCCTTGGATTCATCGGCAAGGTTGTTCATCTACCCTGACATTAAGCTGCAATGTTCACTGAAATCACCTGTGATCTGAGTTAGGGAAACACAGACCTGCAAAAGAACAAATCTGTAGGCATTACATTACCAGACTTCAAACTATACTATGAGACTACAGTACCCCAAACAGCATGGTATTGGTATAAAAATAGATACATAGATTAATGGCACAGAACAGAGAACCCAGATATAAAATCATCTATCTACAAGCAACTGATCTTTGACAAAGCAGACAACAATGTACACTGGGGAATAGAAGCCCTATTCAATAAATAGTGCTGATCAAATTCTTCTGCCCACATGCAGAAGAATGAAACAGGACCCCTATTTCTCATCACTCCCCAAAATGAATTCAAGATGGACCAAAAGACTTAAATCTAAGGCTTGTAGCCATAAGAATTCTAGAGAGAAGTATAGGAAAAACCCTTCTAGATATCAGTTTAGGCAAATAATTTATGACTAAGAACCCAACGGCAATCATGGCAACAACAAAAATTAGTAAATGGGATTTTTTAAAACTAAAATGTTTTTGCACAGGTCAGGAAATAATCAACAGAGCAAATAGACAACTTACAGAATGGGAGAAAATATTCCCAAGCTGCAGGTCTGGTAATGGGCTAATATCCAAAATTTACAAAGACCTCAAGCAAATCAACAAGAAAAAAGCAAACAACTATATTAAAAACTGGGGAAAATACATGAACAGAAGTGTCTCAAAAGAAGAAAGACAAATGGCCAATAACACATCCAAGAATGCTCAATGTCATTAATCATCAGGGGAATGCGAATTAAAACCTCAGTGAGATACCACCTTACCCCAGTTAGGATGGTTTTTATTCAAATATCGAAAACAATAGATGCTGACATGGACGCAGAGAGAAAGGAAAGCTTATTCACTGCTGGTAGAACTGCAAATTATCACAACCCTTTTGGAAGATGGTCTGAAGATTCCTCAAGGAACTAAAAGCAGACCTACCGTTTGATCCAGCTGTCCCACTATTGGATATTTACCCGAAGGAAAAGAAAACTTTTCATCACAAAGATACATGCAGTTGAATGTTTATTGCAGCACATTTACAATTGCTAAGATGTGGAATCCATGCAATTGCTCATCAATTCGTGAAAGGATTAACAAAATGTGGTATGCGTGTGTGTATATATGTACTGTGTGTGCACATGTGTGTATATATGTACTGTGTGTGCACATGTGTATGTATATATTTGTATATGTATCATGAAGGACGAGTCAGCCATAAAAAGATGAATTAATACTTTTTGCAGCAATCTAGATACAAATGGAAACTATTTGTGTAATGAAGTATCTAAAGAATGGAAAAATAAACACCGCAGGTATTCACTATTAAATCCAGCTAATGGATGAGCCTGACACGTACACAGAGGGAAGTAAAATTCAGTAGAAATCAAGCAGGGATGAGGAACAAGGAAGGGAAGGGACAAAAACTTATCTAACGGGCCAGTTAACACTATTTGGATGATGGACACACCTATAGCCGGGACTTGAACATTACAAAAGCAATCCATGTAACCTAAAACATTTGTAACCATTTATATTTTGATATTTAAAAATGATGCAAAGCACAGGACTGTATTTCAAATTGATCTAAAATAAAAGTGTGTGATTAAACTTGCATCTTTAGTTCAAAAATAAAGCAATTTTCTTTTATTGAAGAAATTTATGGTAGAAATTTAAAACCAAATAGAAACTTCCAAAAATTTAACAACAAAAGTTACAATCTGTTGTGCTTGCTAGAATCACCATTTTTGATGTACTTTATTTTCATTTTCTTTGAAGAAGCAGGAAATGAATAAAGATTTATGCCATTTAATGTCACAGTTGATTACCAACTGAAATTGGAGGAAAGCAATTTTTATGACTTTATGTAAAAGTGAGTTGTATCTCAGAATGAAATGGAGATTGGGTAGACAGACAGATTTAATTTTTAAGAATGTATGCTATCTTACAGGAAATATTTATATAAATTAAGACATTTGAAACTCCAAATTATTTGTTTTAAATAATTCATCTGGTTTAGTACTAGTCAAATGCATTTCTTAAATATAATTTCATTAATCAACATCTTCTTGAAATATGTTCCAAATTCGTATTTCTTTATACCCCAAATTACTAAAAAAATTCATAAAATACTGAAATCTTAAGTTAGTGAATTAAATAGCTATCATCTGATATTTTTTAAATTTTATAATATCCCAACTTGATATATAGTTAAGTGTTTAGTAAGCCCCTAAAAATATCCTCATTCATTGACACTGGATGCTTGTAGGCATATTGCTTTCTCTTTGAGAAATATTTCCTTCCTAAGATAATTATTCTCATGATAAATAATAAGAGCCTGACTGTGAAGGATACAACCGGTTAAAACAATTTAATCAGTCAACGAGTATGGATATATTCTAGGCCTTTTTCTCTTCTACAACCTGCAAATGAAACAGAATTTTTCATGAATGCTTTTATCCATTTATTTATTTAACAAATATCTTGGGATACTTACTGTGTGCTAGGGACAGTGCTAAGTGCTACAGAGAAATTTGAAGTACAAAATCACCACTATCCTCATCAATCAATAAGGAGAACAGTTATTGAATTATTTGACATTCTTTACATTGCAAGCAATTCCATTTCTCTTTATATTTGAACACGTTGATCCTTCTATTTTAAATATCCTTTCATATTTAGATCAACTAAGAAAGAACCCTCTGGCACCCCATGTCTAATTTTTTTTTGTCTAAGGTTGTCTATGAATTCTATTAATTCTGTTATACTGTTAACTATATTTAAAAATTACACCTCTAGCAAATGTGTCACCTCTCTGAGAAGGTTTTACAATATGGTGTTGCTTGAATTTGCCTCATACACACATATCATTTGACTGCTTGCATTTGCAATAAAACAGATAATTTAAATATTAAATTATACTATTCATATGTTACTAAATCAGTATGTGTTTATTTGTCAAAGAAAGTGATAATTAAAGATGAGCATTTTTTAATGTGTTTGTTAGCCACTCTTCTTCTTCCTCGGAGAAGGTTCTGTTCATGTCTGGGAACTCTTATACACAGCTGATGGGATTGCAAACTAATACAGCCATTGAAAAGAAGTATGAAGACTCCTCAAAGAACTAAAAGTAGATCTTTCCCACAATCCCATTGCTAAGTATCTACTTAGAAGAAGAAAATCATTTTACCATAAGGACATTTGCATTCAAATGTTTATAGCAGCTCAATTCACAAAGATGTGGAAACAGTCTAAGTGTCCATCAAGTCATGAATGGATAAACCATGGTATAAGTATACCATGGGATACAATTCAGTCATAAAGAAAGATGGATAGTATTCCATGGTATACATATACCACAATTTATTAATCCATTCGTGGATCGATGGACACTTGGGCTTTTTCCATGACTTAGCTATTATGAATTGGGCTGCAATAAACATTCTAGTACAAATATCTTTGTTATGTTGTGATTTTTGGTCTTCTGGGTATATGCCCAGCAGAGGAATTACAGGATTGAATGGCAGATCTATTTTTAGATCTCTGAGTGTTCTCCATATATCTTTCCAAAAGGAATGTATTAATTTGCATTCCCACCAGCAGTGCAGAAGTGTTCCCTTTTCTCCGCATCCACGCCAACATCTCTGGTCTTGAGATTTTGTGATATAGGCTAGTCTCATTGGAGTTAGATGATATCTCAAAGTAGTTTTGATTTGCATTTCTCTGATGATTAAAGATGATGAGCATTTTTTCATATGTCTGAAGGTGGTGCACCTGTCTTCTTCAGAGAAGTTTCTCTTCAAATCCCTTGCCCAGCCTGCGATGGGATCCCTTGTTTTTTTCTTGACAACTTAACAATAGGGGGAAGTGGGAAAGGGAGGGGGTGGGTAGAGGGAGGGGAATCAGTGGGATCACACCTGTGGTGCATATTACAGGGGTATTTGCGAAACTTGGTAAATGTAGAATGTAAATGTTTTGGCACAGTAACTGAGATAACGCTGGAAAGGCTATGTTAAGCACTGTGATAAAAATGTGTCAAATGGTTTATGAAGTGAGTGTATGATGCCCCATAATCATAAATAAAAAAAAAATAATAAATAAAATATATTTTTGGGTTAAAAAAAAAAAAAGAAAGATAGAGACTTTATATTATTTGTATTTACCTGGAAGAATCTGGAGAATATCCTCCTAAGTAAAGTATCACAAGAATGGAGAAGGAAGAATTTAATGTACTCAATTCTAATATGAAGCCAGTAGGTGACTAATACCCACATAAGAGAAAAACAAAAATCAATTCAGGTGGGGGGCCAGGGAACAAGGGACCAAGGATAGGGGTTATGATGTATGGCACACCTCTTGGGGACGGGACATAATTAGAAGAAAGACTTTTCATAACAAAAGCAAACAGTGAAACCTAATTCTTTATACCCTCAATGAACTTGAACCAATAAATAAATAAATGTAAAGAATTGAAAATAAAATTTGCCATGCATATGAGAAAAATAAAAAAGAATGGAAAAGAAAACATCTAATGTCCTCGACATTAAAATGAAACTAGTAGATGAACGACTACATGCCCAAAAGAGAGAAAAACACATTTAAATTCAAGAAGTGGGTAGGGAGGAAGAGAAGTGGTAAACTCTCAGTGATCAGATACAATGAGGGGGTAAATGGCACACCCCGTGGGGGAAGGGCTCCATTGCAACTTGGAATTTGCCTAAAAGATGTAAACAATATACCTACTGTATGTACCCTTATATTAATCTGAAATCAAAAAAATAAAAACAAAAAAACTATAATAAAATGCTCAGCTTCACAAAATGGAGATACACCTGTGGAGACTTACAGATACAGAGATATCTCTCATGTCACATGAAGACTCAGGCATGAGGCCATCAGAGTTGGTATGAATACTTCCATGATTTAATTAGTTTCCAAAAATGGTTTTATCTTTACCATTATCCTTCCTCTGTTGCTTTAGACCTCATGCTTGAAATATAGTTGCTGTATCTATAAATAAGCAGCAGGCACAATTATCAGACAGAGGGAAAGAAAAAAATGAATGGTAAACACAGAATACCAGCTGAGTTTGATTTTTTTGTTTTTTAGGATATCAACATCCTTTTGGAAGTGCCATCTAGTAGACTGAAGCTTGTATCTAATTGGTCAGATATAGATTAATAATTCTGTAATTCTAATTTTAGCGTATGGGAGTTTAGAAGATTAAATCAATTTTTTGGTGTATTATCAACCTGAAAAAATATGACCTCTGTAAGAGAGAAAAATATGGAGAATGCATATTAGTAGGTATTTTAAGTATCTATCACCAATATAGCCCTGAATACAAACTAATACAACCTTTTTGGAAGGAACTATGGAGACTCCTCAAAGAACTCAAATTAGACCGCCCATTTGATCCTGCAATCCCATTACTAGGCATCTACTCAGAAGGAAAAAAAATCATCTTATCATAAGGACATTTGCACTAGACTGTTTATCACAGCTCAATTTGCAATTGCAAAACCGTGGAAACAACCTAAATGTCCACCAACCCAGGAATGGATTAACAAGCTGTGGTATATGTACATCATCAAATACTATTCAGCCATTAAAAAATGGAGTTGTTACATCTTTTGTATTAATCTGGATGGAGGTGGGACACATTCTTCTTAGTAAAGCATCCCAAGAATGGAGACACATGAATCCAAGGTGTTCAATTCTAATATGAAGGCAGCAGCTGAGCTAATACAAGGGGCGGGCTAGGGAAATGAGAGGTCAAGGAGAGGGGAGGAAGAAAATGGATGGATGGTCATGGTGTATCTCTTGGGGGTGGGACACAATCGCAAGAGGGACTTTAGCTAACAACTGCAATCTGTGCAATCTAATTCTCTGTACCCTCAATAAACCCTCAACAATAAAAAATAAAAATATAATTTAAAAAAAACTCAAACAATGTAACCTAATCATTTGCAACCCTCATATTAATCTGAAATTTAAAAATAGAAGCTCTGCCTAATATAAAAAAATTTATTTTTATATATAATATAATAATATATATTATATATATTTTCTTTGGTATAGGAAATATATCTATATTTACACACACATATACACACATGTATACATATATATACATCGCTACCTGTATGTATGTAGAGGAAATGTCCACTCAGGAAATGTCCTTGGTGGATAGTTGAAAATACTTGAAGAATAGGGAGGTCTAATATTCTTTGCCTCTATGGCTCAGGAAGTATTTCCAAACTAAAATTGCAGTTTGAACATGTTACTTTAGTAAATACAATTGGAATCGACTTTAGGCCCTGGAATTATTTGGGGGTCATTTTTTCTCTACATCTTCCATTTATTTTTCTGTGTTATATACTTTCAACTTTGCAAATACCTTGAGCTAGTAATGTGTAATGCTAAGAAAACTATTCTGAAAAACATGAAAAAAATCTCAGATAAAATTATTTTAATAACTGTATTTATTCTATTCTCATACAATCAAATACAAGTCAAAATAAATAAACATATTTTCAGATGTGCAAGAACACACAATTTTTTTTCATGTATGCCCTTCAGAACAAGGCATTTGACAATAAACCACAAAAAAAAAAAGCGTCAAAAAGAAGACGGAGACTCCACTAAAGTGAAAGATTGGAACATGTCAAGAAGACAATTAGTTTCTGTTCAAACTTGAGGGCTCCAGAAGACGTGTTTCAGAGAAAATAAATTGACCTTGAGCAAGAGGAAATACTATTCTCAGGCTGGATGAGCAGGAGGGGGAATAAAAAGCCACAGTGTTGTTTTGTCAACATTAAGAATTGAAAGTTGGGGGCGGCGCCTGTGGCTCAGTCCGTAAGGCGCTGGCCCCATAAACCGAGGGTGGCGAGTTCAAACCCGGCCCCGGCCAAACTGCAACCAAAAAATAGCCGGGCGTTGTGGTGGGCGCCTGTAGTCCCAGCTACTCGGGAGGCTGAGGCAGGAGAATCGCTTAAGCCCAGGAGTTGGAGGTTGCTGTGAGCTGTGTGAGGCCACGGCACTCTACCGAGGGCCATAAAGTGAGACTCTGTCTCTACAAAAAAAAAAAAAAAAAGAATTGAAAGTTGGAGTGTCTGGTGGTGCACACCTGTAATCCCAGCACTTTGGGAGGCCCAGGTGGGTGGGTTGCTTGAGCTCAGGAGTTGGACCCTCAGGAGTTGTAGCAAGAGTGACACCCCACCTGTATTAAAAATAGAAAAAATGAGTAGGGGCCCACAGCTCGTCCCACCTACTCAGGAGGCTGAAGCAAGAGGATTTACTCAAGCCCAGGAGTTTGAGGTTGCTGTGACTTATGCCTAACACCACGGTGCCAGAATGAGACTTTGAGAAAAAAAAAAAAAAAACAATTGAAAGTTACTCAGTCGTTTTCATTTTGGGGAAATAGAAGCTATTCATTGGAGCAGACTTGTGATGTTGTTTTAATGAACTGAAATGTAGAGCAAGCAAATGCATTTGATCATCAAGAGAGGGACTTCTCCATTTATTATGTGTAGAATTTTTCTTTCATTATCAGCTCCTTATATGACCACTGGGCTTTCTGAAGTTTATTATTCTTTGGCACTAGTGCAGGCATCTTTAAGTTGGATTTTTAATCATATTCCCCATAAGCAAACATGAGAACTGCCAAAGATAACTAAAAAAAATAGTTGATTTCCTCCCAAGTGTTAAGCAAGATAACCTTTGATCACAACTATGTTGGATTACTTTCTGCCTTATTAAATGTCTTTTTATTTTTTGTATCTTTAACATTTTTAAAAATAAAATGTAATGTCTTCAAACCCAGTAAAAACCAATGGGTCCACATATTTGCACATTCTACAGAATGGGTTGTGTTTCAGAGAAAACACAGAAATCTCAGAAATTAATGGATGCTTGCATGTCACCATGATTAGATGTGATTGTTTCTCTAGATGACAATATGGTGGACATTTTAATAGGTTCAGAGAAATCTGCAAACGTCGTGTAATAGTCAACTTGATATGAAAAAGAATATTGTGGATGGTGGGAAATGAGCTATTAATATAGAAAAATGCAGCTGGCGAAGCAGCAAATAGAAAACATTAAACTGATGAGCAATTTGTCAACCTGGGGATCAGGGTCAGGATGAAAAATGTTACTACAGTGGAATCGCCCCTTAACTATTACACTTGCAGTTTTCCTGTAATGAGCAAGAAATTTTTATCAAGGGAAAGCAATTACTAAAGAATGTACCTTTGGGGAAGTAAATTTATAAGGTGAACACACTTAGACTAGAGATTAAATCTTAAAAGAAAAAATTAAAAAAGATCGGTAATGTTCTTACAAAGCACTAACATTTTATTGGTTGCCAGAAGTTGCTGACAGGTTGTTAATAACAATAGCAAGTGTTTAGAAGAGCATCAAGCTTCCTGTTAACCAGTCTGCATGACTGTCAATTTCGGAGATTCATTATTGTGTGTACACATTACCAGATAAAATCAGTAGGTGGGTTTGTTGTGCCACACTTCCCCACCCTACTCGGACGTGAGAAAATGCACTGATATTTCTATTCAGCTCCACACTAATGCACCTGACTACTTCCTGAAACATTAATCAGCCACAGCCAGAATGAAAATCAATATAACCCTGAAACATAGCTCTGGATACCAGAAATAAGTGTGAAAAGAAGACAGAGCGTGCGGCATCTTTCTCAATGTTTTGGAGAATTGTGCTAGCATTGCAAAGTACAATTGTTCTTTTTTTCCTTCTGTAAACAGCTATGGATATGAATTTTATATGACATTTTCAATGCTAGGTGATGTATTCCCAAAACAATATTATTAAAGGCTGAGTCTCTGTCCTCTACTGGCTGTTATTTATGATTGCTGCTTTGTGGCAAACAAAACTCCAAACACAAATAAATAATGGTGTGCTGTGTGTGTACTTTTCTCCCATAGTGTAAAAAGCAAAAGGGTACATTTTGGCATTTGCTCAGGAAAGGAGTCTGTTTACGTAAAACAATATTACATTTCAGAGCTCGTGTGAGGAAACAAAACTAAGCTAGGCAACAAAATCTGTTGTATGAGCTAATTGACTCAGTTGATAATTTATAACCCGAGGCATGGCAGATGAAAACCAGGCCATTGCACTTGAACAAGGCGGCTAAGCCTAATTGTTCTCCCCCCACCACACACACACACACACACACACACACACACACGCATACACAAGTACACACTAGATTATTACACGAGTGAAAGGAAGGGTGGAATCCCTGATTTTGTGATGATTTGAGATGTTTAATTTCCAGTTATTTTTAGAGCTGCTTATTCTTCCATATTTAGTTTTATTTTTTAAATAGGTGGTATGCTTCAAGTCTTGTCCCTCTAATTGTTAATTATTTAATAATTGTTGATATTTCAGCATTAGCATTTTTAAATGCCAGAAAATAATATAAAAATAGTAATGGTTTCTGTATTTTAGAGAAGAATTGGGATAGAAAGATATAAGATATGTTTATGAACAAATAAAGATTTGATAATCCTATTTCCTTCACAATCTTGATGCATTAAAAACAGAAAATTCTGGGGAATCCTATTTCATTTTATTGCACAGTTAGTTGCGCTGGGATTTAACTGTGCTCGCCTACATTACATTACTCTTACTGAAACATGGACATTGAACTTCTCGTCCATTCCCATAGCCTGTGCTTTCCATTGGGAGGGTGTTGTTATTTTTCACACACTATCTCAGGTGCATAACACACAAAGAAGAGTGTGTGTGTTATCACCAACACTATTTCATAGAAGTGGAAATAGGTGAAAAAGCAAGAATGTGTATAACCTGCTATCAGGTTAGCCAAGGTTTGTTCAGGCGTGGTTCTCTCTGTAACCCTTCACTATTATCCACCTCCTTGGAACTAATTTTTTTTTTCTTTCTTTTGTCTGCATGTCATGTTTTATTCCTCTTTACTGAGGCTTTGTCAAGATATTAACATGTCCCCATGTCATTCATCCATATTTAGTTTTAGAATAAGGCCTAGCCTTATTCTATCAGACAACCACTAGCCTTAGTGTTTTTGTTTTCCTCTTTATTACATTCCTTTAATTAAAATTATTGCCAAAAAATGCAATTCTGATTCAACCTAGAACAAATTTAGGTTATTTGTTTTTGAATTTTTCATTCTTTTCTAGGATTTTTGCTTTCATGCTGATTCACAATCTCCTGTGTTGGAAGTAATAAGATATTTTGGAAAGAGGTTGGTGTGCACATAAACTCATTTAAAAACAAAGACATTGGCCACTCCCAGTGGGAAGAACAGATCACTCAGCTTCCCTCACCCATCCGTCTTACAGTTCCAGGAGTGATATGTCAAGTTGACCTGTGATCTTAACCCTTCCCTCTTGAGATTCTGTGCTTCCGGTTCTATTTGGAAAAAGACTGAGAAGACCGCCTCTAGATTTATATATTTTTAAATACACTTAGAAATAAGGTTTTGGGCACACGGGAACTCCTGGGAACATAATATTTCCATCAGTCTTTGTTAACATCAGCTACACAGCACTGATTTACAGCGTTAGGGAGAAACTAAGAATATTTGGCAGTCTGAATTGTTGAAAGTATTAAACATTGGCTAAAAATAGTTAATTTGACTTATACTTCAGATCTTTATCATTTCTTTCCCATTGTTAACGAAGATAATTGCTCAGCAAGTATTCAAAGATATTCTCAGAAAGGCACCAAAGGCAGATATAAATCCCTAATAATAAATAATAAGGTACAGGCTGTAGAAAAATGATGTTTGAGCAATTTTTATTGCTTTAGATAGATCTTGAAATTCCTCAGGAATGGAAGAATAAATGATGATTTCTAATCCCTATAATCATGGCATTTTAATAACAAAATCCTATTTTTAAGTCACTGGAGGTGATATTTTTCAAGTTTCCTGTGTATCCTTTTAGTCCATCTCCCAAAAACCTATAACCGTAAACTTTTTATTATTGTCTCATCCTAAAATGCTAAAGAGAAAAATTATTTTCTTCAGACATTTTGTACAAACTTGCCAATCAGGAGTCGTCTGTTCGTTTTCATTCTTCCGGTCACTCTGGCTACTAATGTTACATGCAGAGTGAGTTTTGGGGGTCTTCAGGTGTTTGCCTTAAAATCACCTGAAACTTCATTGCTGCGTTCGTCTGTTAGTTATCTACTACAGGATGTTCTCAATCAGCCCTAGATGAGCTTTATGTTAAAAGATCAAAATTGCCAAGCTTTTGTGTTACCTAAGGATTATGAATAGCAGAATTATATGTTATATGCCTGCCTAGTATTGGAAAAAGAGAGGCGTTAGCCTTGGTATTTCATTTCCCAAATGATCTTGATAGTTTTTGTCTTCTCATGGGGACTCACGTACTCAAAACATCAAAATTTTCCATTATTTGCCTAACAGGATTTTACCTGATTGAGTATATATAACTCTATCCCAGAATCATCATAGGTATATTATGTATACAACTTGCATTAATTGATGTATGTAAAGGGCTTAGAACCAACCTTACGACATATGCACTATGATAATGTTTTCTGTTATGATGTTCAACTCAACTCATCTGACATAAGAGATTGTGCTCTCATTTTAAAGGTAAGTAACTGAGGAAATAACTTTCATAATTAATGTAATTAATAAATATCTTTTCTATGGTTTAAATTTACATTTTGAATTCCACAGAGGGTACTGCTTTTACCAGAATATTTTACCTATCATTTAGAGAGGAAAATAGTCTTATAATTTTAGCCTTATAACAGTTTGGAATCAATTATTCTCATATAAATAATTTTATTTTGGTAGAGAAACACCACACTTTACAGGAGATATGAATTCCACAAATAACAGTCCCACTGAACAAATTGCATGCTTCTGAAAACATATGAAGAGAAAACAATATTTAGGAACAAAATTCTTTGTTGCAAACCTCCTCAATGAAAGCTTTGAATTTTGCTCATATGACTTCATTTTGAGCTATATTGATTCTTAAATAAAATATAACTCATAAGAAGCTTTGATATATATCAGATTAAAGGCAGTAGAAAAGCTGTACAATCTACTTTAGATAAACCTCATTATTGTTGAATTTTCAATGATTGACACAAGGACTATGAGAAGAATTTAAAAAATAAAATTTCACGAAGGAAGCCGTGGTAAAAGGTATGAGCCTCAAAATTAGAAATCAAGGCATCAAAAGATAAGCCCAAAAACAATGCACTCTGCTTTTAAAGATCATCATGTTAATAAAGCATTTGATAAAGATGGCTATTTGTTGCTATTTCAAAATAATTGCTAATAGAACTAAGCTTCATTTTACTTGGAAAGTTCATTGCATTCAGTATATATTTTTTTCCAGCAATTCTACACTCACAGCAAACCCATACACTCTTAAAATCCCATGTGTGAACAGTGTACAACCACAACCAGAATGTTAAAAGATAAAATCAGGACTGTGCGTGTAGCAAGATTAAATGTCCAGATGATACCCAGGAAATGCAACGCCTCCTGTCAATTTCCCCTATGGTGCATTATCCAGACACCATTAGACAAAGAGTGTTTAAAGATCCTCTTCCACAGTGAATTAGAATGCCATTTAGTTTTTTAGTTTTAATGGGAAATGCCATTTAATTTCCCAAAATTATTGATAGCTGCAGTGTAAAATATGAAGAAAAGAGCAGAGAATTAGTATCCAGTGTTTCAATGGAGCACAAAAGAATGTTGCAAAATTAGAATGCCTCCAAGTGATGAACAAATTACACATAAGAGCATTAAGTAAGTATGTAAAAGATACCCTGATAGGATGCGTGTAATTCAAATGATCCAAACCCTTCTTGTATTCATCTATCTACAATCTACAGACACGTAATGTTTTAACAAAGGAGAGATAGTGTCACAAATAATCATAAAAGAAAATGCATGCAATTCACGTATATTTATGGATTTATTGTGGAATGTGAAGTTGTTGGGTTTTTTTATTTTGTTGATCTTTCATGGATTAAAACTACTGATTGCGTGTTTATTATATGCCATGCTCTGGGACAGTTACCAGGATAATGGGGCTTCTATAGGGTCTTTGTTTTTGTTCAAAGGTGCATTCATTTGCTGTTTTATTATTGAGTTCACCAAATGTTTGTCATATACCCAACATCTAACCAGAAGAGCGGCCAACGTTAAAGATCCAGGTCTATATATTCAGATGGGTACTGGATATCTCCAGCAAAATATCCAGTAGGCAACTTATAGTCAAAATCAAATGGACTCGTTAACTTTCCCTCACCCCGTTCACCAGTCCTTCTCTTGTACCCTCTCTGTTGATAATGAGCCTCACCTTCTGCCCCACCTCTGACACTGACTCTTCATTTTTCCTTACATCATTTCCATGTACTCAGTTAGATACTAAGCCCCATGGATGCCATCTTATAAATTATAATTAAATATTGTTCTTTCCTCTCATTCCATTTGCAGTTAATTCTGGCTTCTTTGTTCCTCATTTCTTTACCGAATTACTACAGTTAATCTCTGTGCTCTAGGTTCAATCACTTTACAGCAATTTCCTATCATTGCTTTTCAGCGTGCTTTTTCTCAACTAAAGCATACATTAACCCATGTTCTTTTTACTTTGAATTCTTCAATTCTTCAATGATTTCCAATTGCTTTAGAATAAAATCCCTATTGTACAAGCTAACAGGTCATTTGGGAACTATTTCTGCTACATTTGCCATTTTATATCTCATAATTTTATCATTTATATCCTTTTTCTTAATCACAGTGAAGCATTTGTTGTTCAAGATATACACAAGTTAATTAGAACCTTTGGCCTACAGATTTATTCAAATGAATACTTCTTAATCACCGAAGTGAACTACTTTATTTTTGCCTGACACGTTTTTAGTCCCACTTTCTGTACGGCAAGAACTAGAGTAACTCTCTTATCCTCATCAGATAAATGTGGACATAAACAAAATAAGGCCGCGGAGATTTCCTCTTTGCGTATTCTCTTCTTGAGTAAAGACAAACGGGGGCAAAAGGCACTTAGAGAAAGACACAGCTAAAAAGTGCTCCAAAAGTCATTGATACTGAGAAGATAATGCTTGACAAATCCTTTTTCCCCCAATGATAGTACTGACCAAAATAATTTTTACGCATCTATCATGATCACATTAAATTTTTCACCTTTATCTGGTAGTTTAGTGAATGATACTAATTTACCTTTAAATTTCAAACCATCTTGCATTCTCAGAATGAATTTAACTTTGTCTTCATGCATAATTAGAATTTGTATAGCAGATTTTTAAAGATTTACAGCCATATATATATATATAAAGTTTACAAATGATTTGTATGTAGCTCAATAAATATTCAAACATAAACCATATTCTTGCAACCCAAACCCAATTCAATAAATAGACCATTTGCTATAGACATAATATTTATATTCCCCTCCTTTTAGTTCATCATGTGGAAATCTAATCTTCGATGTGATTCTAGGTTATGATTTAGGTTATGAGAACAGAACCATCAGGAATGAGGTTATGATCTCATAGAAGAGACCCCAGAGACTTCCCTTCTCCCTTCTGCCATGTGATGACACAACAAGATGGACAATTATGAACCAAAAATTAGGCTCTCACTACATATCTAGATGTCTAGATTATGTAATCTGTCAGCCCTTGATCTTGGACTTCTCAGCCTCTAGAGCTGTAAGAAATAAATCAAATCTGTTGTTTGTAAGCCAGTCAGTCTTGTCACAACGTCTTGGTCAGACTCATATGCCAATATAAACTCCTTTAGTACGTCACTTAATTTCCCCCTTTTTAAAAATTTTTTTGAGACATATTCTCACTCTAGCCCTGAGCAGTGATATGATAATAGCTCATTGTAACCTTGAAATCCTGGGCTTAAGCTATTTTTATGCCTCAGCCTCCCAAGTCTCTGGGACTACAGGTGTGTGCCACCACACAGCTAATTTTTAAAATATTTATGTAGAGCCAGGGTCCTGCTATGTTTCCATGGCTTGTCTTGAACTCCCAGACTAGTTTCAGTTTTTCATTATTTTCACCAATTGAAAACACTGTCCTGGCTCAGCACCTATAGTACAGTGGTTATGGCATCAGCCACATACACCAAGTGTGGTGGGTTTGAACCTAGCCCGGGCCAGCTAAACACCAATGACAACTGCAACAACAACAACAAAAATAGCCGGATGTTGTGGCGGGTGCTTGTAGTCCTAGCTACTTGGGCGGCTGAGGCAAAAGAATCACTTAAGCCCAAGAGTTTGAGGTTTCTGTGAGCTGTGATGCCACATCACTCTACCGAGGGCAACATAGTGAGACTCTGTCTCCAAAAGAAAGAAAGAAAGAAAGAAAGAAAACACTCACCTGATTTGATATCATTATAAAATAGTACATCTTGTTTTAGAATTTACATAAGTGAATAGGAGTCTTGAAAGCAGCCTGCATCCAATGATTGCTTAGCTTACTTCCCTCCTTGTTCATGCTTGGGGCTATTCTGAAAGCCCAGTCCCTCTGGGACCTGATGTCTATGACACTTAACAAGTTACTTTATCTCTCTGAACTTTTGTTTTAATTTTCTTAAAGAAGGAAATGCTGCAATAATAATATACAGCAAATGCAGAGAATATGAGAAATATATGCGATTATTTACAGAAAGTCACTAGCAAAATGCTTAGGTTATGGTAAGTATTCATTATTTAATTCCTATTGTATGTAGAATCTATATATCACAGTCCATTATATCTGAATTCTGAATTCCTGTAGGGTTAGTTTACTGTTCAAATGTTAAAGTGTTCTCGTGATATCTGCGTTATCCTTCTTGTTTCAGTTACTATTGCTCTGTAAGAAATTATTACCAAATTGAGTCGCTTAAAACAACCACTGTATTATGTACATTATAAATTCTGAAAGTAAAGGATTCAAAAAGCCTCTGGTGGAGGTAGCTTGATTCCATTGCACCATATCGGGATCCTCCGCTGTGAAGACTGGAGGGCTGGTGGTAACTGAGATGGCTGGGGACGGGAGGCACCTGTGTGCTCCTCCACTAACACATCTCCACCTCAGCACGGAAGCCTTCGAAGCAGTGTGCTGATTGCACCATCTGCATGAGGCCTTTGTGTGAGGCGTGGCTTCCTCCTAAATAGACTCTCACTGTATTTGAATAAACTAAGCTGGACACTGCATCACCTGTTCTTATGTAGCCCCAACAGTCACGCAGCATTAATTTCTGCCATTTCTGTTGCTTACAAGAAAGTCACAAGCCCACTAAAAGCCTTACCAAAATAGCTAATATTGTGGAACGTCCTGGAGTAACTATTTTTTTTATAATCTTTTCAAGCTTAGGTCTCAAAATTGTGGGGCTGTTCTCCATATCCAATTTATGAGGGAATCTGAAAGCTCATTTTGTGATATGACTGCAAACAAGGAAGTAAAAGTGAAAGTTGCCGTGGGGATTATAACTCAGAGTCCTGGACTAGTCTGGCATTTCCCCAGCATTGTCTATGGAAGTGATATTTATGTCTACAGAAGTGATACTTAGGCTCAGAAACAAGTGTTTTCTGAAATTGTAAATACTTATCTCGCTGACAATTAATCCTAAAAAGAACACAGGTGTCTCATACCAAGCATCTCCCACTAGATGACACCTGCTTCAGATAACAACCTCTCAGATGAGAACAGGGACTCGCTAGTTGCCGTTCACTAGGGGAGGATTTGACGCACACTTGTGTGGAATGGCATATAATCAAATGCTCTCTAACAGCCTACAAGACAGTTCTTGTCAACAAAACAGACCTCACTGGTCCGAGACATTTGTGTTCATTTAGTACGTTAACAATCAAAAGTGCCATAGCTAATCATTCCCAAAGAAGACTAGTGAGAGTTGTCCCTGTCCTCTAAAGATTACTCTTGACTCTCAGCAGAAAGAACACTTAGCCATAGAATGACAGGGGACATTGCCACATCCAAAGATTTCTGTGAGATGTGCTTGATACTACAGAAAAAGTAACAAAGAAACCATATCATCATCCTCATTACTAATAGTCAGTTATCTCCATGCATATTTTTAAGAAGTACACAAAATAGTTTATATTATTTTCCTTCTTTTATCATTAAAATATTACCACAAGAAAAGGATAATTTAATTTTCACAAGGGTACATATCTTTGAAATGGCCTCATCAACATCTCAAACAGTTTTGGTTTTGTTCTGGCTTTTCTGTTTATTGACATTAAATCCTAGGGATTGGCACTAGACTATTTTGCTTTCATGCAAATAAAAGATTTTATAAATCTTCATAAAAATCATTAATTACAATAAATGTTTGCCAGCAAAGTCCACTGTTCCTCCTGACTGCATGTCTCTGTCAGCCTTGAGTACTGCTTGTTACTGGATCAGACAGAAGGAAATTCAACCGACAGGTGGTAGTTCTGCAACCTGCCTTTGTGGTCTTACATGTCACCACTTATACCATGACAGTAACTGCACAGGTTGATGAAGTTTCTGGTATTACTGACTTCTAAAACATTATTTGGAAGACATCCACCTGCAGCTCCAACGTGTAAACAATGTGAAAGTAATTACCATCATGTTCATCTCAAGAAAAAGATAAAATGTTAACTCAAGAAGTTTCTTTAGGCACATCAAAGAGTTGAAGTGGCAGACAAAACTACCAACATTACACGCAAAATTGTAACACCAGTAGTGTGCGGCAAGAGAGGAGCGCAGAAGAAATATGTGATGTAATACCAGGTAAGGTTTTGGGAACTAGTGCACACCTTAACATCCCGAAGTTTAAAAGAACGAAAGAACTAAAGCACGGCAGAGGTACAAAGGTGGAATTAAACTGGAAATCAGTCACAGAAAGATAGCTGGAAAACTCTCCAAGTGTTTAAAGATTAAATAATATACTCCTAAGTCACATACGGGTCAAAGAAGATGACTCAAGAGAAATTTTAAATGTTTTTAATTAAGTGAAAATAAAAACACAACTAGAGAGATTTGTGAAAAGCAGCAAAAGCAGTGCTTAGAGGAACATTTCTAGCACTGGATGCATATAGTATAATCAAAGCATATGCCTTAGGAAAATAGAGAATGAAGAACAATTAAAAACCCAATGACAGTGCCTGTAGCTCAGCAGCTAGGGTGCTGGCAACATAAACCAGGGCACTGTGGCAGGTGCCTGTAGTCCCAGCTACTCAGGAGGCTGAGGCAGGAGAATCGGCTAAGCCCAAGAGCTGGAGGTTGCTGTGAGCTGTGATGCTACGGTACCCTACCAAAGGCAAAATAGTGAGACTCTGTCTCAAAAAAAAAAAACCACCACCACCACCGCCAACAACAAAACAGATTACCCAAGATTAGTATGAAAACGTCTATGCACACAAACCAAAAAACTTGGACAAAATGGATAATTTTTTTTGAAACACAAAACTTACCAAGCTCAAATCATGAAAAAGTAGAAATACAGAAAGTAATGAGATTGAAATGGCAATTTAAAACTCCCACAAAATAAAGCCCCAGACCAGGCAGATTTACAGTCAAATTTAACCAGACCTACAGAGAAGAATTGGGATCCATGCTAAAACTGTTTCATACCATCAAGGAGAGAATCCTCCTTAACTCATCATAATAATTTATATGGCAAAATTATTAATTGGAAAACAGAATAACAATAGAGAAAATCAATGAAATTGAAAGCCAGTTCTTGAGAAAAACCAGTAAGATTGATATGACTCTAACCTAGAAAAAAGGAAAGAAATGAGAAATTGCCAAATCAGATACAAAATAGAGATGTTCACTACTTATCCAATAGCTATTCCATGAAAAATGAAGTAACAAATCTTACTCAAAAATTTGCTAACTTAAAGTGAACCATTTCCTTGAAAAATAAAATCTACCAAAACCCACAGAGAAAAATAGATAATATAAAAATGTATTTATCTATTAGAAAAATAAATAAAAAATTAATAACCTCCCGAAAGAAAACATCAGTCACAGAGTTTTCCAGTAGTGAATTTTACCAAGCATTTAAGGGAGAAATAATACCAATTCTCCATGATCTATTACAGAAAATAGAAGCACAAGGAACATTCCCCAAATTGAACACTCCCAAACTCATTCTTTGAGAAGGAATTTTTCTAATACCAAATACAGATGAAGACGTTAGAAGAAAGAAAACCCCAGATAAATATCGCTCATGAAAATAGAACATGCTCCGATATACATATACACATATGCATATCAGCAAATATATACTGCACTGTTTAAAATGAATATGAAAGGTTGTGCACCATGATTACTAATCAGCTGTGATAAAGTAGTTTGTTGATGAAATAATATAAATATCAATTAATGGAATATGGTAAAGAGTCAAGAAATAAAGCAACACAACTGTATCCAAGTGAGCTCTGATAAAGAAGCTAAGAGGATTCAGTGGAGAAGGGATAATCTTTCTATAAACGGTGATGGGACATTTGAACATCTGTGTACAAAAAAAAGTATATAAAACCAGGCCTTTCTAGATATGAAAATTAATTCAAGGCAGATTACAAACCCAAATGTTGAAAGCACAAACTGTAAACATTTTTAAGAAAAAATTATAAGACAAATATATTTGACCATGGTGTGGCAATGAATTTTCCAATACAATATGAAACCACAATCCATAAAAGAAAATATTTATACATTATGCTCTGTTAAACTTAAAAAAATTATTTGTTCTGGGAATAAAAACATTGTTAGGGTAAAACAGCCACCACAGACTTGGATAAAATATTTACAAATCATCGATTTAATAGTGGACTTATAACCAAAACACTTAAAGAATTTTTTAAACAGAAAGAAGAAAACAAATCCAATTTATATAAAAGAACAAAAGGTTTGGAAAGACACCTCCCTAAAGATGTACAGATGGGAAATAACTATGTTGTTGGTACTCAACCGATTTCTCATCAAGTAATTGTAAGTAAAATAATAGTTGCATACCATGGTACACCTGTTAGAATGGCTGAAATTTTAAATAAACAAAACCAAACATGACAATACCAATTGCTAATTAAGATGAGGAGCAACGTGAATTCTTATTCATTGTAAGAGAAAATGTAAAATGGCATAGACATTTTGGGACGCAGTGTGAAGGTTTCCTTAAAAGCTAAAAATAGCTCTCTGTGAGAGGCAGCAGTCACACTCCAAGGTATTTACTCAACTGATTTGAAAGTTATGTCCATGCAGACACTTGCACAAACATATCATAGCCGTCTTATTCACAATCTCCATATGTCCTTCCGTAGCGCCCTCAAGCTGTGATACTCAACAGTGAAAGGAAATGGGCCACCAAGCCCGGGAAAGACATGGATGGTTCTCAATGCGTATTGCCAAGTGAAAGAAGCGGTGTGAGGAAACTCCATGCCAGGTGATCTCTGTGTTCAGACACATGGGAAGTGGCTGCGGTGAATTGAATACTGTCTGCCGGCTGTTCGCATGTGAAGGTGAGGGCTGAACAGGTAGAAGCAAAGAGGAATTCTTAGGGCCGTGAAACTCTAGCTATAAAATTAAGAAAGCTATGATAGTATTAAATTTCTTCCCAGATTCTCATGGACCACTTTGTAGATTTCTTTGACTGCCTGGCAAGATTTAGATTTCCAAATTAAACGATATTTGTGTAATAATATGATACCGTGAACCAAACCATAGCAATAGCCACAAATACATGTGACCTTCTCTTTCCTATTTTTCAAAGAAAAAAAAAAAAGTAATTTAGTCTGGTATTTTCTACCATCTTGGTATATTTTGTATTTCTCAATTAAAAAATAAAAAATAAAAACAATTTTAAAAAGCCACATGGTCTTTTTCTCCTAATTTGTACCATTATCTAAAAAGATCTGAGTACTCACCTTCCCAGTGGCTGATGTCATTAGGATACACCAGGTTTGGATAGAAGATACCTAAAAATTCTAGGAAATGCACTGCTATGGTTCTTATTGTAATAACTCTGGAGTATCACAGATATTTGAAGAATTTGAGGATTTTATGCTCCATCATGACTGTTCATCATATTCAGTAAAGTTTGTGTTAGTAACCGCTTTGTTTCTAGAGATGTAAGGGTGTGTGTTTCCATGTGTGCATGTGTGTGAATATAGGAGTATTCAGATGCCTGTATAGGAATGTGAAAAGCCCAAGGAGAGGGACATAAAGTTAGAAATTAAATCAGGGAATTTATACTATTTCCTTTAAGACTGATATTGATAGATAGGGACTGTCTCTGGTCATTTTGCTAAATATTCATATTTTTTTGGTCCTTTTCCTCCTCTCTTACAGTTTGTCTTGCAGTTTGGTGGTTTTCTGCAGTGATCATATTTGGTTTATCTTCCCTACTGTTATATCTGCTCTACTCAGGAATTTTATGCTTTTTGTGTATGTTTTGTGATGACACATATCATTTTTTTCTAATCTAGGTATAAGACTTCTTTAAGCATTTATTTAAGACTGTGTCACTTTCATTTCTGAAGGAGAGATTTGTTGGGTATAGTATTTTGGTTGACAGTGGGTTTTGTTTTTTTTTTTCCTTTATAAATGTTTCATCCCATTCTCTCCTGGCCTGTAAAGTTTTTGCTGAGAAGTCTACTGTTAATCCAATGAAAGTTTCCTCCTTTGTGACTTTACATTTTTCTCTTGCTATTTTTAGAATTATTTCATTGTCTTCTTTAGGTTTTTAGAATCATTTTGTTGTTTTATTACTTTTGATGGTTTGACTGCTATGTTCCTTGGAAAAGACCTTTGTGGCATGCTCCACTTGAGGATCTTAGAGCTTATAAATCTGGGTGTACATATATCTTCCAAACCGTAAGAGGCTTTCAAGCCATCTATGACTTTTCTCATCTCTATTCCTCTGGAACTCCCACAATGCAAAGGTTTTATTTCTTTATTTATTTTTGTTTTCCTTGTTTATTAAAAGAAAATGCTTTCAAGTTTATAAATCCTCTCTTTCTCTTGACCTAGTGTGTTGTTAAAGCTCTCAATTGGATTTTTAAGTTTTATTCATTGAATTCTTTTTTTTATTAAATCATAGCTGTGTACATTAATGTGATCATGGGGCACCATACACTGGTTTTATAGACCGTTTGACACATTTTCATCACACTGGTTAACGTAGCCTTCCTGGCATTTTCTTAGTTATTGTGTTAAGACATTTACATTCTACATTTACTAAGTTTCACATATACCCTTGTAAGATGCACCGCAGGTGTAATCCCACCAATCACCCTCCCTCTGCCCACCTTCCCCCTCCCTTCCCTCCCTCATTCATCGAATTCTTAAGATAAGATCTATCTCCTTGTTAAATTTCTCATTCTTATTATGAATTATTTTCTTATTTTTGCTGAATTGTCTATGTGTATTATCTTGTATCTTCCTGTTGAAGCTGAGTAGATTTGTTTTATAGTACACATTTAAAGGAGTGTTTTGGCTTATTTCTGGTGCACGCAATAGTGTATTTTCCATATAATTTATTTGGCTACAATCAATGTCAGTGGTGTCTACAAGTGTCTCAGTGGCTGGGATTACTTGGGAAGGTCCTGATGTAGCTTTTTTGGAGAGGAGGATACCAGCTGAACAAGTTTTGGGGTCTTCCAGGAGCAAACACAAGCATGCAGCATCTCTGCTGTTAGAATAAGTGAGGTTTCTGGCCTTGGTGACAGCAGACCCCCACAGGGGTCAGGTTTGTGGGTCATTGGGTGGTGAATACTGGCATATAGTTATCCCACCATTTGAGAGGAAGGGGTGCTGAGGACAGTCATGGGCCATAGGTGAACATCTCTAGGTTCTTAGGGATGTACCCATCATCTTTCCCTTTCCTGGGGACAGTTTCCCTATTGCACTGGAATGCCTAATCTCCGAGGTTTACGATGGTGCATAAGTCCAAGTGACAGGGTCATCACTGCACCACTGCAGTGCAGATATGGGAGATTTCAGAAGGGTCCCAGGAATGTACACAGAGGCCATTGGGCCTCAGGGAAGGGGAGGAAGTACTCTGAAGGTGGTTCCACTCTACAAATGGCTCTGTGTTGCAGCAGCCTGAGTCCGGGGAACAGGAGGAATCCAGTGTGGATTCCCTTCTGGAATAATGTAATAGTGTGGATTACGGGCAGCTCCTCATACTGGGTTTAGAGCGTGTGAGAGCTGCGGGATTCTCTTGTTGCTAGGGTGGCAGGCACTCACAGTGAGACTGTGGACGGATAGGGATCTCCTGCTTACCTTTCCCCTGTACCAGGGAATCTCTCTTGGCTCTCAACCAGTTCCTGCTGGCTGCCTTGCTTCCCTCTCTGATACCATCCTGAGTTTATAGGCCTCAGAGGGTCTTTGTTACTATTTTCCTGAATTCCGATGTTCTTCTTTAGATACTCTGTTCAACATGTGGTTATCTATTTGTTGTTTTGATTTTTCTTTGGGGAGGAGGCAAGTGTTCGGCCCCTCTATTCACTCTTCTTGACCTGTATGTTCTAAATGGGAGAGAATAAGTTTGTGTTTAAATTTTTTAGAACCAAGTTTGCCCAAGAGATTATTACAGCTCAAAAAAAGAGCAATTTGGAGAAATTAGAATAAGAATTACAGCTTCACAGCAAAAGAAAGAAAGCAATTCAGATTCTTTCCTAAGAGCAGCTTTAGCAGGAAAAAAGGGCCTGTGGGAAAGAGAAGTTAAAGATATTGGGTAATTTTATGGCTAGGGAATGCATACCTCAGCTGAGTTTCAGAAATTGAGCTTTCTAAGAGTATTTATTCATGTGATAAGAAGAATGTTTTTAAACTTTCAATCTTTTCTAAAAATGCATGTCCTAGTACCATTATAATGCATTTTTAAGATAAAATACTCAGGTAATTTAGTATTTAATTATGATGATTATCTAAAATTATTATTATTTTTTTTTTCTAGAGACAGAGTTTCATTGTACCGCCCTCAGTAGAGTGCCGTGGCGTCACACGGCTCACAGCAACCTCCAACTCCTGGGCCTACGCGATTCTCCTGCCTCAGCCTCCCGAGCAGCCGGGACCACAGGTGCCCGCCACAACACCTGGCTATTTTTTTTGTTGCAGTTTGGCCGGGGCTGGGTTTGAACCTACCACCCTCGGCATATGGGGCCGGCGCCCTACTCACTGAGCCACAGGTGCCGCCCTAAAATTATTTTTAAATATAAAACATTAATGAATAATTAAATATTATTTCAGTAAGGAATATCTTTGCAGTGCTAGGAATTTGCATGCAAAATTCTTTGAAAGGGAAAAATGTAACAGAGCACTGCTGGCTTCATCATAATTAAGCCTTCAAATTAGAGGATGGTGAAGAAATTTCCCACAGTAATAGAGACAAAATTAGCTGATACAAACATATGCATGGTTCTAGAAAGTGTCCCTGTTGTTTTCAATAGTATTGTCTTAGGCTAGAAAAAAATTAATATAGTAACATAACTTCAAGGAGGAAGTTTGTTAAATACGCTTAGATAATAGGATTGCACTTCAGAATTTAATAATGCTATCAGTACTTGGAACACATTTCTAAAAACTGTTTAAACAGAGGATTTCTTTCTTTGTGAAATACATTTCTAAACAATTTATATTATTACTGAAACTTTTTCCTAAGGAAAATGCAGTTGAACTTTGATTACCGAGTACAAGAATGTAATAACTTTTATTTCAAAGGAAGTATGACGCGTGCTGTCAAACTCGGATTGTTCACAAGACACTGTCACAAACATTTTTCTTCTCTTGCTCGCATCCAGAACCAATTTAAACATAAATAAAATATTTCCTGAGAATCACTTATTTGGCAAATGTTCAAGTGAAAACAAAAAAGCATTTTTTTGAATGTCATACAAGAATTACCTATAAATATACCACAGTCACAAGTACACTGCTGCATAGTAATATTGGGTATGATTACTAAAAAACAGCTTGTTTACTATTCTTCAAAAGTTGGTGACATTTGATAGAAATATTGTCCTAGATGTGTATTATTTCCCATTAAATTTCTTAGTGATAATATTCCTCAGAATGTTAACTAACTGTAAAGGTGTTATTTGGATTTATTTAGTCTAATAATTCATTGGCTCCTATTTCTTTCTGAGCTAAAGGACTGACACTAAATATCAGAGGTGAACTACCGAACTCAGACTTCATGACATTAGGGCAGCGGTTCTCAACCTGTGGGTCAAGATCACTTTGTCATAATGAAAATACATCTTGCATATCAGATATTTACATTATGATTCATAACAGTAGCAAAATTATAGTTATGAAGTAGCAACAAAAATAATTTTAAGGTTGGGGGTCACCACAACATGAAGAACTGTATTAAAGGGTCACAGCATTAGGAAGGTTGAGAACCACTGCACTAGAGCCTCTGCTTACTTACTGCTACCGTACATCTTCCTAAAAAGGTCAAAATAGGCCAATATCTTTACATAATTAGTAACTGCTGGATAGCTACTTCTTGGCAGTCCCACCTGCAACCATTCTGCAGTGCAAAGACTAAGACTGATTTAGGCTGCAAAGAAGTAAAATTAAAATTCTCTATCCTACAGAATCCTCCCGAATGGTTAAAGGGAAACACTTCTAACTCTTCAGCAGAAGTGCACAATCTATTTTTTTTTTCATAGACCATTTGACACATTTTTATCACAATGGTTAACATAGCCTTTCCAGCGTTATCTCAGTTACTGTGCCAAAACATTTACATTCTACATTTACCAAGTTTCGCAAATACCCCTGTAAGATGCACCACAGGTGTGATCCCACCGATCCCCCTCCCTCTACCCACCACCCCCCCTCCCTTTCCCACTTCCCCCTATTGTTAGGTTGTAACTGGGTTATAGCTTTCATGTGAGAGCCCCAAATTAGTTTCATAGCAGGGCTGAGTACATTGGGTACTTTTTCTTCCATTCTTGAGATACTTTACTAAGACGAATATGTTCCAGCTCCATCCATGTAAACATGAAAGAGGTAAAGTCTCCATCTTTCTTTAAGGCTGCATAATATTCCATGGTGTACATATACCACAATTTATTAATCCATTTGTGGATCGATGGGCACTTGGGCTTTTTCCATGACTTAGCAATTATGAATTGGGCTGCAATAAACATTCTGGTACAAATATCTTCGTTATAATGTGATTTTTGGTCTTCTGGGTATATGCCCAGCAGAGGGATTACAGGATTGAATGGCAGATCTATTTTTAGATCTCTGAGTGTTCTCCATATATCTTTCCAAAAGGAATGTATTAATTTGCATTCCCACCAGCAGTGAAGAAGTGTTCCCTTTTCTCCACATCCATGCCAACATCTCCGGTCTTGAGATTTTGTGATATAGGCTAGTCTCATTGGAGTTAGATGGTATCTCAAAGTAGTTTTGATTTGCATTTCTCTGATGATTAAAGATGATGAGCATTTTTTCATATGTCTGAAGGCCGTGCGCCTGTCTTCTTCAGAGAAGTTTCTCTTCAAATCCCTTGCCCAGCCTGCGATGGGATCCCTTGTTTTTTTCTTGCTGATGCGTTTGAGTTCTCTGTGGATTCTGGTTATTAAACCTTTGTCAGAGATATACCCTGCAAATATCTTCTCCCATTCTGAGGGCTGTCTGCTTGCTCTGCTTACTGTGTTCTTAGCTGTGCAGAAGCTTTTTAATTTGATCAAGTCCCAGTAGTGTATTTTTGAAGCTGCTTCAATTGCCCGGGGGGTTCTCCTCATGAAATACTCACCCAGACCAATTTCTTCAAGGGTTTTCCCTGCACTCCCCTCTAGTATTTTTATAGTTTCATGTCTTAAGTTTAAATCTTTAATCCAATGAAAGTCTATCTTAGTTAATGGTGAAAGGTGTGGGTCCAATTTCAGTCTTCTGCAGGTTGCCAGCCAGTTCACCCAGCACCATTTGTTAAATAGGGAATCTTATTCACCACTGAATGTTTTTAATTGGCTTGTCAAAAATCAAATAGCAGTAAGTAGCTGGATCCATCTCTTGGTTCTCTATTCTGTTCCAGATGTCTAATTCTCTGTTTTTGTGCCAATACCATGCTGTTTTGATCACTATCGATTTGTAGTAAAGTCTGAGGTCTGGTAGTGTGATTCCTCCTGTTTTGTTTTTATTTCTGAGTAATGTCTTGGCTATTCAAGTTTTTTTCTGATTCCATATAAAACGAAGTATTGTTTTTTCAAGATCTTTAAAATATGACAGTGGAGCTTTAATAGGGAGTGCGTTGAAATTATATATTGCTTTGGGTAGTATGGACATTTTGATAATGTTGATTCTTCCTAGCCATGAGCATGGTATGTTTTTCCATTTGTTAACATTTTCAGCTATTTCTTTTCACACAGTTTCATAGTTCTCTTTATAGAGATCTTTCACATCCTTTGTTAGATAAATTCCCAAATATTTCATCTTCTTTGGCACTACTGTGAATGGGATAGAGTCCTTAACTGCTTTTTCAACTTGACTGTTGTTGGTGTATATAAAGGCTACCGATTTATGAATGTTGATTTTGTAACCTGAGATGCTGCTGTATTCCTTGATCACTTCTAGGAGTTTTGTAGTAGAGTCCCTAGTGTTTTCCAGGTACACAATCATATCATCTGCGAAGAGCAAAAGTTTGATCTCGTCTGACCCTATATGGATACCCTTGATCGCCTTTTCTTCCCTAATTGCGGTGGCTAAAACTTCCATTACAATGTTGAAAAGCAATGGAGACAATGGGCAGCCTTGTCTGGTTCCTGATCTGAGTGGAAATGATTCCAATTTAACTCCATTCAATATGATATTGGCTGTGGGTTTGCTGTAGATGGCCTGTATCAGTTTAAGGAAAGTCCCTTCTAGACCAGTTTTCTTGAGTGTTCTGATCATGAAGGGATGCTGGACATTATCAAAAGCTTTTTCTGCATCAATTGAGAGAATCATATGGTCTTTGTTTTTTAATTTGTTTATGTGCTGAATTACATTTATAGATTTACGTATATTGAACCAGCCTTGACACCCTGGGATAAAACCAACTTGGTCATGATGTATAATTTGTTTGATGTGTTGCTGGATTCTGTTTGTTAGCATCTTGTTGAATATTTTTGCATCTATATTCATTAGTGATATCGGTCTATAATTTTCTTTTCTTGTTGGGTCTTTTCCTGGTTTGGGGATCAGGGTGATGTTTGCTTCATAGAACGTGTTGGGTAGTCTTCCTTCTTTTTCTACCTTTTGGAACAGGTTGAGTAATATAGGTACTAATTCCTCTTTAAAGGTTTGGTAGAATTCTGATGTGAAACCATTTGGTCCCGGGCTTTTCTTTTTAGGGAGGTTTTGTATAGTTGATGCTATTTCTGAACTTGATATGGGTCTGTTCAACATTTCCACTTGATTCTGGTTAAGTCTTGGAAGGTGGCGTGCTTCCAAGTATCGGTCAATTTCCTTCAGATTTTCATATTTCTGAGAATAAAGTTTCTTGTAATATTCATTAAGGATTTTTTTGATTTCTGTTGTTATTTCGTGGTTGTTGTTTCTGATTGATGATATTAGAGATTTTACTCTTTTTTTCTGATTAGGTTGGCCAGAGGTTTATCTATTTTATTGACCTTTTCAAAAAGCCAGCTTTTTGATTTATTGATCTGTTGTATTATTCTTTTGTTTTCAATTTCATTTAATTCTGCTCTAATTTTGGTTATTTCTTTTCTTCTGCTGCATTTGGGGTTGAAGTGTTCTTCTTTCTCCAGTTGCTTGAGATGTTCCATTAAGTTATTGACTTCCTCTCTTTCCGTTTTCTTGAGGAAGGCTTGCAGTGCTATAAATTTCCCTCTTAGGACTCCCTTTGCAGTATCCCAGAGGCTCTAGTAATTCATGTCTTGATTGTTGTTTTGCTCCAAAAATATGGTGATTTCCTTCTTAATCTCATCTGTAACCCATGTATCCTTCAGCATAAGGTTGTTTAGATTCCATGCTTTTGTATGGGTATGCAGGTTCCTGTTGTTATTGAGTTCAACTTTTATTCCATCATGGTCTGAGAAGATGCAAGGAATAATTTCTATTTTTTTAAATTTGCTGAGGTTAGATTTGTGGCCTAGGATGTGGTCTATTTTGGAGTATGTTCCATGGGCTGATGAGAAGAATGTGTATTCAGTTTTTTTGGGATGAAATGTTCTGTAGATGTCTGTTAAGTCCAGATGTTGAATGATTGAGTTTAAATCTAAAATTTCTTTGCTTAGCTTCTTTTTGGAGGATCTATCCAGGACTGCTAAAGGGGTGTTAAAATCTCCAACTACTATGGAAGTGGAGGAAATCGAGTTGCTCACGTCTATTAGAGTTTCTCTTATAAATTGAGGTGCATTGTGGTTGGGTGCATAAATATTAATAATTGAGATCTCATCATATTGAGTATTGCCTTTAACAAATATGAAGTGTCCATCCTTATCTTTAATTATTTTGGTTGGTTTAAAGCCTATTATGTCTGTGAACAGGATTGCAATGCCTGCTCTTTTCTGCTTTCCATTTGCCTGGAATATAGATGACCATCCTTTCACCCTGAGTCTGTATTTGTCTTTTAAGTTAAGATGTGACTCTTGTATGCAACAAATATCTGGCTTGAGTTTTTGTATCCAGTCAGCTAACCTATGCCTCTTTAGAGGACAGTTTAAGCCATTCACATTGATGGAGAGTATTGATAAGTCTGGTGGAATTTTGGGTATCAAGTTTTTCAAAGGTCCAGTGGACATTTTTAATCCTTTCACCAGTGTGGAAGTTGGAGTTTGATCCGAAGTTTCTGAGTGAGTTTACTTTTGTGGTATAGGATTGGGTTGGTCATTGTGGAGGATAGGTCTGAGAATATCCTGAAGAGCTGGTTTACTTATGGCAATTTTTTTCAACATATGAATGTCATTGAAGTATTTAATTTCTCCACCATAGATGAAACTCAGTTTAGCTGGATACAAGATCCTGGGTTGAAAGTTATTTTTCTTTAGGAGATTAAAAGTTGATGACCACTCTCTTCTGGCTTGAAAAGTTTCAGCAGAGAGATCTGCAGTTATTCTAATATTCTTACCTTTGTATGTAATAGTTTTCTTTCGCCGGGCTGCTTTGAGAATCTTCTCTTTCATGTTAACTTTAGTGAAGCTAATTATGATATGTCTGGGGGATGACTTATTGGGGTTGAATCGTGCTGGGGTTCTGAAGCTGTCTGCTATCTGAATTTCAGATTCTCTAGGCATGTCTGGAAAATTTTCTTTCATAATTTCATGTAGAAGGGCCTCTGTGCCCTTCGAGGCCACTTCATCATTCTCAGAAATCCCAATAATTCGTATATTGCTTTTTTTCAAATTATCTGAGAGCACTCTGAGTGAGTGATCCATTTTTGCTCTCCATTTCTCTTCCTCTTTGAGAGATTGGGAGCATTCGAAGACTTTATCTTCAATGTCAGAAATCCTTTCTTCTGCTTTTTCCATTCTGTTGCTGAGGGATTCTACTGTATTTTTCATATCTTTGAGGGCTGTAAATTCTTGCTTCAGTGTGTCTAAGTCTTTGGTGGTTTTGTCTTTAAATTCGTTAAATTCTTGAGACAACTTTTGAATTTCTCCTCGAATTCCTAATTCCATTTTATTAATCTTGTCTGCAATCCAAATTCTGAATTCGATTTCTGACATCTCAGCCAGTTGTTTATGAATGGGATCTTCAATCACATCTGCCGTATCTTTTCTTGGGGGGTTGATCTATTCTCGTTATTCATATTACCAGAGTTTTTCCGCTGATTCCGCCCCATGGTTATTTTACTCCCTTTGATTTTTCCCCTGGGGCTTTATCAAGGGCCCATACAGTGTTGTGGCCTGAGAAACTGGGGCCCTGTCTTGTGTGGTGGAGCTAAGTGGTTCTGTCTTGTTTTCAGCTGGTTTCTGTTTGATCCTATTGCAACTTCTACTCTGGCTTGAAGTCTCAGCTTTTGTTTGCGTCCTTGTGATCACAGCTTGCCTCAGTGGTGTTGATGTGCGTTCTTCAACCTTCTCTCTTGGTGTGGCTCAAGTCCACCAGGATACTTACTAAATTCCTGTCCCTTAACTCTCCTTCTGGATGGGAGCCTCTGTTGAAAGCTGGCTTCAGTCCGCCATCTTGTCTCCCTCCAGAGGTGCACAATCTATATCGTACGTATGTGGATAGGTGGCCTAAACAAATATTTCTGTCTTCAGTATTAAAAAATGAATTGTTATGAGAAACCGAAGCAGAAAACCAAGAATGGTAGCATGATAATTGACAAACATGCTGCTCATAAAAACCAAGACAGTAGAAGGATGATGTTATTTATAGGATAAGGATATACACAGGTTTCCTTTTTGACCTCATCCCAGGCTATCAATTTGGTCAGAAGTACTAACTTAATTGAATAATGCTGACCTGGAGGTTTTCTTCTTATCCTAAAATGTTAACCAAAACAAACATAGGTAGGCTAAGAAATAAACACATTTATAAAACAGGAAAAAAGGAAAAAAAAAAACAAAACACAAAACACAACAATGTCCTGGTACAGCAATGATAGCTTTTCATAATTGAATATGACTGATTTACCTACATTCTCTTATTTTTTATACAAATCTCCTAAATAGATTCTGTTATCCCTATTTTACAGTCAAGAAAACTAAGCCTTCAAGTTGAGTGATTTCCCTAGGATTCATCACTAAGAAATGGCTGAATTTGATCTAAGATCCATCTTACTCCAAAGACAGGGCTCTTAGCTCCTTCACTTGGGTCATTCAAACACAAATTAAGCCAAAACTCTGTATATTGACAATGTAACGACTATAACACAGACTTGCACAATCTCACCAAAAGTCCTGTATAATCCAAAGAAGATGTCTACAAAGTTACAGTAATTTGCAGAACTATTTGTGCATTTGGAGGACATGTATTTGAAAGAGAATGCACTTGTATTTACAAATTCTCATGATTCCTTAACAAAGAAGAAATTTCCTAAGGATATCCTTGGTAGCCTCGGGAGGGTATTGCTTGCTCCCTTGGTAGAAGATTAAAGATGTGATTTAAAAATAGCCAGCAATTAACAAGCATGTTTTTAGACATGCTTAGATTAATAATAGCCTAGTTGGTATTGTGGGAAGCTTTCACCTAATGGAAATTCCACAATAGCCTCAGAGAACTATAAAAGCTACTCAAGGAATTTGGTTTCAAGGATATTCAGAGTCTCAGACTTTGTGTTCCTGTTTATAACATACATAGAACCGAGCCATATAGTAAATAGTATGGTTTCAGATTTTGGACTTCAGACACTACATAAAGCACAACATTAAAAAACAATTAAAATGCCAGGGGTGGTGGCTCATGCCTGTGCTCCTAGCACTCCTGGAGGCCAAGACGGGTGGATTGCCTAAGCTCACAGGTTCAAGACCACCCAAGACAGAGCAAGACCTCATCTCTGAAACTATACAGGCATTGTGGCAGGTGCCTGTCCTCCCAGCTACTTGGGAGGCTGGGGCAAGAGAATTGCTTAAGCCCAAGAGTGTTAGCTTGCTGTGAGCTGTGACACCATGACACTCTACTCAGGGCTACAAGGTGAGACTGTTTCAAAAATAAATAAATAAATAAATAAATAAATAAATAAATAAATAAATAAATAAATATAAAAACATACTACTTGATTCCTTGGAACTCACTTTTTCTTAGTTTACTCCCACATAAAGATTCGTTAATGCAGAACTCTTCTTTTATATTCATAATTATTACTGAGAAGTCTAACAAACTTCCGTTTATATCAGTGTTTTTCAAACTTTTTTATCTCACAGCACACACTTGAACCTATAATTAAACTTCCTTGGCACACTTAAATTATGTTGATTTAAAAAATTAGTTAAAAAAATATATACTTACTTTCAAAAACAATTTAATTACTGATCTTTAAAAATTTTTGTAGTGTTATGCCCAGGAGTCTCTCAAAGACCCCACTGCCAGACAAGTTGAATTTAAATGAGTCCTTTCATTGAAGAGCCAGCCGGTGACTGCCTCAGTGTCCCAAAATGGGGTTTCTGAGAGCAGTGCCAAGGGCTTAAGGGGTCGGGCTTTTTAAGGCTTGGTCTGCATCTTGGTTGGCACCCAGGCTGCCCAGGTGCATCGGGTAGGTTAGCAAGCATTATACAGAAGCATACTTTTGCAGTTCATTGGTGATACATCTTTGCTTCAATAATTTCCCACCTGGTATTTCTTAAAGGTCAGTCAGGGACAGTTGGTACCTCCCAGTCTGTTTCTTAAGGAGTTAGTCAAGCAAGAAGTCAGTGAGCCCATGTTTCTTGGGAGTGAACCAGACTTACTCCATTTTGTTGAGGGTCTGTGGCCCAGAAATTTGCTAGGAGTTAACTGGTATTTTTCTACCTTAGTCTAAGCCTAATAGCAGTACACCTAAGATCCTCTCCTGGTACACTGGTTGAATATCACTGGTTTATTTGGATGATGTGTATTGATATTCAAACATTTAAAACTATTCATGTAATAACTCATTCAAAATAACTGTGTTAAATAACAATGCGTACTAGCCTCACATGAACAGCAACACATTTATTTTTTTAAAAAATACATTTTATTGAAAACAATTTTTGGTTTATATTTTTCTCAAATATTTTTGATTTCTGGCTTGTAAGAGTCTCACTCTCAGATCTGCTTCTCTGTGTTTATTTTGGGGCAATATTTGTAATGAGTTGGATAATGACCACCACGAGGTATTAGGTCCTGATCTCTGGAAAGTACTAATGTTGCCATATAACAAAAAATTATCTTTGTAATGCCATTAAGTTAAGGTTCTTGGCATGAGAAGATTGTCCTAGATTATCTAGGTGAGTCTTAAATGTGATCAGAAGTATTATTATAAAACAGAGGCTGAGAGAAATTTGACACAGAAGAGAAGGCAGTGTGGTCACAGGCAGAGATTAGAATGATGAAGCTACAAGCTGAGGGATGTCAATGACTGACAGAAAATGAAAGTGAAGGGACTGGATTCTCCCCGAGAGCCTTTGGAGCCCTTGCCAACACCTTGACCTCAACTCAGAGATACTGTCTATTGGAATTCTGACATCATAACTGTGACAGAATAATTTTCTTCTCTTTAAGCCACCAAGCGTGTGGTAATTTGTCACAGCAACTACAGGAAATTAATACAATGCCATTTCACGTAATTTTTTTGTTTTTGTTTTAGTTTTACAAACCATTCTACTGATTGCTGAGTTTCAATAGATCAAGGTGAAGGGAGCTGCTCTGCTATGTATAAAACCCCATCACTTGACAGAGATGAGGAAATTTAGCCTCACGCAGAAATATAGTTGGTAAAAAAGGAATGTTATAATATCATCTTAAGGTAACTGTCGCTCTTCTTCTTTGGAAACTATACCAAAACTCAACAGACGGCAATTTATTGAACAGTATCTGCCATGAAATGTTTAAACTTAACAAGTCTGTTATTTTGAAATAATTATATCCAATCTGATTTGCAGTTTCAATGGGTCTTTTATGCACAAATGATTTGAAACATCCTACATTGATTATTTAGAAAATACTTGTTCACCGAGTCATACTAGTCTAAAAGTTATCTTTCTCTTCAGTATATGATACCTCCTAAGTTCACATTTATAAATATTGTTACAGATTTTTATCAGGAAAGTCTTTACTATTTAATGGTTCAATAGCTGCCAAGTTCATTTAGGAAGATATAAGTTATATTTTTAATTTTATTTTTTTACCCAAAGCTCCAGTTTTATCATTAGCAATAAATAATGGCAGCTGTATTCCCCTGATGCATTGGATTCACTTCATTCATTTTCAAGAAAATGTTTGCCGAATACTTGAATCTGAAAAACCATAATTGCCTATTAGTCCTCCTTTGAAGTAATAATGGTGTTTCATGTCACGAAGTATAACTTATTTATTTGGTTATCCTAACAACTATTACAGTAATGCTTACAGGTCCAAGATTCTAATGTTAAAATGTGGTGTCTTCTAGTGCCACTCACAGGGCAAGTTATTATTTTGAGAAACTAGTCGAAGTCTTTAGGAGCCCTGTAAGTTGGTGTGATAGAGAAAGACTGAAGATTGCTTTTTTTTTTGGCTGGGGCTGGGTTTGAACCCACGATCTCTGGTATATGGGACTGGCACCCTACTCCTTTGAGCCACAGGCATTGCCCTGAAGATTGCTTATTATCAAGCTGATTCCTTGCCCTCTCAGAGAGTCTAATTTTCAATATTATATTTAAAATGACAATTATTTTAACATCATCTAGGATCAGTTTCTGTTGCTTGCATTTAAGAACCCTGACACAGATAAGCGCTAAATATTTTTGTAGAAAAATCAAACTCTTTGTCTCCTATACCATCTTATAAACTTTGTGCAGGGGAAATGGAGACTGAAGATCCCATTCTTGGCAAGAGAAAACACCTCTAGAAAAGGGAAAATAAGAGAAATAAGCTGAGCAAGGCAGAATAACAGCAGTTTAGCTAGCTTACTTTTAAACTAGCAGTTAAATTACTTGTCTGAGCAGTTCCTGCTTTTACTAGAAGCCTGGCCTGTAAGGGATACAGCTTGCAAACACCCCTGCTGGGTCCGTAAACACTCTGATGAACAATGGCCTGAGGTACATTGTTCATAACAAGGTACATACAAGACTGAGGTAACTGAGGTACATACAAGACCGTCCCCTGCCCATCAACAGTCAAAGCAAATACCCATGGTGGAGACTTTGATGTGGCCAGTGCAGAGATCAGGGAACAGCTTGAGCCCTGAAAGATGGGCAGGAGAGCTTGTACCCTAATCACAGGAGACACCTCTAAGTGGAGATAGGAGAAATTTTCTCTTTCCCACTGATTCTTCAGAGTAGCCTGACACCATTGCATCTGCTCCACAGAGAAACTATAGGGGTCTGTCCTCCCCCGAGGAATCTGTGCATATGACCACAGACGGGAGGCTGCCCCCATATAATGTTCTGTGCATATGACCACAGACGGGAGGCTGCCCCCATATAATGTTCTGTGCATATGACCACAGATGGGAGGCTGCCCCCATATAATGTTCTGTGCATGTGACCACAGACGGGAGGCTGCCCCCATATAATGTTCTGTGCATATGACCACAGACAGGAGGCTGCCCCCATATAATGTTCTGTGCATATGACCACAGACGGGAGGCTGCCCCCATATAATGTTCTGTGCATGTGACCACAGATGGGAGGCTGTCCCCATATAATGTTCATGTTTCAGATTTCTCAAGGCTGCCCAGACCCTGAAAATTACTGATGATAGATAGAATAAGAACTAACATGCTTACTCAGAGAAACTGATGATGTTTTTGTTTCCTTCCTCAGCTTACCCTCTTGGCTAAATGAGAAAATAGCCTTCAATAAAGGTTGAGTGGAACAAACACTCAGGGCCACTTGCTGGAACCCCACAAGCTGGCCGTGGTCCCCTGTGTTTCCACTTTCGAAAATTCTATTCTGTGTGTTCTGTCTCTTTATCTCTCACCACTTTTAACTTTATTTTCTTCAGTCGATAGTCACCAGTTCCATGGGTCTTAAAGGACCCTGCCCCTGGGGAAGGACCCTGGCACTCTGCTTCTTAAAAATAAAACTAAGATCTTACGCAAGGTTCTAGCTTTGCCTTGACACAGTGCACAACATTCTGAGGCCCAAATTAAATGCTTCTTTTCCAAATGATCTGTAATTGCATTTCACTGTAAGATATAGAAGAATGAAAATCACCATTTTCCATCACCTTCACAATCATGTGCAAATATATGGAAATCCTTTTAAAATCTAGTTTCTAAGTGCCACATCACCTTTATATCTGATTGCTATATCCTAAACAAGTTAAACAACAAGGAAACTGAGTTATTACACTTTAATTTAAATAAACACTTCTTCTTGCCTTCAGTTATTTAGCTAATAGTGATTGCCTGACTTCTAAAGGCAGCAAGCATTTTATTAGGTGCTAGGGAAACAGGGAAACAAAAATGAGGAAGTTATTCAAATGGCTACTTCTAACTATGGTAGAATAGATTGTAAACCTCAGTCTTCATGCAGAGAATGCCTAGAAAATTGTAATTAAATGTGAAAACAAAACAAAAGAACACCTCTAGGGGCACACTGGAAAATACCAAGACAGCCAAAATTTTCAGGGCCAAGATCCTGAGTAGAAGAGAAGTTCAGGGAACTGAGCCCATGTTCTCAAGACATTAGCATTTATCAAGCCATAGCTGTAAAGAACAGAAATAAAGAAGTAGAGAATGTACACAACAAAGGGGACAGGAAGACAAAAATTATAGTTTAAGACCTATCAAGGTAGAGGGGAATGAACAGCTCGCCCAGGCTTTCAGTATGGAGGTTTACAGGTACCCTCTAGTAAAGGAAGGACTACATACCAAATCATCCTGAATTGAGCTTCCAATTAGTTAAACCTTATGTGGATTAAGGTGGTCTGCCTTTATACGAGCTGTCCATTACGGGCAAATGTAAATGCTCTGTGAAGAAAGATATACACATATTCTCAAATTGTCTCCACAGTTCATAATAGTCAGATTTCAATTACAAAATCATATATTAAAATTAAAAAATAAAACATAAACTAACCTAGGCAGAAACAAAAACTGTGCTCCAGCACTCATAGCTCAGTGGTTAGTGTGCTGGCCACATACACAGGGGCTGGCGGGTTCAAACCCAGCCCAGTCCTGCTGAACAACAATGACAACAACAAGAAAAACAGCCGGGCGTTGTAGCAGGTGCCTGTAGTCCCAGGTACTTGGGAGGCCGAGGCAAGAGAATCATTTAAGCCCAAGAGTTTGAGGTTGCTGCAAGCTGTGACACCATGACACTCTACCAAGGGCAACATAGTAGGACTGTTTCCAAAAAAAAAAAAGGAATGAAACAAAAAAAGCCCCCATAATTTAAAGAGATTCATAAGAGATCTAGGTATTGGCATTAATATAAAAGAATTGTTATATAAATATAATTCATATTTTAAGAGATAGCAATATAGGAGGGCTAATGATGGAGAGGAAAAGCCACATGATCAAAAATAAGGAAAAATCTGTAAGATCCATCCAGGAGGAAAAGAGCAAATCAAACAGGTGTTCCCAGAGTCTCAGATGGGACAGAGCTGTGCATGGGGCAGAGCAGTATTTGAAAAGGCAACACAAAATCTATGTAAAGCATATACTGAAGGAGTCAAGGCGTATGAACAGCAACTAAATTTGAAGAAGACCCCATCTAGTTATGTGATAGTGAAATTGCTAAAAACCATAATACAGAGAAAATCTTAAATTCAGCTAGAGAAGAAGAAAAAGACAGGCTTTTTTTTTTTTTTTTTTTACACTTTTTGGCCGGGGCTGGGTTTGAACCCACCACCTCTGTCACATGGGGTGGGCACTCTACTCCTTTGAACCACAGGTGCCACCCAAGACAGGCTATTTTTAATGTAATAAGAATAAAGCTGGTAATTGAGTTTTAAACAGAAATGAAAAAAACTCCAAGTATAATGAAATGCATGGTTTGAAGCTTGAAAGGAAAACAACTATCAACCTTTAATCTTACAACCAAAGAAATGGCATTCCAAACAATCTAAAAGATTTTTACACACACACACACACACACACAAAAAAAAAAAAAAACACACAAAACCGTGGAGACTTCTAACACAGTAATTCTTCAAGCAGATAAAGATTCATTCCATATTAAATCATATAAATGCAGGCAGAAATCAAGAACAAGGGAACAACAAATACGTGGATAAAAATAAATGAGTATACATCCACAAATAAAGAGTAATAATGACTTTTTAAGTTTAAAAATATGTGGAACTAAAATATATAACTAAAAATTTATAAAAGAGAGAGGGAGAGAACTGTGTTTAAAGTGACTTAAGTACTTATCATTGTACAGGATGTGGTAAAACACCAATTTATACTGATCAAGAGTCAAGACTGTAAAAATAGAAAAACAATACTTAAGTCACAGTTTGTAGAGCAGAAAAAATGAATAATCAACAATACTTAACCCAAAAGAAAGAACAATAATGAATAAAAAACAACTCATAAAACCAAATAAAAGGGGTGGCACGTGTGGCTCAGTGAGCAGGGCGCCGGCCCCATATACCGAGGGTGGCGGGTTCAAACCCAGCCCAGGCCAAACTGCAACAAAAAAATAGCCGGGCGTTGTGGCGGGCGCCTGTAGTCCCAGCTACTCGGGAGGCTGAGGCAGGAGAATCACCTAAACCCAGGAGTTGGAGGTTGCTGTGAGCTGTGTGATGCCACGGCACTCTACCGAAGCAATAAAGTGAAACTGTCTCTACAAAAAAAAAAATAATAATAAATAAATAAATAAAAAACAAAGAGTAAAACCTAGTGGTCAAATCAAATTTATTAGTGAATACCATAAAAATACATATACTGAAAATATGGGAAGAGAAACAAAAATTCTCAGACTGGATAAAACAAAACTCAGTCATATGCTGCTTACCAGAGACACTTTTCAAACATAATAATAGACAAAGTTTTAAATTTAAATTATAGGAAAAATATCACCAGGATTCTACTCCAAAGCCATTATCTTTTTTTTTTTTTTTAGAGACAGAAGTCTCACTTTGTCACCCTCGATAGAGTGCAGTGGCATCACAGCTCACAACAACCTCCAACTCCTGGGCTTAGGTGATTGTCTTGCCTCAGCCTCCTGAGTAGCTGGGACTACAGGTGCCCACCACAGCGCCCAGCTATTTTTTTGTTGCAGTTTGGCTGGGGCCGGGTTTAAACCCACCACCCTTGGTATATGGGGTGGGCACCCTACCCACTGAGCCACAGGCCCGGCCCCAAAGCCATTTAATATTAAATTTAAATAGTAAACTTTGTAACAAGATATAGGTTCCATGTTCCCTAGAAAGTAGACTCAGAGGTGGAAATTAGCTGGAGGTTGAAATTTTGGGAGGAATACTCTTGGGATCAACACTGGTGGGGGGAAAGAGGAAGTAGGTGTAGTCAAGGAGTATTACAAGTTATGATGTTGTTGAAACAAAACTGCAGGCCTCCAGGTGAGAGAGAGCCCTCCGAGAGCCTGGAGAGTTATGTGAGGCTTGCCCTCAGGTGAGGTGTCCGGCTTCAGCTGAAGGCTGAAAGTTGAGGATTGGTAATCAGGAACATTTCTGGTAGCTGGGAGAGTCAGTCCTTCAGACCTGAAGGGGGTCTAAGGAGCACTGCACAGCGTAACATAAAATGACACCACTTACATACGCTTACCTGTGCCAAGCTATGCAAAATCATTTATGATGCTGATTCTCGCAATAAGCATAGAAGGTGGGCTTCCCTCCATATTCTCATAGGTCAAAACTTGAGAATCTGAAGGTTAAATAAGATAGTAAGAAAACATTAAAGATGGAAATAAAATCTAAGTTGGCAGGATGGTCAAGTTTTTTTCTTTTGAGACCGAGTCTTACTATGTCACCCAGGGTAGTGTGCCATGGCATCACAGCTCACAGCAATCTCAAACTCTTGGGCTTAAGTGATTCTCCTGCCTCAGCCTCCTGAGTAGCTGGGACTACAGGCACCCACCACAATGCCTGGCTATGTTTTGGTTGCAGTTGTTGTTTTTAGCAGATCCAGGCCGGGATTGAACCTGCCAGCTTTGGTGTATGTGGACAGTGCCCTACTCAATGAGCTACAGATGCCAAGCCAAGATTTCCACGTTTTGATCTGTCCACTATGTTTGCTATTTCTGGATTATTAAAGGACTCAATTAAGAGGGATTTGATGGTATAAACCACACATTTAAAGTTGAATATAAAGGGTGTTTTTAGTGTTCCTCCATTGACTTCATCTCTCTGTTGTATTTTTTTCTGAACAAATGACATTTTTATTCCATAAATAGTTGCATTTTAGTCTGAAGGAAGGTGATTCTGTGACTTAGATGCACTCTAGAAGCTAGATTTAAAAGTACTTGAGATCTATCATCATTCAGTACAGGGAGTCCCAAAGGAAAGTCAGTATGAGCTGTGCTAATAATATGATTTTCTCTACATCACAGAGCCCATGAATTTAATTTTTCTTTATTCTCTAGAGATTTCCAACATGATAATTTCCAGTGACCAGCCATAATATTCCACCGCTACAACCTTAGAGCAGAGAGTACAGAACTGCCCAAGCATTTGAAATGAAAATATAACATTAACAACTCAGTAGGTATTGTGGCTCAACTTGGAAAAATTTCACGATGGCATATGAATCCTCTAATATTCTATTTATATGGAGACGTATAGATTGTAAAGAGCTGTAGCAAAATAACCAAGAATAAATCATCTAAGTAACTAAAGTATAGTTTTCACCTTGGTAATTCAAAAGACAAATGTTCAGGATTAATTACGTGCGATAGCTATTTCTGCTGGAATCATGTATGGTTGAGTGCTTGGTCTTCCTCTCCCATGGCCCTGGGTAGGGGACAAGATGAAGTAGTCTTGGCTTCCTTCTTCCCAAGAGAAAGTGCCTTACGCTCCCAGACAGCCTCAACTGTGTACAGTGAAGTCCTTCCTACATGACAGCTGCTTGGTGTGTTGACGCTTTTGTACTCCTGGGTATAAAGGCGCACGGGTCCTTTCCCTCCTGTGGATTGTGGATTGCGGATGGCAGATTGCGACGGGTAACTTAGCTCTCTGTCTGCCAGGCGCTACGGTGAACCTCCCACGTAACTTAGCTCACCAGCTGCCTGGAGCTGAATAAAGCACGTTACACCTGCCCTCCATGCCTCGGTTTCTCTCCAGTCTGGCCAAATTAGAACACTGCCATTACAGGGGTTCTCTTGGGAAATAAGAGTGCAAGTGTGTGAGAGTGTGTGTTTGTGTTGTGCTGTGTGCGCATGCATGCCAGCCTTCACCTTCGCATGGGTTTTCGTGCCAGAGCAGTGAGGTCACTCTGTTGAGCATCTGTAAGCAGATAGGAATTTTACTGGGAGAATTGTGTTCTTCTTTGATCCCCTGGGAGCTGTCCTCTGTTTTCTGGAAATTGAAGGGCTTTGGCTCACTGCTTTCTTTTGACAGAGATGCCAGGAGGTATCCATCTATCTTAAAGACTAACACAAAATCAATTGCTGTGATTATGTAATTTAGCTGTATTTATGGTGCTAATTTATCTATGGGCATCTGTAAATGACTTTATTATAAAAAATTCAAAGGCTTTGCTAAGAGCCAAATTAGGCTCGGTAGCAGCACAAAAGCTTTATCAACAAGGGAAATCTCTAAAAGCACCAGCAAACAGGGAAGTGATATCTGGAAAGACATGAAATGTGGTATCAATTCATTAAGTGCTGACTATTGTTTTAGTTGAGATCTGACTAAAAGTGTGCCGATGGTGGATTGCCCAAGTTTCTCTACGGGGAGCCAATTTACCTGTTTCCTTTTAAATATTTCTCAGATGAGGTAACTGGGGACTGCAGTTATTGGGAAATTATAGTTGCTGAAGTTCAATGACTGCTTAGCACATAGTAAGGTTCTGCCAAAGCTAAAAAAAAATAATTAAAAAATTTGATGTACTGTGAACATCCATGAAAAAAAAAAATCAAAGATAGTGCCCTTCCAAATTCATACAGAAAACCACCAGCGTATTAAAGATGCAGATGTTTGTGCCCCTGACACCAATGACAGAGGGAAATACTCGGAAGGGAAAAAAACGTAAAAAAGACATTTTTGCAAAGACATGAATTTAATTATTTATTTTATTTGAACCTGGCAAATTTTATCATAATCACAACTATAGCTTCTGTATCATGAAGGTTCTGGCAAATGTTAAACTGACAGGAAACGTAAATGCCATTTGATCTGATTTCCTAATTTAAAGAGAGATCTAAAATGTTTAGTGGTTATTCCACTTGTGGCTGAGATGAAAATCAATCAATTATCTCCGTCCCTCACGTCTGCTGTCTTACTTTCAGTTATATTCAGCAATAGAAAAAACAGCCCTTTCTATTTTTAGTAATTTTTAGCAGAAGACCTTAATCTCTAAACACTGAACTTTATTTAAAGGCCAGAGAGAGATTTAAAGTCTTAGAATTACATGTACCATAAAACTTCCAGAAAGTTCACAGATGCAAGCCACAAAGCAAATAAAAAGAACTTATGAGTAGGCTTTCAAAAAGAACATAGATGATTCTGCAAATAACTAGAAGGGTCAATATATGGAAGATTTATTAGATGAGAAATGCTAGTCTTTAGTTTTTAAATAAAAATACCACAATTGTTTGAGTTAAAAATCTTAGAATGTGGGGGTGCCTGTGGCTCAAAAGTAGGGCGCCGGCCCCATATACTGGGGTGGCAGGTTCGAACCCAGCCCCGACCAAAACTGAAAAAAAAAAAAAAAAAAAATCTTAGAATGCAGTGTTCCTACTACTTCCAAGGTATATGAGGGAAAATCACTCTCAGGGTAGTGAGGAATACTGTCATCTCCAGATGACAATATTCTTTACAAATGAAACCTAGTGATTTATTTTTATTACAGTTAAATTATCATTTACATTGATATGTAGAGGGAAGGATGATGCTGAAAAGATGGAGGCTAATTATCACTTACCAGTACTATCCAGAAGTCCCCAAGTCATGTCTATAGCAGAGTTAACATCTGTCTATCTATTTACGTATCAGCCACAGAAATAATTACTTAATTATCTAAAATGGTATACTTTTCCATGAGTGGTAAATAGGCAAACTGATATATCACAGTGATCACTTAAGCTACTGGAGTTTTTTCTCTTTAGTGTTCTATACTGTACATTTTATGGAACACGTATAAAATAAAAATGAAATCATGCATCCAGGTAACATCGTCAAAGTGGAATCCAGAATGTCATCGCTTCCTTCTTCAACAAAGTGGCTAATAATTTGCAACTGTGTCTCCGCTTGCATTGTAGCTTGATTCAAATTAGATTAACTACAAAAGGTTAAAATCAGTTGCAGAAATCCGATTGCTCCTTTTTCGACTTCTTACCTAAAGCAAATTTGATGCCTAATTCTGTTCATTTGAAATTCTGTAAAAAAATTCTAACTTAATACTACTTTATTAAATGTATGCATGTGGTTTATGTGTATATGTGACATGTGAATAAAAATCTTATGTGGACAATATGGGAATGGTGGCCTTAAGATTTACTATATAAAATATACTTTATATTTAATAACATCAGCTTCTCAATGTTTAAGAAGCATACTTGAATTCCATTATCCACCCTTAAGTAGTAGAATGACAACATTTCACAAAAATTAGACTATCTTTCTTTAATCTCCATATCAAACGTATTTCTAATTTCATTTGTTTCAAACAACATAGAAGGGGCTAATTTCTGTAAAAAGAAAAATGATAAAATATGGTTGTACACGGTGTAATGCTTCAAATAAAAGGTTGCTGCCCAAAGCATAGACATCTCAAATTTCATCAAATATTGGAAAAAAGGGAATATAGTGAACATCTAAATCCTTGTCAATCATGTCCACTGGGGCCCTGACACCTACATTTGGATGACAAGGGCACATGTTTATTGATTTATAATGAATAATGTACAGAAGGAGCAAAGTGCTTAAATGTTTTCACTGGAACTTACTTTCAGTAGAATAGTATATAAGCAAACATAAAATTTGTGCCTACTGAGATTTTTCTGTTTGAGGACCACCTTCAAACAGATTCTTGACATAAAGAACAGGGAATATTTTGGTCCTGATATTTCAGTGTGCTCTTTTTTCATCCATGTATGTGAATAATAAATTCTGATTAGCGTTCCTGGTCAGAGGATAATAGACCAGATGTAGTGGCAGAAATCTTTCCAGATTTACCTGTTCTATTTTCTCCAATCTACAACTTCAAACTGTGACGTCCACAAAGATGAGGCCCATGGATATAAATCACGGAAGCCCCAATCACACAATCTGATGCTACACTACAATTAAAAAATAGGAATAGCTGAATTTATTTAATGAAATTCCAAAACCCACATTTTGAATTTTTTTCTAGCCATCTGCATGTACAGGAAACGTATATGCTGATATACACCCATTAAACCCATAATTTAATTAGATAACTTTCATATTAGATACTGTACTGCTTTTCTTTAATGTAATGTACATTTATTTAAAGAAAGTGAAAACAAACTCTAAAATATGATATTTTTCCCGTCATTCTTAATAAAAACAGACATTTAAGTGATAATCTAGATAGTTGATACCTTAAAAAAAGACTTTTATAGAAAAATACTTAAAAGAGGATAATCTCTTTTAACTTTGTTATATTTTGTTGATTATTAAATTACTAATTTTATTCTGTAATGAAGGATTACTCAGAGTTAAAATGAAAGACAGCAAATTGACAATAAAATACATCGGAATCATCTTTTGTCCATTGATAAAAATAGCTAGCACTTACCTGGTGTTTGCCATGTAGGACGGCCTCGTGGCCTTAACAAAGGCCTCGACCCTCATGTCAAGCTCTTAAAGTATTATTACATTCCCATTTTACAAATTAGAAACTGAGGTGCATGGAGATTAAGAAAAATTTTAAGGTTGTACCACAAGAATTTAAGCTCTAATCCCCCCCAAAATTTGTGCTTTTAACCACTGTACTTTACTTTTTTTTTTGGATCAACTTTGGAGAACACTTAGAGAACTAAAAATAGACCTGCCATTCGATCTTACAATTCCTCTACTAGGTATATATCCAGAAGACCAAAAATCACACTATAACAAAGATATTTGTACCAGAATGTTTATTGCAGCCCAATTCATAATTGCTAAGTCATGGAAAAAGCCCAAGTGCCCATCGACCCACGAATGGATCAATAAATTGTACTTTACTTTTTTACTACTGAAATTTAAATTCCTTCACTTTTCTTACATGCAGGATTCAACAACGATGGAATACATACACAAGAAAGTAGAAGGGGAAAGATTTTATATAAACGCATTTGAAAATAATACCAGAGAAGAAATTATACCTATGTAAGCAAGAGTTGCAATTTTTATAAATTTTTAAATATTCAAAAAATAATTTTCTGGATAGCAATATCAACCATTAAGATTAATCTATATGTTTATAACTTTGGCCACTTTTGGTATTTGGACATTGGGGTTTTGTTTTTCTGATGTCTGGAAGAGACTGCAAATAGTACCAGAATGAAGAGAAAAATGTAATAAGACTTGTGCAATTAATTTCCTACCTAATTTTTAATGAGTTTTCAAACTAGTTGAAAACTAGTTTTCCAAAAACTAGAAATTGATGCTAAGGAAAATGGAGATTCAATGCGTAATTTTCAAGCAGAAAGTGTTCCATGTATAATGCAAGCAAATGAGTAGCTTGCTTATTTCTTGGGCACTTATTGGAGAACAGAGGAGATTAAATTTGAATGTGCATCTTCATTTCCTAATACATACATATTCCAAAACATTACATTATACATAATAAATATATATAATTTAAATTTTTCAATTAAAAAATAAAATTAAATGTTTTAAATAAATATTCACTACTTATTTAGTCACTAATCAATCTATTCTCAAAGCCTTCTGACTACGAAGCCTGAAGTCATTGTGCTCAGCGTAGGAAGCACAGAGGAACCAGACGCACACAGTCTCTATTTAGAGGTACCAGCCGTCCAGTGCAGCTCCCCAATACAGGAGACGATAAAGACCTGATCTAGGAAGACGGATGAAAAAAAGTCCCGTGGGAAAAGGCTTAACAGAAATTGCTAGGCCTTGAGGATGAGTGGGAAAAACAAAGAGGGAAATAAAACTCATTAACAAAGAAACTTGATTGAAAATGTTCAGAAAACAACTTTTATTGAAACATCTCATGACAATGATATCTGAATTTTGCATCACTAACAGGGTAAGTACATATAAAAGTAACACTGGTATTAGAATCTAAAATTGTTATAATTGTATAGGGTCAAAAACTATTATTCTTCTATTCAGCCTTCTATCAAATATGCCTTTTTTCCCTTGAGAAACCCAGTGTAATGTCATTCCACAAACCCATTAGTGATGAAAGGGGAACCAGTTGAGAGTTAAATGGAGAGTACGAAGGCCCTGAAATCCTGTACCTTCTTCATGGATTCCCTCCTTCCGATCGTCCTTACGTTCCTAATAAAACATGAGCATAGAGTACAATGTAAGCAATGGGTTTTCACCAGTTTTATAAGAGTTCAGGACAATAAAATTTTATGGTAAATAAAGCTACGTGATGTGGAAAAATGTTGTCTAAGATAGATGCCTACTTGGTGACTAGCTACGTATTTGGAATGGCCTCAGCATTCCAAATGACTTTCCAAAAAATTGCATATCTAAATCTCAGGCCATTGTAGTTTACCTCTAAAATATTTGTGAAATGTTGGTGTAGGAGGAATAGTCCCAGTAAGAAGCAAAAGAGAGTTGTCACAGAGTGTGAGTTTGGCTGAGTTAGGCTGCCCAACTGCCGCGCCCACGGCATATAGCTGTAGTGAGGCAGTGCTGTCCGCGTTATAGAACGACTGGAAGGTGGTTTGTGCTCCCCGGAGCTTTGCCCCCAGCGCCCCCAGTATGCACAGCATCAGAAATGTTGCCTAGCATGCTCAGTTACCCACTTAAGTTTAAAGATTGTGGCGTCTACTCATGTGTTTGTCATCCTGTACCAGAAGTCTGTTTGTTCTGATAAATTGTCAATATGTACTTTCCTAAGAATGAGCACAATACACTACTAATCCAGATAGAGCACAGCCTTGTGAGCTGCTAAACTCAGTGGCACCAACAATGAGCACATAAAGATGTTTTCCCACCAGTGAGCTAAGACGATAAGCCCAAGGACATGAAATACAAATTATCTACATAAGTTACAAAGTCACTGAAACACATCCACCCACCATAAAGTCCTGTTCAGAACATCTTGTTTCACCAATTGTCACGCATAATAAAAATCAATAGGAAAAATAATACTTGTCAAGGAATTTACTCTAAATCAAAATTATAATTATCAATAACAATAAGATCAAATAGTAAATGTAGAATTAGTCAAGCATTAACATAAAGAAGATGTCAAGCTGTTCTAAAAAGATAATAAGAAACTGAGATAGGAGAAAGCGGGCAGAGTTGACTAATAACCGCCACCCTCCGGAAGCAGAACGTTAAAACATAACAATGCATAATAAATCACACTTGTAAACGCAAAGATAACCCGCACACGTAAGCAAAAAGATTGCATTATGTAAGCTCTGTAAAAATGTATAAATACCAACATGTATACCCAATAAATTCACAGCTGCTTCCTTCATCACATGCTGTGTGGCAGTCTGTCATCTTTCCTGCGCCGACCTCTCAACTTTCCTCGTTCCTTCTCCCTGCACTCCCTCGGACTGAAGGCCACCGACAGGGCGGTCCGTTGCACCCAACATCGGACTCCTTGAGTGAGGGGGGTCCATAAGAGAAACAGCATTGACCATTTCTTGCTTAAGAGGAAGGAAAAGGGAAAATCAAGAAAAAAAAAAAAGAGAAAGAGAAAGAAAGAAGTTTCTAAAAGGTGCAAGAATAGTACAAAGGAAATACCACATACTTGGCCAGTCTGAACATGACATCTAAATAGAACTTTGCACTTTTGAATTACAGTAAATAGAATGGATAATTTAAGAGAAATATGAGAACCTGAAAACATTTCATACAACACTAAAGAATAGAAAAAGTCATTCTAAAGATCCTGAGACAGATGAACATCTGAAAAGAGTTTATTACGGAAGACAAAAAGCAGAATGAGCTAGTTAGAATTCCCGTGTAAACAAGAAGCACTAATGAGGGTAGACGTTGAGACCAGGACACCCGGTCTAGAGACTGGCCGTACTGCTCACGAGCTGAGACCTTGGGCAAAAGTAATTAAGAAACTCCATTCTGGAAATGCAGACGGTAATCTCTACCCATATTTTATTCTTGTCATCTATGAATTTTTATATAATTTAACTATTCTTTTTCCTCAGCCTAAATATTCACTGATTTTATTAAATAAGATGTATTTAATAAATACATGTATGATGCTTAATTTTATAATACAAAACCAAGAAATAGTTAGTTGGGAATTTGTTGAAAAGGAACTGATAATAGGCAGATTAATAGGAGAAAAAAGCATCCAAAATGTTATTAACATGCACAGTGGGAAGGGATCCCAGGAGAATGACGCTCAGTAACCTATCAGGTTACCTACGCTTACACACCATTCTTCATAGGGGCTGGGGAGACAGGGACTGTACATTAAATGTTTCCAAGAGAAAAAAAACATTATCGGAAAGAGTGAATAGAGGACAGAAATTAACTGCATTGATTTGTGAAAAAGGTCTGTGAAGGTTGGAGGGGGTGATGAGGGTGGTATGTTTATATTACCCAATTTTTCTTTTCTAAAATAGTAGATAAAAGATTTCGGGGAAGAGATGGAAGGCAGTTGTACTTTTTTGGGAGGTTTGTTTCTCATCCTGTACTTTGGACAAAGGGTTGAAAGACAGAAGTGAGTATAAAGGGGAAGGGTCAGGGAGCCGGGGGCCCTTCCTGGCTCCGCATCATTGCTTTCTGCTGACCTGCAGGAGCAAATCAGAACTAGAGACAGTTACTCAAAATATCTTGTAGTTGGGTGAATGTGTTTTGGCAGCATGCAGGATAGTTACGTTAAATTAGGCAACTGTTTTAATTATGCACAGAATCGCGGAGGTGGTAAACAACGGTGGAAACGCTCACTGCTGGTCTGGGGGTCACTGAACCCTCTGCTTCTTTCAGACCTGGTCACTTAGCACAGCAGCACATTAGGAAAGCTCAGCCAGTCCCAGGGGGCCATCTGGGACGAGCCTGGAGTGAACATCTGTCCCTGACTTCATCGGGGGTGATGGTTCCGACTGTCACAATATGCAGTGCCCTGGAGACAGTGATGTGAGGATCACAGCCCTTCAGCGCTGTGTCAAGTACCTGTCAGTGGTGACCAAGACCACATGGCACCAGTAATAAGACCCCTTGGATAGCCGGGCACTGTGACGGGGGCCTGTAGTCCCAGCTACTTGGGAGGCTGAGGCAAGAGAACCACCTAAGTACAACTGAGGTTGCTGTGAGTTGTGATGCCACAGCCCTCTACCGAGGGTGACATAGTGAGATTCTATCTCAAAGAAAAAAAAAAAAAATTTAACATTAACAGAGTAGTGTTTAGTATTGGGGAAATCATAATACCCCACAAAAGAGGCAAGACTTCTGTGTATTCTACTAAATTCTCCACGGATTATGAGAGGTTTCTTTAGGAATCGTAGTGTAGCCAAGTCTTTCTGCCCCTCTGTGAGAACCTGGCGTCCTTTTCTGTAATTGGTTCGAATGGTTCTTGCCTTGGGTCCTTCCCTCCCAAGCATCCTGCAGGACACCCTCTGTGAGTCTCTGCAAACGTCTCTCCTCTGGAAGCTCTCTTCTCAGTTTCTCTGTCCAGCAGACTCTAGCTTTTTCCTTTTTCTTGGATTTTTAGCTCTGCATTCCTAACTAAGCGAGTCTACCAGACTCTTACTTAATTTCCCCTCCATGTGCTGAGATCTGGGCCCTTTCCTTGGAAATCACCTGGAGCCATATTATGGTTGATCTAATTTGGATTTTATTTCTTAGGTAATATTGTCCATTGCTGCCTAATAACCATTTTTTTGGAAACTGTTGTTTCAGATATTTGGACTGGTGCTTTAGCTGTTTCAGACAAAAGGATAATTCTAATTCCTGTTATACTATCTTGGCCAACATTGTTTTTCTTTTACTATAAGAGAAGAAAATTCTAGAGGCTTGCTTTTGATTCTTCCTATACTACCGTAATCTCATTTTCAGGGACCTGTTGTAGGTATTTAACTGGCTGTGAAACACGTCTACTCCAATTTCACTATAGAGTAGTTTAGCAATTCATTAGGCTCAAATTCCATTTATCTTCTGACTTCAGTGTTTTCCCAGTAAAGAATTATATCATTTGAGGTTTAAAGTAACTAGTAAACAAACAGTTCTAGAAATCCCCATTCTTCACCTAGTGCAAAGATATACTGTTAAATTGTTACAGGTCATAATGAGAAAGGTTTGAAGGGAAATATATTACATATACTGTTAATAGTATTATATCATTCTTCCTCTAATGAACTTGCTTTTTCAATAATGAAGTAATTATTCTGGAAATTGGCTTGGTTTTAGAAACTTAATGAGAATCTGAACTCCCCAATGCATTGATTCAGTTCATGTTTCTGCTCACCAGGCCTGGAATTTTTCTGAATCAGTTCAAATAATATTTTAGTAGCTTGCTCATGCATTTTATTCAAGACACAAGGTGACAATTTAACTACCTCAAAGATCCTTATGGTGCAAAATATTCTAATTGCTATTCCAGTCCTGCTGCTCATTATGGCAATTTCCAGCACCTGGTTTTTAAGCATTGCCACTTGGCTTCTAACTCTGAGTTTATATAATTTCCATTGAAATCAAGGTGATTATACAATAGCATCAACTCCTCCATCTTCTTTGACCACCAAATAACCATCACAGAACTTTTCAAGGACATTGTTTCTCTCATTAAGGCTTTTCTCAATGCCTTAGAGAAAAAAAAATGCAACTCTGAACTTTTACAAGGACATAGTGAGAGAGTCTATCTGTGAGTCACAGATCCATTCTTAATTCTCTAAGCCCTTATTTATAATATTTGATGGGAGGGCTAGCCTCTCCGTGTTATTAAATGTAGATCACACTGAACGTCGGTTTTAGTCCATCAAGCCAAAAACTACCAAAACTCCTCTGCGTTGCTCAAGATAATACACTAAATTCAAATCTCTCTTTTTGGTATGTTTGATTTGTTATAGCAGTTTATTCCATTTCCTTTCGTGTAGTGCTCCTACATTGCATTTATCCATATATTTTACAGATTATTATATATGTGTTATATATATCCTTACTATATGTAAAAAAAAATTGCAAATACTTTAGAATATTGGCTCTCTCCTCTCAGATTAGACACTGGCAAGAAGAAATTGACTATATTTATGAGTAACAAAGCCAGGAGTGTTATTAGGGATGGTCTTTACTATAACTAAAAACAGATTCATGGAAATATGCAGCAGCGTTCAATGATGATTTCCCAAATGGTGGGGAAAGGAGAGAAAATACGGGGGAGAAGAGACACGGATAAATGGAGAGAAGCTGTGAGAGGCAGAAACACAGAGAGAGAGAGAAAGAAAAGAGGAGAGGAAACGGGAGGAGGAGAGGGGAGGAGAGAGAAGGGAAGGGAAGCGAAAAGAGAAAAGGAGGCAGAAGACGGAGAGAAAGAACACTCGAGTCATTTATGACTTTCTTCCAGTGTTCTTATCTTTCACTTGTACATCCTACTGGGAAAGCCAGCAATAAGCCAGCCGATAAGAAGACTATGCAATAACAGCCCTTATGGAACAAAGTGTAGAATTCTAGAATGGTGAACACAGCACAGACAGACAAGAGATACATAGCACAGCAATATGTGATGGACGTATACTCACCAGGACCTCCTGTTACAAGAAAGGACAGAAAATAGAAATATACCCATTTGTGTATATTTGGATTGACACTGTTATGGGAAACACAAGTCAACTGCCTGGTGGATCTCGTGGAGTCCCAATTACACAATTACATACAACTTGGAAGTAAAATTACTGTGCCATTTATCATGAAAATACTGAGATAGTGAAAATAATTTTCTAGAAATAAGACATAAAGAAACCATGTAATTTAGTATTCTGTACACACGAAGGGTTGAGATAAATGCTTTTATAGTTTGGTAAAGGAAACACGGAGATTTCTAAAAAGCCATTTGTTTCATTATCTTTCATGCAATTTTCAATTTTAGGTAGATGGAAAATTTTTCCCTACAACTTTCTTTTGACACCATGGTTGAATTTACTAGACAAATATAAACAAATATTCTATTCCAGGTTACCTGCATTTTTATAGGCAGGCACCATCCACTTGTCAGCTCTTTCTGCCACGGTTCTCAACATAGTGCCTTGTACATGTAAGCGGCTTAGAATATTATTGAGCCAACAAATGCATAGAGAGCATACTGTCTAACCAGCAGAGCAACTACAATTATATCAGAATAAAGAAAAAGATCTTTCTAAGGTAGGTGGAAGGGATTTAAGTCGAAAGTATGCAATAAAAACAGAATCATGATATTTAAAATGTCCCAGGATGCTCTTTTCTCTATTAGAACCAGTCAATTCTTTAGGTAACCCCTTCATAGTACAGTTACCCTAAGCATACACACCGACTTTTAACACAGCTGAGATGGTTGAGCATACCATATACTTACATATTATCCCACTATTGGTTCTATATAACCTGTCTTCTAAGAACTTAATAGATTCCTCACTAATGCCCTCCTCATCGCAATGTATTTTATGGCAATGTATTATTCACATACCTACTTATTGAATCTAATTGAATCTCCATTCAAAAATGTATTCTATCTATTGCTACAAAACAACACAACACATTACTCTAAATGTTAGTGGATTAACAGGACACATAGTTGACTAACATCAGAGAAAATGGTGGAAGACAAAGCTGGATTGTACTCTATCCTGGACAATGATTGTATTGGTAGAAAACATCTGAAGGGTTGGTATGAAACTCCAGACCTTATTTGAATATCTCAGCTTATAAGAATAGCTTAGATGGCAAATAGCAGTTAATTTCTGTCAATTTCAATAATCAGTGGGACATTGATTACCTACAAATACCCCCGTCCTCACGGCAGTCAGTTGTAGGGGTGAAAACAGTGTCTCCTGCAGTTTCCTGGAGCCAAGAGGGGCAGGAAGGAACCTCCCCTTCTGACCTCAGAGTTCTGTGTTCAGGTTGTAGGTTGTTGCTTCTGAGTGCAGAGGCAAGTGCACAGAGGTGGGCTGCCACTGCTGCCCCCCGATCGGCTGAAGCAATATCTACGAGATTAAAAGGTGCTGAAGCATTTTCTGGACATTCCCTAACAAACCCATGTGTGAAAAAATACCAGAGGAGGTTGAAGTTCTCACCTTGGGTTGATGCTCCGCACAGACATCCCCTAAATAACTAAAAATAGCTGACTAGTATTCCATGGTGTGCCTATATCACAGCTTGTTCATCCATTCCTGGGTTGGTGGGCGCTTAGGCTGTTTCCACATTTTGGCGATTGTAAATTGAGCTGCTATAAATATTCTAGTGCAAATGTCCTTATGATAAAATGATTTTTTTTTCTTCTGGGTGTATGCCTAGTAATGGACACATTCTTCTTAGTAAAGTATCACAAGAATGGGGAAGCAAGAATCCAATATATTCAGTACTAATATGAAGCTAGTAGACAACCTAATACATACCCTCATAAGAGAAAACTCTATTCAAGGTGGAGGGTGGGGGAAGGAGAAAGTGGGGAGAAGGAAGAGGGATGGGGATGAGGTGTACGGCACACTTCTTGAGGGCGGGACACAGTTAGAAGAGAGACTTTACCTAACAAATGCAAATAGTGTAACCTAATTTTTTGTACCCTTGGTGAACATGAAATAATAATAAATAAATGAATAAAATAATTAAAAGTAAATAAATAACAATAAAAACATAAGTGGCTCTGATTTCCAGATTTGACATATTACAAAATTTAAATATCCAAATGTCAACAAAAGAATCAGAAGGCATACAGGGAGGAAAAAATGGTTCATTGAAAAGACCTAAATAAATGAACAGAGAATATAGCTTGAGAAGTGCCTAAGTCAGACTAACTACACGAAGCTTTTATAACCACTGTCTTAACGATGCTGAGAGAGCTGAAGGAAGACATGGGAAAAGAGAGGAGAATTACGTGTAAACACTATAAGAACATCAAGAAGGAGAGATAAATTATAAAAATAACTAAAAATTATTCTGTAAGTGAACACTTAATGAAACACTAGAGGGAGAGATTCAAATGTTGATATTAATAATAAGAAGAAAGAATTACCAAACAAATATGGTCCAATGTAAATTAAAGTCTGAAGAACAGACAGAAAATTAATTTTAAAAAAATGAACAGATCCTAAGGTATTTGTAAAATACTTATGGTGAACCAACAGACACTGTGATACTCTCAAAAGGAGAAAAGTGAAGAAAGGAGAAAAAAATTCTGAAAAAAGTGAAGAAAGGAGAAAAAAATTCTGAAAAAATATTAACAAATACTGAAAAGTTCTCAATTTTGATGAAAGACATCTATCTAAAAATGTAAGAGTCTCAGCAAATTCCAAATATGATAAACTTAAAAAAACCCACAGGGAGACACTTTGTAAGCAAATTGCTGAAAACCAAATAAAAAGAAACAAATCGTGAAAGTATCAAAAGAGAAGTGACCTTGACATAAAAGAGATCACAATTTATTACTCATCAGAAACCATGGAGGCTGAAAAGTTGATACGGTCAAAATGCTTCAAGAGAGTCTTTCAACTGAGAAATCTATACCAGAAAAACTGTGTTATAAAAATAAGGAAGAAATTATGATGTCACCAGCTAAAAGCTGAGGGAATTCATCACCACTAGACGTTCATGGCAATCCTTCAGGTTGTGGAGCAGTAATTCAAAGCAATGGGAAGAAATAAAGGTCACCAACATGGGGTGATACCTGGGAAAACTTAAAAGTCTGTCTTATTGTAATTTTTGTGAGTACCTTCACTTTCTTTATTTCTACGTGATTGAAAAGATGAATACATTAAAGTATATTAATCTATGTCATTTGACACACAATTTATAAAGATGTAATGCAAGCAGGTCTCATTAAGTTGTGTTTCACTTCATTTCACTTCACATATATTGTTTTGTTTTGTGTGTTTTTACAAATTGAAGGCTTATGGCAACCCTGAGTCAAAGCAGCTTATCAGCACCGTTTTTCCATCAGCATGTCTCTGTGACGCGTTCTGGTAATTTCTGCACTATTTCAAATATTTTCATTGTCATTATATCTGTCATCATGATATGGAAGTGTAATCCTTGACATTATTATTGCAATTGTTTTGGGATACTGCAAACTACTCCCATATAAGATTGTGACCTTAATCAATGTGTCTCTGCTTTAACTGCTACACTGACCAGCCGTTCCCTCATCTCTGTACATCTCCAACCTCCCTAGTCTCTAAGAATTGAAAATATTAAAATTAGGCTAAGGCACAGCCCTTCAATGGGCGCGAAGTGTTCAAGTGAAAAGAAGAGTCACATATATTTCACTTTAAATTAAAAGCCAGAAGTGGTTAATTTAGCAGGAAGGTCACACCAAATCACTGAATAAGCATAAAACTCATAAAAGTAGGCCTCTTGTGCAAAACCGTTAGCCAAAGGAAAAGTTTTTAAAGGAAATTAAAGGTGCTTAAGATGGAGACAGGTGAGGAAACTTCAGAAGAAGAGTTTGAAGTTGTCGGAGATCAATTTATAAGGCTTAATAAAGAAGCCATTTCCATAATGTGAAAGTGGAAGGTGAAGCAGCAGGTGTGGATGTAGAAGCTGTGGTGAGTTACCCTGAAGTTCCAGCAAAGACAGTTGATGGAGATGAGAACACCAAACAATGGACATTCATTGTAGGCAAACAGCCTTACTCTGGAATATGATACCATCTAGAATCACCCGAGCTTGGGAGAAGTCAAGGTCTAGCTTCAAAACTTCAAAGAAATGACTGACTCCCTTTCTAGGAGCTAACATTACTTGTGACTTTAGGTTGAAATCAATGTTCATTTAGCAACCCAAGAATCCTGGGGTCCCATAGTATTATGCTAAATCTACTCTAACTAAGCTCTCTAAATATGTGGAACAACAAAGCGTATGTGACAGCACGTTGTTTATAGCATAGTTTACTGAATGTTTTAAGCCCAATGTTGAGACCTACTGCTAAGGAAAAAAATAAAACAAACAAAAAAAAAACAAGATTATTCTGAAGATAATTCAGATTTATTGAGAATTCACCTACTCACCTCAGAGCCCTCATGAAGGACAAGGGGATTGAAGCTGCTTCCAGAACAGTTAACATCCATCCTGCAGCTCATAGATCAGGGAGCAATTTTGAAACAATATTTAAGAAACAATATTTTCTAAGGTTATAGCTATCATTAATAGTGATTTGTCTGACAGACCTGAGCAAAGTAAATAAAAAATCTTCTGGAAAGGATTCACTATTCTAGATGCCATAAAACATTCGTAGTAGATAGGAAGAAATCCAAAGAAAATGACAAGGGAATCAACATGTTTCAGTACAAAAAAGTCAACTAAATATAAAAGAAGGTAGTTCAGGTAGAAATGAAAGCTTAAGTCATTAAACACACAACAATATAACCGCAGTCACTCCCTCTGGTCAGCGGCTCTCGGCATCCCTGCAAGTCACCAGCTCACACGCCACTGTCTTAGAAGGCATTTTTAGCCAGTAAGAAATAACTGCATGGGAACAACTCCCCTACTCACCTGCTCTGGCCCCCAGGGACTTTTTTATTTCCCTGAAGATAAAGGAAATATTGAAAGTAGGACATTTTCATGGTATTCAGGACTTCCAGGGAAACACAATGATAGCTCCGATGACTTCCAGAAAAAGTTCCAAAATTGCTTTGACAGGTGGACCAGGCGCTAGTGTCTCTGCATCACATCCCAAGGGGAGAACGTTGAAGGTGACCACAATAATAGTCAGCAATGGGATGTGTAGCACTTTCTCTAGGATGAGTTGAGAATTTAGTTGTCAGAACTTGTATATGGGTCACTACAAAAGTTTTGAGACAGACTGTGTTATGATTTATTATTTCACTTCAAAGAAACATAGTCGACAGCGTTCCTGATGGCACCATGAAGGTCCAACTTGCTCTGCTCAATGGTATTGCTGGGAGGGATTCATTTGTTTCCATCCATGTGAATTTTACACATACGTTTCTTGATTTTTGCATATTTCAAAACTTTTACAATGACCCATGTATATATGGAGACAGAAATTAGAATTACGAGTACTAGCATATAAGGTAAAAGCATATTTCTTGTTTAATGGGTATACCTCTCTTGGAGGATGATAAAAAAGTTTTGAGTATTACAGTGGTGATTTACAACATTATATATGTATATACATAAACATATATAATTAAATATATATATTAATATATATTAAATATATATATTTAATCCCACTATTTTATGATTAAATATATATATTTAATCCCACCAGTTATGGCTGGCTAAAATGATAGACATTGCAGGCCCTTGCAGAGCCTTGTTGACCTCCTAGAACAGCTATTCCAGTCTGGACTGTCTTCCTGAATATTGCTTTTAAGGCCTTGAGGTGGCCAGAGAGAGGTGGGAGGTGGAGCACTCCATGGCTACTTGGAGGCAGAGGCTCCTGTCCAGAAGGAGAGTTAAAGGACAGAAATTTATCAAGTAACCTGGTGGATAAGAGCTGCACCAAGAGAGAAGGTGTTGAAGAATGCACTTCAACCCCGCTGAGGTGAGCTGCGAACCCAAGGACACAAAGGTACAAAAACTATCACCAAGCGGACAAGAGTCCCCTCCCCCATGAGAATTGCTGGGAGTGCCCCACAAACAAATGACCAGAGATCAAAGTTCCTCCCACTACACTCCACAGGAGAGACCCTCTAAAAACTGAACCTACCTCCCCTACTAGGGTGCCCGGCATTCTCCTGCCAGGCATAAAACTGTATAAAACTGTATATATTCTCTACCTGCAATTCTGAGCTCCTAGCACTCCCCTCCACTCTCACTCTGAGGTCTGGAGGCCTATCCCCAAGGAGTCCAGATTCTTGGGTGATTTCTCAAGGGGTGTGGACAAGGCCTGGACTGCAGCTGGTCAGTGCTGAATCTGTGGGAGTGAGGAGAGGATGGCTGGCTGAGAGGGAACCATGCTGGAACGGCAGTGCCCCGAGGTGCAGAGAAGCAGCCGTTTTTGGCAACAATAGGGCTCACCCCCGGATATTCTGAAGCCACACCCCCTGTGTCCCTGGGCAACCAGAGGAGGCCAGGCATCTTCTCAGGTGGCAACCACAATGGAACAGATCTGGGAATGAAACTCAGGCCCTGTGAGTAAAGGCTTTGCCTGAGATGGTACTGGCCTGGGTGGATTGCGGGGACTAGAAAACACACGGCAAAATTCCCAGGGTGGGGATGACCCAGAGGACCACTTTACTGAGCCTAAGATACACCCGGCCCTCAGGCGATCATCAGCCTATAGACAAAGGAAGGCAGGAGGTTAGAACTGACGGCTAACCGCCCTGTGAATACAAACCTGCAGAAGCAAAGACAGGGCCTGAGGCACAGGTTCTGGGAACACAAAACAGCTTCTCTTCTGTGGGGGAATTTAGTGGGAACAGAAACAAATTCCGGCAAAATTGTTCTGTTCTGTCAGTAACATCAATCAGGGATGGGGCTAGAACTGAGCGAACACCCACCAGCCTCCATCAAGCACCCGAGGTTGTCAGGCCTCGCCTCCCCCTGATGGATTGAGTCATAGAGCAGTGGCCTGGCTGAGCAGAAATAGATTTCCTTGTGATTCAGGCAGGTGCAAACCCATGGAGTATCTGCTCACTGGAGGCAACTGGGTCACAGCCATACGGGGCTATCAGTGACTAGGTATGACAGACGTGCAAGATGGGGAAGGAGGCATCAACCTTTCCAGACTAATCTATTTGGTGGGTGGGTCCTCCTGACTTCACAGAGCATCAGAGCAAGTCATATCTGAGTTGTCACCAGACCCCTGTCATCCAGTTGCCAGAGACTTTTTAAACTCTCCCACCTGAGACAGGTGCTGACTGAGACAATTGATTTGGATCTTTTGAACTGAGCCAATTGCCCGAGGACTATTCAAGTAGTGCCTTGGATATTTGGTTGTAGGAAGATTTGATTTCCTTTTCCATTTGTTGCCTGTGGGGGCCAAGTTGTTGGTATTTCTCCACAGCTGAGACTTCAACCCAGACTAACTGTTTCACTAGGGTCAAATAGAGACCAGCTGAAAACAAGACAGAACCACTTAGCCCCACCACACCAAACAGGTCCCCAATTTCTCAGGCCATAGCACTGTACAGGTCCTCAACAAAGCTGCAGGTATAAAGTCAAATGGTATAAAATAATCATGGGCAGAATCAGTGGAAAAACTCTGGTAACATGAATAACCAGAATAGATCAACACCCCCAAGGAAAGATATGGCAGATGTAACTGAAGATCCCATTCATGAACAGCTGGCTGAAATGTCAGAAATTAAATTCAGAATTTGAATTACAAACAAGATAAATAGAATGGAGGAAAATTTGGAATTAGAAATTTGAGGAACAATTCAAAAGTCGGAATTAGAAATTCGAGCAGAAATTCAAAAGTTGTCTCAAGAATTCAACAAATACAAAGACAAAAGCACCAAAGATTTTGATTCACTGAAGCAAGAATTTTCAGCCCTAAAAAATCTGAAAAATACAGTACAATCCCTCAGTAACAGAGTGGAGCAAGCAGAAGAAAGGATTTCTGACATTGAAGACAAAGCATTTGAACGCTCTCAAACTCTCAAAGAGGAAGTGAAATGGAGAGCAAAAATGGATCATTCTCTCAGAGAGCTCTGGGATAATTCAAAGAAGGCTAATATCCGCCTCATTGGAATCCCTGAAAGTGATGAAGTGGCCTCGCAAGGCACAGAGGCTCTTCTCCATGAAATTATGAAAAAGAATTTTCCAGACATGCCAAGAGATTCTGAAATTCAGATAGCAGACAGTTTCAGAACCCCAGCACGAATCAATCCAAATAAGACATCCCCCAGGCATATCATAATTAACTTCACTAAAGTTAATATGAAGAAGAAGATTCTGAAAGCAGCCAGACGTAAGAAATCCATTACCTACAAATGGAAGAATATTAGAATGACTGCAGATCTCTCTGCTGAAATTTTTCAAGCCAGAAGAGGGTAGTCATCAACTTTTAATCTCCTAAAACAAAATAACTTTCAACCCCGGATCCTGTATCCAGCTAAACTGAGTTTCATTTATGATGGAGAAATGAAATACTTTAATGACATTCATATGTTGAAGAAATTTGCCATAACCAAACCAGCTCTTCAGGATATTCTCAGACCTATCCTCCATAATGACCAGCCCAATCCCTTCCCACAAAAGTAAACTCACACAGAAACTTTTGATCAAACTCCAATTTCCACAGTGGCGAAAGGATTAAAAATGTCCACTGGACTTTCGAAAAACCCAATACCCAAAATTTTACAGAACTTATCAATATTCTCTATTAATGTGTATGGCTTAAATTGTCCTCTAAAGAGGCACAGGTTAGCTGACTTGATACAAAAACTCAGGCCAGATATTTGCTGCATACAAGAGTCACATCTTACCTTAAAAGACAAATATAGACTCAGTGTGAAAGGATGATCATCCATATTTCAGGAAAATGGTAATCAGAAAAAAGCAGGTGTTGCAATTTTATTTGCAAACACAATAGGCTTTAAACCAACAAAAGTAAGGAAGGATAATAATGGTCACTTCATACTTTTTAAGGGTAATACTCAATACGATGAGATTTCAATTACTAATATTTATGCACCCAACCAGAATGCATATCAATTTATAAGAGAAACTCTAACAGACACGAGCAACTTGATTTCCTCCAGCCTCATAATAGTCGGGGATTTCAACACTCCTTTGGCAGTGTTGGACAGATCCTCCAATAAGAAGCTAAGGAAAGAAATTTTAGATTTAAACCTAACCATCCAACATTTGGATTTAGCAGACATCTACAGAACATTTCATCCCAAAAAAACTGAATACACATAGTTCTCATCAGCCCACGAACATACCCCTAAAACAATCACATCTTAGGTCACAAGTCTTACCTCAGTAAATTTAAAGGAATAAAAATTATTTATTGCATCTTCTCGGACCACCATCGAATAAAAATTGAACTCAGAAACAACAGGAATCTGTATTCTCATACAAAAACATGGAAGTTAAATAACCTTATGCTGAATGATAGCTGGGTCAGAGATGAGATTAAGAAGGAATTTGCCAAATTTTTGTAACAAAATGACAATGAAGACATGAATTATCAGAACCTCTGGGATACCGCAAAGGCATTCCTAAGAGGGAAATTTATAGCACTGCAAGCCTTCCTCAAGAGAACGGAAAGAGAGGAAGTTAACAACTTAATGGGACATCTCAAGCAACCAGAAAAGGAAGAACATTCCAACTCCAAACCCAGTACATGAAAAGAAATAACCAAAATTAGAGCAGAATTAAATTAAATTGAAAACAAAAGAATTATACAACAGATCAATAAATCAAAAAGTTGTTTTTTCGAAAAGGTCAATAAAATCATAAACCTTTGGCTAACCTAATCAGGAAAAAAAGAGTAAAATCTCTAATTTCATCAATCAGAAATTACAAAGACGAAATAACAACAGACTCCTCAGAAATATGAAAATCTGAAGAAAATTGACCAATACTTGGAAGCACATCACCTTCCAAGACTTAGCCAGAATCAAGTGGTAATGTTGAACATGCCAATATCAAGTTCTGAAATAGCCTCAACCATACAAAATCTCCCTAAAAAGAAAAGCCCAGGACCAGATGGCTTCATGTCAGAATTCCACCAAACCTTTAAAGAGGAACTAGTACCTATATTATTCAACCTGCTCCAAAATGTAGAAGAAGAAGGAAGACTACCCAACACATTCTATGAAGCAAACATCACCCTGATCCCCAAACCAGGAAAAGACCTAACAAGAAAAGAAAATTATAGACCAATATCACTAATGAATATAGATGCAAAAATATTCAACAAGATCCTAACAAACAGAATCCAGCAACACATCAAACAAATTATACATCATGACCAAGTCGGTTTTATCCCAGGGTCTCAAGGCTGGTTCAATATACATAAATCTCTAAATATAATTCAGCACATAAACAAATTAAAAAACAAAGACTATATAACTCTCTCAATTGATGCAGAAAAAGCTTTTGAAAATATCCAGCATCCCTTCATGATCAGAACACTTAAGAAAATTGGTATAGAAGGGACATTTTTTATTTTTATTTTTTTTTATTTTTTTATTTTTTTTTTGGCCGGGGCTGGGCTTGAACCCGCCACCTCCGGCATATGGGACCGGCGCCCTACCCGTTGAGCCACAGGCGCCGCCCGAAGGGACATTTTTTAAACTGATAGAGGCCATCTACAGCAAACCCATAACCAATATCATATTGAATGAAGTTAAATTGAAGTCATTTCCACTCAGATCAGGAACCAGACAAGGTTGTCCATTGTCTCCACTGCTCTTTCACATTGTAATGGAAGTCTTAACCACCACAATTAGGAAAGAAAATGTGATCAAGGGTATCAATATAGGGTCAGAAGAGATCAAGGAGTGATCTGTGGCTCAAGGAGTAGGGTGCCGGTCCCATATGCTGGAGGTGGCGGGTTCAAACCCAGCCCCGGTCAAAAACCACAAAAAAGAAAAAAAAAAAAAAAGGGCAGCACCTGTGGCTCAAAGGAGTAGAGCGCTGGTCCCATATGTCAGAGGTGGCAGGTTCAAACCTAGCCCCGGCCAAAAAAAAAAAAAAAAAAAAAACTGCAAAGAAAAAAAGAAAACATGATCAAGGGTATCAATATAGGGTCAGAAGAGATCAAACTTTCTTTCTTCACAGATTATATGATTGAATATCTGGAAAACAACAGGGATTCTACTATAAAACTCTTAGAAGTGATCAAGGAATACAGCAGCGTCTCAGGTTACAAAATCAACATTTATAAATCGGTAGCCTTTATATATACCAACAATAGTCAAGCTGAAAAAAAAAAAAAAAACAGTTAACGACTCTATTCCATTCACAGTAGTGCCAAAGAAGATGAAATATTTGGGAGTTTATCTAACAAAGGACCTGAAAGATCTCTATAAAGAGAACTATGAAACTCTAAGAAAAGAAATAGCTGAAAATGTCAACAAATGGAAAAACATACCATGCTCATGGCTGGGAAGAATCAACATTGTTAAAATGTCTATACTACCCAAAGCAATATACAATTTTAATGCAATCCCTATTAAAGCTCCAGTGTCATACATGAAAGATCTTGAAAAAACAATACTTCATTTTACATGGAATCAGAAAAAAAACTCAAATAGCCAAGACATTACTCAGAAATAAAAACAAAGCAAGAGGAATCATGCTACCAGACCTGACTATACTATAAATCGATAGTGATCAAAACAGCATGGTACTCGCACAAAAACAGAGAAGTAGATGTCTGGAACAGAATAGAGAACTAAGAGATGAATCCAGCTACTCACTGTTATTTGATCTTTGACAAGCCAATTAAAATCATTCAGTGTGGAAAAGATTCCCTATTTAACACATGGTGCTGGGTAAACTGGTTGGTGACCTGTAGAAGACTGAAACTGGACCCACACCTTTCACCATTAACTAAGATAGACTCTCACTGGATTAACGATTTAAACTTAAGACATGAAAGTATAAAAATACTTGAAGAAAGTGTAGGGAAAACTCTTGAAGGAATTGGCCTGGGTGGAATATTTTATAAGGACCACTCCCCAGGCAATTGAAGCAGTATCAAAAATACACTACTGGGACCTGATCAAACTAAAAAGCTTCTGCACAGCCAAGAACATAGTAAGTAAATCAAGCAGATAGCCCTCAGAATGGGAGAAAATATTTGCAGGTTATACCTCCGATAAAGGTCTAATAACCAGAATCCACAAAGAACTCCACTCATATTAGCAAGAAAAGAACACGTGATCCCATCTCAGGGTGGGCAAGGGACTTGAAGAGAAAGTTCTCTAAAGAAGACAGATGCACAATCTACAAACACATGAAAAAAAGCTCATCATCCTTAATCATCAGAGAAATGCAAATCAAAACTACTTTGAGATATTACCTAACCCCAGTAAGAGAAGCCCACATAACAAAATCTCCAAACCAGAGATGTTGGTGTGGATGTGGAGAAAAGGGCACACTTCTACACTGCTGGTGGGAATGCGCACTAATATGTTCCTTCTGGAAGGATGTTTGGAGAATACTTAGAGACCTAAAAACAGACCTGCCATTCTGATCCTGTAATTCCTTTACTAGGTTTATACCCAGAAAACCAAAAATCATAATATAACAAAGACATCTGTACCAGAATGTTTATTGCAGCCCAATTCCTAATTGCTAACTCATGGAAAAAGCCCAAGTGCCCATCGATCCACGAATGGATTAATAAATTGTGGTATATGTACACCATGGAATATTATGCAGCCTTAAACAAAGATGGAGACTTTACCTCTTTCATGTTTACATGGATGGAGCTGGAACATATTCTTCTTAGTAAAGTATCTCAAGAATGGAAGCAAAAGTATCCAATGTACTCAGCCCTACTATGAAACTAATTTATGGATTTCATATTAAAGCTATAACCCAGTTATAACCTAAGAATAGGGGGAAGGGGGGAAGGGGGAGTATGGGCAGAGGGAGGGTGATTGGTGGGATTACATCTGCGGTGCATCTTACAAGGGCACATGTGAAACTTAGTAAATGTAGAATATAAATGTCTTAACACAATAACTAAGAAAATGCCAGGAAGGCTATGTTAACCAGTGTGATGAAAACGTGTCAAATGGTTTATAAAATCAGTGTATGGTGCCCCATGATAGCCTTAATGTACACAACTATGATTTAGTAAAAAAAAAGTGAAAAATAATAAATATTGCGTATGTCACCACAATAAAACCACAAAGCAACACATTTGTCATCTTCCAATCTGATGGGTCAGAAATACAAGCCAAAGGTAGGCCTTCTGCTCAGACTCTGTCAGACGACTGCAAACAATGTGTTTTCTAGAAACAAGGGCGCAGGTAAAAGGTGTCCAGGCGAAACATTTGTGTTCACATTCACATATGTGGTTGTTAACTGGCATGGTTTCTTCGGGTTTGTTAAATGGGGAGGCTCCATCCCTCACTGGGCAGTGGACCCCTCTCCTTTGCCACATGAACTACTTCAAAATGTAGATTGCTTTTCAAACCAGAAAGAAAGGGGTGTATGCTGGAAAGATACAAGTTACAATCTCGCATGACCCAATCACAGGCAGGGCATCTTATCTCCTTTGTAACATTACATATGTTAAAATCAAGTCATTATATATGTTAAAGCCCATGTCAGAGGGTGAGGATCACACAAGAATGTTAGGAGCAGAAAGAAGAAGTCACTGGGCACCAGCTTGAAGGTCTGCTGGGTTCAGTGAGGTGACATAGGATTGTGCCAAATGCTACCAAACAGCTGGATGTAACTATTAATCTCACACTCTGGATCACCATATAATACCAAACCAAACATTTCTAAATATTTACAAAGACGTTTCCTAAGGTTTGAATGATTGCCTTATTCACCTTTATTCTTGATTTTTCTGGTGCTGCAAAAAAGCCACCTAGATAAATATGCTAACTTTGTTATTTCTACCATTTGTTTGTGAAATGTAGAAGCATTTTGCATATCATCTTAGATAAATGACATTTTTAAAAAGGTGTTCAAACCATCTGGCCTTCTAAGAATCTGATTGCATTATTATTGAACATCAATACCTTTCTCCTAGCATTTTAACATGCCATTGTCACTGTAAATCTGTGCTAAATCCTTGTAGAATTGTAATGGATGCCCAGTGGCATCTAGCAAGTGGTGATATTGTTTATCAATAAAGTTAATTCCGAACTTGAGGAATATATATATAAGTGGGTATGTACATGAAAGTGTGTATATATAATTTGTGCATATTGACCCCAGCCAGGCTGATTCTAAGAAAAAAATAATGATAATCCTAAAACTCTTCCTAATTCTTAATAAAATAAAACATTCTTCATTTTACCTGGCCTCTCGGCTGTAAGTAAATTAACTAATTACTGTTATTGACATGAGAATGAAAACATACATGTCATGGCTGCCTACCAAGAGCCCACGTGGGCTCTAGAATTAATTCAGGACTCAATTCTACTTCTCGTATGTGGAAGTCTAATTTATATTGACATGGAGACAATAACAATACAAAATTATGAGAATTTACTAACTGCAGCCTGATGTGAGATTAGGATAAGGCCTAAGAAGCATGCAGCAACTCTGATGAAATACTTCAATTTGCTGGATAAATGTAACAGAGTCTTCTGGTTTAAACCAAATAACAAAAATTTCTTTCCGGTTAAATCAGTGTCTTTGGCATAGTTTCTCAGCCAGTTCAACATTCAAACTTCCTTTCAGAGTTATTTGTCTTTTCCACTCATCCTTCTATTTTTTCTTTACAACAAAGCTTCTTTAAAATCTATAAATAACAGGACTAATCACTAGAGTTCTCTCTGGGACACAGCAATATTTTTCTTTTTGATGCTATTCTGGTAAGGCAGAGGGTTTTCAGAGACTTCCACTTAATCTTCATTTACAGCCTTCCTGTAATGATTCGGGGCTGTAAAATGGGAATTCTGCCTGTTACCTGGTTTGTCTACTTCAACGATGCATCCAGAAACCAAATGTCATTTGGTGTAAAATATCAACGGTGACCCAGTCACTTCAGAGCCTGTGTTTAATAACCTTGAACACTTTGGTGTATCCCTCTTTCCACTGCATGGTCATTGTGGTGTTTCTTTATGGGAAGGTGAGGGGAAAGATTTATAACATATAATTGTGAGGGAACCTCAGATCCTGCTTGAAGTGACTTAGTATAGATTTTTTATCAAGGAATCCCAAGTTTATGAAGTGACTGTCATTATGTACAGTTTGAAGAGCACAACGCCTAGGTAAGATTGTTTTGGCTCACCTTTCTCTGCAACCCTCAGGTTGGATAAGTTTAGGCAATTAAAATTTCTGTCAAACCATTGCTCTGCAATGCAGGGGGTACTTGGACACTTAATCCACAGATTTGTTGTAAGAATTAATCAAGTTAAGTTATCAGTCCCAATATATCCCTTAAAGGGGGAGGCGGTGCTAACGCAAGCCAATTCCAAGAGGCACAGGACTCCTGTAAGGGCTGACTTTGATTTAAAGACTCTCCTGTGACTTTAAGCTGTAAGTTGACCTATGTTCCAGAACTTTTGACCCAAACATTCCTTACTTTTCCCTTCATTTGGTTTCATATTCCCACGGAGGCCAGAGGACTATCCAGGGCCTACCTCCACTGTTTCTCACCAAGTTTAACCTGCTGTGATACAATCCTTGCACAGGTGACTCAGCCTTGATGCCGGCTTCTCAGAGGAACACTGCAAAGCACTCGTTATCATCTGAGCTAACCAGGGTGTCAATTCTGCGATGGGGGCTAGTGAACCTTCAGCTTATTACAGGGTGCTCTTGAAATCTGTGTCTGTGAGGAAAATGAGGAGCGATGGCTGGAAGAAGCAAAATTTGAGCTGCACGGCAGGACCCACAAAGCTCTCTGCTAACCCCACGAGGCCGCCCACATCCCAGAGGCTCCTGTAACATGTTCCAGGGGGGACCGGAGGCTGGACTTTACACCTTTGCCTCTGTCAGTCTTTGTGTGCAGACTAGTCTAGAAATGGTGTGTTGTTTTACGCAAAGAAGCTGACTCTACCTAAGGACAATTCCCAGATATATTCGAAAGCTGACGGCTGTCAGAATACAGCATTTTTGGCATTTGGAACAACAATTACTTCTGTCAGAAAAGTAGAATAAGAGCGTGTGTCAAAGCATCCACCACAGTTAGGACAATAGAGCTAGAGGAAAAGAAAATTAAGGCCAATGGTGCAACCCACCAATACCTCTAGTCAATCAATCAGAAATATTATTTTTAGAAATATAACCGTCACCTTCCTGTCTGAGCCTCCTGGGGAGTCCCTCATGTACCTACCCCAAGGCAAGCCCTGGCTCCCATGCAGACCATGACAGATCCAACTCAAGGGCAGACAAGGGTGCCTCTATGGCCAGGAGGGAAGAGTGGGCCGCCCAAGCTAGGGAGCTGACATCAGAGTAGCAAGGCCACAGGGGGCTGGACTGCCAATGATAGCAAATCATGTATTTTTTTTTTTTTTTTGAAACAGAGTCTCACTTTGTCACCCTTGGTAGAGTGCTGTGACGTCACAGCTCAGAGCAACTTCAAACTCTTAGGGTTAAGTGATTCTCTTGCCTCAGCCTCTCAATAAGTTGGGACTACAGGCGCCCACCACAACGCCCAGCTATTTTCTTGTTGCAGTTGTCACTGTTGTTTAGCTGGTCCCTGCGGGCTCCAGGCCGACAGCCTGGGTGCACAAGGTGGCTGGCGCCGTAACCACAGTGCCATGGACACCAAGCCCCAAATCATACTCTTTACAAAGACAGAAACAAAACGTGAACTCTGGTGCAACCCACCAACACCTCTGGTCAATCCATCAGAAATATTGTTATTTTTATGAATATAATGTACCCATTTATGTATTTATAATACTCAAAGCCTTATAATCAGGGTAGCCATGAAACCAAAAACCTAGTAACCACTGCAGGGGTCAAGACATATTTGAACATACTTCCAAAAAGCCTCATTTGCTTGTATTTTCCCTTTTGTGAACCGTCTCCAAATTCATGTGAAATCATTATGCACAGAGGGATTAACCTTTGTTTGACCTGACTCAGGTCTTGCTGTTTTTAAACAGCCTTTCCACGGGGTATCTAAGAAACACTATTAGCAGAATTGGTTTAAATTACAGTTGCAAGAGGCTATGATACAACTGAGACAAACAAAAAGTAACTCAACCTGAAAGTACAAGCCAGGGCATACCAGGTCCAGAGAGGACTTGGAAAAGCGTGGGCAGAATGCTGGACTTCCCTGGGCAGCTGAGCGCCTGCTCCGTAAGACCCACAGTGACTCACTCCTCTCAGGGCTCACTGACATTAAGAATCGAGGAAAGAAGGAAGTGAACACTAGTGCCGTTTATAAACTGCCTGCTCAGTCCTCAAAACATACTGAAACACACACACGCAGACCTTTGGCAAAAGCTGGGTGATTTACGGCTTCAGGGCACTTACAGAGATCTCTGTCTGCTTATTAGATTACCACTGTGCTAACCGACGCAGAAGTTATCACAGAATTAGTACATAAAGATTACTAAATAAACAGTAACAAGGAGAAGAATGAAAGGGAACAGCAACCACAGAAAACCCTTTGGGGGAAGGGATCTAAGTGCCAGAACTGACACACACATGAAGTTGTTTAAAATGTACATTTTCAGTAAGAGCAGGAAAATACGTGACATAGAAAAACAGGACTGTGCCGTCCACAGGAGGGTGGGGGGGATAAACAGAAACTGTGCCTCAGAAATCTGACCCTGGAATCTCTAAATAATAACTTTAAATCAGCTGATTTAACTGTTTTAATGAGATCCTGGATGGGATTCTAGAATAGAAGAATATCGTCAGACAAAAGCAATGAAATTATCCATAAAATTTAGAATTTAGTTAACATGAATGTTCAATACTGATCCATTTGTTATTGGGAATGTTCCATGGTGATATAAGATGCTAACAGTAAGGGAAAACGAATATTTTGATATTTGTGTATATGTTTCTGTTGGTAGCAATATTGCTTGTTGTTTATTCATCTAAAAATGTCTTAATCTCAACTGAAAACTTACATCAGAGTTAGGCTGGGCCAGGCATGGTGGTTCACGCCTACGATTTCAGTGTGTTGGCTGAACTGGGAGGCCAGGAATCCCTTGAGGCAACACAGCAAGACTCCATCTCAACAAAAATAAAAAAGTAAATGAATACATAAATAAAGGTCAGCCAGGTGTGTGCCTGTAGACAGGAGGCTGAGGTAGAAGGTTTACTTGAACGCAGGAGTTTGAGGCTGTAGTGAGCTCTAAACGTGTCACCGCACTCCAGCCTGGGAAAGCGTGAGACCTTGTCTCTACCATGGCTAAGAAGAAGAAAATCATAGTTAGGTTGGATAAAAAGGGTTAGCAGTTATTGACAATTAAAACTCTGCTGTTTGTCTAATTGCTTTTGTTTTCACAGTAGCCTTTGTGGATATCTCCAGTTGTTATAATGTTACTTGTTTAAAAAGTCTGCCATTTGGCTCCTTTTGTAAAATCAAGTGAAAATCAATTTATCATAGATTTGTATTCTATTTCTGGATTCTTTCATTTCTATGAGTAAGAGTTTATTTTATTGTGAATGAGTTCACTTTAGAAAATACATGTTTTGTATTGAGACATTCATGCTATTTTCTGATTCATTCTGTTAATATTGCTAAAAACATTAATTGATTTTCAAATAGTAATTAATCTTACATCCCATACACTTATGCTTTTTACTGTATGACTAGTTTTAGTTTGGCTAAACTAACCTCACTTTGTTTAAGGTTTCTATCTACAAACTTCAGTAACATTTTCGTGTAATTGTTATTTTATTTCTTGTTATTGTTTGGTGAGGAGGATGGGAATACTGGCTTGAGCATCTTCTCAGAGATGATGCTTCTCTCTCTATTTCCTGAAATGTTATGTGGAGTTGGTATTTCTTCCTTCCATGTATTATAAAACTCGGTTTTGATTAGACATGGACTTGGGTTTTTTAATTATTGGGACTTATTAAAATATAATTTATTTTATAGGCATAAGCTTGGTTAAAATTTCTAGGATTTTGTAATCTGCTAAGAAATTGTCTAATTCATCTAAATTGTTGAAAATATTACCAGAAAAATGTTCATTTTATTCTTTATACAATATCTTTCATTCCTGATATATGTTATTTGCATTCTCTATTTTTTTATATTAATAGATATGGCCAAAGGACTATCAATTTTGTAGATTTTAAAAAATAAAGCCATTCTGACTCGGCATCTGTGGCTCGAGCGGCTAAGGCGCCAGCCACATATACCTGAGCTGGCGGGTTCCAATCCAGCCCAGGCACGCCAAACAACAAACACGGCTGCAACCAAAAAATAGCCAAGCATTGTGGTGGGTGCCTGTCGTCCCAGCTACTTGGGAGATGGAGGCAGGAGAATCACTTGAGCCCAGGAGTTGGAGGTTGCTGTGAGCTGTGATGCCACGGTACTCTACCCAGGGCAACAGCTTAAGACTCTGTCTCAAAAAAAATAATAAAATAAATAATAATAATAAGATAAAAATAAAGCCATTTTGATGATATTGATTTTTTCTATTATCTTCCTGTTAGTTTTTATTATTGCTTTTATTTTTTTTCTTTGTGCACTTTGGTTTCAATTTGTTTTTCTTTTTGTAATATTTAGACGCTTAGATAATTGATAATGCTTTTTTCTTTTTTGTAACATATTTTCTATAACATATTTAGAGGTTTACAGTTTCCTCCAAGCAAAACTTAATTTTTGTCACATACATTTTTTTTTTTTTTGAAACATGGAATACTTCCCAAATTTGCGTGTCGTCCTTGGGCAGGGGCCATGCTAATCTTCTCCGGATCATTCCGATTTTACAATATGTGCTGCCAAAGCTAGCACAAGCCCCACCGATTGTTACCTGCCCTTTTCAAACTTCCACTTAGTCATCTAGTCCACAAGAACTCCATTATAATTTTGCATTTCTTCTTTTGCTTGGCTTGTCTTCTTGAATTTTCATTTGAAAATATCAGGGATTCTCATGTTTGCTTGTCTATAAATGTAAGTTAGATCAGGATGGTTGATAATTTTGTTGAAGTTTCCTCTGTACTTAATAACTTCTGAGCTATTTATGCATTCATTACTGAGAGAAGAGAAATTAAATCCTAAATACAACTGTTAATATATATAAACATGTATTTATCCTTTGCCGCATGGTGCATTTCCAGCCCTGCTACTTACACTATGGATGCACATAAAGATCGCTGGGCTTCCCTTTGAGCTGACCTCATTCTGACAGTGAAATGCTCTTTATCTTAGTGATAGAGTCTTGCTCTGATGGCCACCGTGAAATCAATTGGACCATTCCAGCTTTCTTGTGTTTAGAACACCCCAGCTTTCTTATGATGAGAGTTTGAATACTCCATCTTTTTCCTTGGCTATACTTCTTATAATGTATATTTTGGTTTTACATTTAAAGAGCTTTTCATGTAAGTACTTGTACTTGGGCCTTGTATTTTTAGCCAATATAATAATATTTATTTTACAGTGTTTAGAATAGTTAAGATTTCTATGTAGTTATCAACATAAAATGATTTCTATCAATCATCTTGATTTCCATTAACTTTTTCATGTTCTTTGTACCATTTTTTTCTATTTCACTGCTTTCTTCTTGATTGAGTAGCCTTTACAGTTCTATACAATTATTATCTTCTGAATACATTAAGATCAAATTTTTCTTTCAAAAGGGCAGCTCTTGTTCATCATAATCACATTGCTTATACGAATATAAAATATGCTATAAATTATATATTCCGTAGAATTTCAAATTAGTCAAATATTTATGATTGCACACATTAAGTAAATTCACTAATTGCCTTTATTCACACCAAAATTTTACATTGTAGCCTTGTGGCCATGAAGATCTCTTTATCTCTTATACAACATATCAGAATCACTAGTGTGAGATACAATTTAATATTTCCTTCTGTAGTTTTCTTATAGCCAAACCAAATAGACACCCAAAATACATTTTCCTATATTAGATAGTATGTGATACATACTTCCAAATATCAAAGCAACCATTTCTGTGCTTCCTGAAAATATAGGCGCTGGGGAAAGAGATAACTGAACAACCAGGACAGTGTCAAAGCAGAAAAGTATTTCATTATGGCCGCCACTGTAAAGATCAGCTCATCCTGCCCGTAACAGCAAGTTTAGAGGACCCTGCCTGCATCCGCTATTAGCAGTTGCACTGTTCTATTATGTATGGCGTTTGACTATTCATAGGAAAGAAAAGGCACTGGGTTCCATTAGTGGTTTACTGTGAGTCTAAGTCTACACATTACTGGTGACGCACAGGCTGACGCGTCGCCCCTCTGCTTGTTTATCATGCTCCTGGTACATTCATTATTAATATGAAAATAATGTGAGGAACTAGAGAGCAATATGATTTCTATCAAATTTAGTTTCTGTGTTTGAGATTAAATCTCTTATGCAAATATGATAATATATTTGCATGCTGCCCGCTTGTGCATGACCAGAAAAGACCCTTGCACAGCTCTTAGGCCACGGCAGGCACAGCGAAGTGGGAAATGAGACCCCAGAGTAATTGAAAGTGAATGCGGCTACTTCTGCACTTGGAGAGTGATCCAGACCCAGCGGGAGATGGTTTTAAGGAAGATACGGTAAGAAACTGCTTTTACGGTAAGTAGTGTATTTCCAAAGCAAGACATTTTGTAGGATGTGAGTTTGAGCAGAGTTCCTCAGACTCTGAGTTTACTCTTCCCTTCAGAATGTCTCGGTGTAAAGACTTTTGTACCACACGTGCTCTTAAAGATGTCTAGATAATTCATTTGTTAAGAAAGTTCTAAGTCCAGGAATGGGTAAGAACATAATATATCTTATGTTGTCACTGTGTTGTCCACAAATTAGATTGGGGATATTTTAGCTCCCTGATCCCTCAAATTTACAAGGTTTAATAATGAAAAGTAATGATTAAAGATTCTGCTGTTAGCTTTGACAGTGTCGATGGAATCAGACTACACATTATAGATAACATTTTTCAAAGCAAGAAAAGAAAAAGAAGAAAAACAGTTCCAAAACTTGTTTAAAGGCACCAGAGAATATTAAGTACTCAAGGGGCTGAGATTCAAGAACAAAACACATTGAATTGACCTAAATGTTTGCAGTGATTTTTTCTCTGAGGATTCTGGCCATCAGAACGCAGCAACACAAGTTCATGGCCATCTATCTGGTTTACCAAGGGCTCCAGAACTTGAAGAACAAATACAGTGCTTCAAACAAAAGTTGGGCATGGTTTATTCAGAATGCCAGCATGTTTAAATGCTTGGAAATCAGTCATGTACCGCACGGCTTAGCACACAAAATGAGAAAAGAATTTATAACGCATAAAACGGATTTGATAAAATTTAGTACCCATTCATGGTTTGAGAAAACAAAATAAAAATAAGCTATAACAAAGAATCTTTTTGTAGACAGGAGTAGCCTGGCTCTGCCCATCTTTCACTGTGTACACTTCCATATACACACAGAATAGGCACCAATAAACCAGGTCCACACTTAATGACATTGATAGGTTCTTGAAACTACAACTTTAAGTAAAACTACATAGAACCAAAACGATCTTGTTCTCATCAAAATTGTAACAAAATGACACTGAACAGGACAACAGTATTCAAGGTCCCGTTTCCCTTCATTTTCTGAAAGTCACAATTTCCAGGAACTTATCAACAACATTGAGGGCTCAGTACGTGTGTGTGTGTGTGTGTGTGTGTACCCACAGCATGCAAAAAAAGTATACAAATGTTTATAAAGGGGGAAAACTGAATTAAAATTGGAATAGTCAAAGTGCACCAATAACGCCTGTCATCGCGTACGCTGTGTCTTTTATCTCTTGCAATTGCAGAAGGCAAATGCGACTTGGGTATGACAATTTTAAAAGTTTTTTTTACTTTCTTAAAATGTGTATACATTTTTTTGGCACCCTCCGTATATGCCTACACACCCACACACACACACAGTCACACACACGCACACGCACACACAAATAACCCTGAACAGCGGGAGGTTTGAACAGCATAGGTCCACCTGTGTAAGGATTTGCACAGTTCTCCGCCATCCCTGAGACACAAAGACCAACCCTTCCTCTTCCTCAACCTCATCAGTGAGAAGATGAAGTTGGAGACCTTTCTCATGATCCACTTTCACTTAGTAAACAGGAAATCCATTTTCTATCCCTTATAATTTTCTTAATAACACATTCTCTTTTCTCTAGTTTCCTTTATTCTAAGAAAACCGTATACAACATCGATGGCATATAAAATGTGTGTTAATACTGTTTACATCACCAGTAAGGCTCCCTAGTCAAGTAGGCGATAGGGAGATGAGTTGGGGGAAGGCAGAAGTTACATGCAGGTGTGTGGTGGGGGCTGTGCCTCAACTTGTGTGTTTCGTGTTGTTTAAGGCTCAGCTGTCTCTTGCTCTATACACATGTGTATATACATATACTTGTGTGTTTGTGTGTGTGGGTGTACATATATATGTGGAGGGAGTGAGAGCACCAAAATGAGTAGAAATTTCCCCATGACATTAGGAAATCAGAAATATTGTTCATTAACTCTTATTCTGGCAACAACAACAACAAAATACAAGTATGAGAAAGAGAGAAGATGAAATGTTTATTTATATAAAATCCAAAATATTAAGCATGTAAGCTTTTAGAGCCACGAAGTAGGTTTTACAAGATCACCGGATTTAATGTCAATTTATAAAAATAAATTAAACAGTATATATCAGCAATAAGCCATTTGAAAACAAAATAAATATATTGAGAATTACTTATAAAACATGTCTAATTTTTTTTTCTGGAAAATAAAAACACATTTATGAGAAGCATTAAAGAAGGTCTAAATAAATTGAATAATATAGATTGAAAGAGCATTATAGAAATAGCCATTCTCTTAACTTTGGTAATTTCAATTAAAAGTCCCAGAGTGATTTGTTACTTTGTGTTGATTTCTGTTTTCCTTATTTATTTATTTATTTATTTATTTTTTTGGCCTGAGGAAATTGACAAGACGATTATAAGATTTCTGTGGAAATGCAAAATACCAAGACTAGGGAGACCCCCTTTGTGAAGAACAACAAGGTTAAAGTCTCCTGATGTCCTACAATAACCTACAATAATTAAAACAGGGTCACTTCAACAAGAAATGAAAAGTAGACAGATGGAGCAGAATAATGAGTCTAGATACAGACCTATTAAAAGAGTCGCCTCTAGCCAGGCATTGTGGCGGGCGCCTGTAGTCCCAGCTACTCGGGAGGCTGAGGCAAGAGAATCGCTTAAGCCCAGGAGTTGGAGGTTGCTGTGAGCCGTGTGATGCCACGGCACTCTACCGAGGGCCATAAAGTGAGACTCTGTCTCTACAAAAAAAAAAAGAGTCACCTCATTTCTAGATACAGACCTACTAATAGAGTCGCCTCGTTTCTAGATACAGACCTACTAATAGAGTCGCCTCGTTTCCAGATACAGACCTATTAAAAGAGTTGCCTCGTTTCTAGATACAGACCTACTAATAGAGTCGCCTCGTTTCCAGATACAGACCTATTAACAGAGTTGCCTCATTCATAACAAAAATTGCCACGGTGTTTTTGCTGGATCAACTGCATATCCAGATGGGGAAAAATTAAGTTTGACTCTTACTTTACACCATATATAAAAAATCGCCTAAACCCAGGAGTTGGAGGTTGCTGTGAGCTGTGATGTCACGGCACTCTACCAAGGGTGATAAAGTGAGACTCTGTCTCAAAAAAAAAAAAAAATCAATTCCAAATATACTAAATGTATTAAAACAACTGAGCATCTAAAAGGTATTCAGTATCATTAGACATGACCACAACTATTTACCTTTATGTTGCCCCAATTTATTTGTATCAAAAAATAAAAACTGAATGTACAAAGTTTAGGTAAGGAAATATTGTTACTGAAACTCATATACATTTCTGGTCAGTCTGTGAACTGACACCACCCCTTCTAAAAAAAGTGAATTTAAATGTGTGTGTGTCCTGTGCTTCAGCAATTCAACTTGTAGAGTCACAACCAAAGTATATACGTATATCTTTACATCAAAAGAGATGTATGAACTTGTGTAAAGTGGCTTTATTTGTAATAGCCCAAATTTATAAATAACCCCAATGATACGGTATCAATAATACAATGGGGAAATACACTGTTAGACGTTCCTATATTAGTGATCAAAATGAATAAATCTCTCTCTTTTTTTGCAATAGCAGAGATGAATGTCACAGATCACTGCCATGTGCAGCATTGTAATTTTGAATCTCAAATCTATAATTTTAGGTGGAAAAAAAAGCCAGAATCAATTGCATATGCTGCATGGTTTCATTTATATAAATTTTGGAAACAAGACTAATTAATCTTTTGACATAACTCAGGACAGCGGTTAAGTCAGAGCATGTGGGCAAAGGAAGGGGCATAGGGCATGTTTCTTCTTTGGTACAAGAATTATTGGCTGTTTTCCTGGTGATCTTCTAAGTTGTGAAGTGAGTGATTCTTACATAGTGTGTGTAAGTATTATTGGAGGGAGATACTTTTATAATGATTCATAATAAATATGTTTTGAAAACAAATACATTTTAATTATAATAATGCATTTCTGTGATCAAAACGGTATCCCTATTTGGAGTCTTCTCCACCTTGCTGTATGTAAATGGGACACCTGTAAAATCTGAGGTCAAAGTGAACAGTTCCTTCTGTTATTCTAGATTGCTTTGGCACCTACCTTGTTATTAACATGACACATGTCTAATTCTGTTCCGCATCCTTCACCATATTTGTTTGTTTCAATGCCAGGTTCCTCCCTGAACACCTTCTCTGTGTAAGACCATAACAAATGCAGGTATGAGCAATGAATAGCTTCTGTCCCTGGGATTTCACTTTAAAGAAAAACTATACACATTCAAGGGAAACTATTAATTTATATTGCAACATCAATTGATAATAAACACTCTCACTGAGATGGAAAAGGGTGCATTTAGAGTTTAAACAAAATGTATCATAGGAAACATCTTGTAAGGGAGTATTTGAGCCAAATTCAGGAATATAAAACATTTTTTAGTGAATTATTCAAGATTTATTAAATGCTTCTACATACCCAGCACTGCAATAAATGCTGTAAATATACAAATGAATGAATTGCAGCCTCTACCCCAGAGAAGTTCAGAGTTTGACGACAGAAATCCCTGCCTTGATACGTAGTCACAGTGGAGTTGGAAGAACATATGAATTACATTTAAAATGCTCTTAAAGAATAGAGGAAGGGCAAGTCATAACTGGGTTGTCAGTAGACATAAAATTAACATCAACATTAATTTTTCATGTACACAAATACAGACCCATGCACACAGTGCCAAAACATGTACCCACGGTGTAAGAAAGGGAAAACTGTATTAAAATTGTTATCTTTGCTATGTACCTATAACATTTATTGTCTCATATATAGTACCTTGTCTCTCTTGTAATTTCAGAAGTGAAATGTGATTCGCGTATTAAAATTTTTCTTAAGATGTGTATGTATTTTTGGCACCCTCAGTACACATATAGATTGTGAGTTTACCACACATAAAGCACTCAGTTTTTCATGCATGAGTTCTCTCATTTATTCCTAACTAACCATTTCCAGTAGGTATTATTACTTCATTGAATAGATGAAGAAACCAAGGGACAAAAAGGCAAATTAGCCTAAGGACACGAGCCAGCATTGTAAACTAAAATCATCTCATTCCAAAATTCTGAAAGTACCACCTCGACCTTTAATTACACCGTCTCTGAGGACCCTAAGGGTTGCTTTTATATCTTCAGGTATTAAGAGCAGTGACTGAAAATAATTTATAAAACTCTGTTGCACTAATCACAAGAGAGACTCAGAATTTTTCTCAACATTCAGGCCTAACATTCATTACTAATCTATCAGTTACACCCTTATCCTCCTTGGAGACGTCTCCATAGGCGATAACTAACTCTAAGTACATGCTAGACAGGAGAAAAGGTATGGAAGGTGGGGCGTAGGCACAAACACAAATGACTAAAAGAAGGTGATTTATCCACGAAATTTCAAGTACCGCAATTTTAGAAACTCTAGCAAAAAGTATATAAAGGATGATTCAAATGAGCCTGAGTAATTCTTTTTTTTTTTTTTTTTGGTTTTTGGCCGGGGCTGGGTTTGAACCCACCACCTCTGGCATATGGGACCGGCGCCCTACTCCTTGAGCCACAGGCACCGCCCAGAGCCTGAGTAATTCTTGAACAGACATGGATGTGAGCAAAGGACACTCTGCAGGAACAAAGTACCGGCAGCTGTAGGCAGTGCTGTGACATTTTTAATTTAAAGCTAATAATAGGTGGAAACAAAATGTCAAATGAGCAAATAATGCCTTGCCCATAAAATGTGTTCATACATATTTATTGACTAGTATTTAAACTTATAGACACATAAAAACAGTATGTTAAACATTATTTAAAGGTTATTTTAATTAATCAAGATGGACATATGCTGTGCTCTGATTTTTTTCAAATTTTTGTCTCTTATTTTGTGTTTTATTATTGATCCTTATAATGAGGAGCAATGATTAGACATACAATTTTGGCAGTAATCATGTACTGAACATCTATTTTCACCATGTATCGCCATTTGATTTTTAGCATCTGGGATTAACATCTAGGGTTTCTAAATTTAGGAATCAGAAAACACACATCCTAACTCTTAATTTGTTCCTTGTTCTTTGCCTTTATTAAATGTGAAAAATTACAAGCCAGCACTGCCATTTTTCTGTAGAAATCTATTGAAACGTAACACTTGATGTGTAATGAGGAATTGGAGCACACCCAGGGGTGCAGCACAGGCCAGTGTCACAGCCTGAGATGACAGGGACTCGTGTTGCTCAAAAAGTGTTTCACTTTGATAAAATGTCTGCCACAAAGCATCCACCGCTCTTTCACACTGAATGAAGGGAATTGTCATTTTGATTTTTGCTCACGCATGAATCACAGATGAGAAAAGAACATTTAATAAAAAACAATCATTTTATCTCTAAAGTGAGTCAAAAAGTGTAAGCCTCCATAAGTCCATAGGGTACAGCATGCTGGGAAGCGTAAAAAAAAATCTGCAGGAATTCCCAAAGACTAATTTTAGCTGATAATTTTAATGCACTTCCCCATAGAACTATTTAATCAGAAATAATGGATATTAATGGCCACTGGACAGCACTTCATTTCCAAAGAGCTTTAGGAAAGTTAACACTCTGTTACACGGTTTGGCTCTAATGGCCTTCTGGGTCACTGGTGAGCCAGTTCAGATACCGATCCACCATGCTGATTAGTTACGAGTCAGGCGTCTGTAATTACCAGGGCTGTATGCTGGGTCTCCTTCAAAGACATTGCTGCATCAGCAGCTGTCTATGAAAAGCTTTTCTTCAAGACATGTGGGTCAATTCAACAGTAGCAAAACTCATTTTGTTAGGAAAAAAATAATACCGCCATGTGATGGAATACCTCCATGTTTGGATATGTGAACATGTGTTTATAGTAGAATATCTTATTAAAATATTCTTGTGTACCTACACCTGTTAGACACCATCTTTGATGTCTTTATTAGTTCTTCCTGAACTAAAAAAAAAATCATTTAACTAGTTCATCCTACTCTTGTAATTTTCATTAACTATCAAGTTTTTTTTTTTAATCATTTACTTGTTAAGTTAAAGTTTTCTGTCCCCGGCAGCATTTTCTTCCAACTCTGATGACATCATTCACCCTAGAAACCCATTTCCACCTGCACGGCGGCTCGTAATTCCCCCTTGCACTGCCCCATCTCCCGCTGACAACAACATATCTACTTTCTTTTGTTATAAATTAGTTTATTTTATCCTGGAATTTTATAAACATGAACTCATACTGCATTTTTGTGTGAGTTTTCCACTTTGATAACTACATGTGATTAATCAATGGGGTGCCTCAGGATTCATTTCTTTTAATTGCCGCACGGTCTTTCCCACCATAAACACCCACACACATGTCCTATTGTGCACCACTATTTGTTTATCCCTTCACTTATTTTGGTTGTTTTCAGGTTGGAGCTATTACAGAAGTAACTGCAACAAACATTCATATTTATGTGCAAATCATTTTAAGGACATACATTTTTATTTCCTATGGCAAACTTTCTAGGAGCAGAACCCCTGTATCTTATGATAGATGTATGTTTAACTTAGCAAAGAAAACTGGGATACTATTGCCAAGTGGGTGTAACATCCCCCCTCCCCACCAGCGCTGTGTGAGAGCTCAGTTGCTGCAGGTTCTCATCAGCACTTACGTTTTGTTTGGGGTTTTCTGTTTAGCTTTAGTTTTTCTATTAGATATGTAGTGCTAATGAATTGTGATTTTGCATTCCCCTAATGACTCTGAGTTTTGAACACCATGCCTATTTTCCATCTGCATAACAACTGTGATTAAACATCTGCTCAAACACCATACACACGCTCTCACACACACATACAAACGCATATATAAGTTAACAAGGACAGGCAGAGTAAGCTCCCCACAAAAGCCTGCTCTCTAGCCAAAGAACCAGGAAAGGGGCAGCTTATAGGACAGAAAACTTGTAGGTAATAACTGCTCTATGTTAGCTAAACACGGGTACAAAAAACAAACAAAACAAAACAATAGGCAAATGATAAGCAACCTTACCTTCACTTTCATAAACAAAAACCACACAGGAGTGTAGATTAAACCAGGTGCCCTCCACGCAGCTGCAGTGGTGTCAGAGATGATAAGTCAGCAGGGCGGACTTCACTTCACTGGGCAGTGAGGGGACTCATCCTGCCCTCCGCGGGGCTGGTGTTAACCGAGGCCATAACCAACCCCAAGGTTACCCATACAGTGTCATGTGGAGAGCAGTAATGAGGTACTCCTGTCCCCCTCAGCTGGGTGGTATCAACAAAAGCCTAGCAGGAAGGTGGAAAACTCCAACCGTTTAGCATCAATACAGACTCTCTCACCCTTGGATGTCACCATTCCTTGGTAATGACAATACGTTTCCCCCTCACCTCCTTCTGGCTGATCAGTATCAAAGGGGACCAGCTCACTCTGAAGCTTTAAATACCAGCATTAATATCATAATGCAAAAATGTCCAGATCTCAGTCAAAAATTGCTCATCATACAAAGTACAACACTTGGATGAAAAACAAAATAAGTGAAAAACCCTGAGATTACAGAGATGTAAAAATGGTCTTTTGAGGATGTCAAAACATCATCATAAAACTACTTTAATGAGCTATGGTGAAAATGCTTGAAACAAATGCAAAACTAGAAAGGGCTCAGCAAAGAAATAGAAGATATCAATTATTAAATTGAAATTTTAAAACTGAAGAAATGCAATATCAAAAAATCGCTGGATAGGCTGACCAGCAGAATGACTCATTCAAAGGGAAGAATTAAATCACTTATGGAAACAACATAGAAATTATCCAGTCCAAACAGCAGTAAAAAGATAAATTAACAAATAAAAACAATCTCAGGGAAATGTTGGTTATAATTACACACCTGACATCTGTGTCATCAGAATCCTAGAAAAAGAAGACAAAAGGGTGGAGCTAAAAATGTTTCTAAATAAACAGAAGTTGTCTGAAAACTTCTACAATGTGGTAACAGACAAAATCCTATGACTCAGGAAGTTCAGCAAGTTCCAAACAGATATTCTCAGGGAAAACCATAAAAAGTAGAAGGTAAATGTTTTGGCACAGTAACTGAGATAATGCCAGGAAGGCTATGTTCACCATTGTGATGAAAATGTGTCAAATGGTCTATGAAGCGAGTGTATGATGCCCCATGATCATATCAATGATTTTATTAAATCACAATACAGTTGTGAATTGTGATTTAATAAAAAAAAAAAAATGGGGAAAGATGAGGTCAAACTCTAGCTTTTTGCCAATGGTATGATCTTATATTTACAGAGCCCCAAAGACTCAACCACAAGACTCCTGAAAGTTGGGTGGTGCCTGTGGCTCAAGGAGTAGAGTACCGGCTCCATATACCAGGGGTAGTGGGTTCAAACCCAGCCCTGGCCAAAAAAAAAAAAAAAAGACTCCTAGAAGTAATAAAAAAATGCAAAAAAAGAGAAAACCATAAAAAGTCACATTACAGTGAACTTTGGAAGACTAAATAAAGACAGAGAGGAAAGGTTTTGAAAGGATGCAGAGAAAAACAGTTACCTTGTATTTGAGGGAAAATTAATTTAAATGATACCTGATTTCTCATAAGAAGCCCATGGAAATCAAAGGAAACTGGCCTAACCCTTTTGAAGGACTAAAAGTATTGTCAAACTTAGAGTGAAGTCATTAATGGAGAAGGACGATGACAAGAATTTGTCACCAGCAGACTTATGCTTTCCCCTTGCTGTTTACTTCTCACGCAGAGAATTCATATTTCTCCATCTCCTGCTAAACGGTCAGGTATGGAAGGACTTAGCTTTTATTTCCTCCATATTTTTGGCAATGTGAATTATTTTGAACTTCAAGAGACTATCCTTTCAAAACATTTTGCCATTTTCATTGTTGTTAGAGATGGCTGTCCATTCATTTTTATTTTTAACTGTTTGCTTGGAAGAAGATAATTATATTAATTCAGATGTTTATTTATTTAGCAAGAGGTAAAGGCTTCACACAACACCCATGTACTATTAGGTACCAAATAAATATAGTTGAAATGGAGAAATAGATCCTGAAATGTAGCAGAGAGCAAAAAAGTTTTTTTTTTTTTTTTACATGAGATAGCCAGAGAATAATTAAAGGCAATTTAAATGCTTTGAAGTTTTTTTTATCATTCTCTGTCACAAAACAGCAATATTGTTATATATCTGTAGAAAAAGTAACAAATCCTATTTCTTCTGTGACGCATGCATTTTCATTAATTAGACAAAATAACAATAACTGGTATTGGTAATATATGCACTACAAAAATTTCCACTTAGACATTTTTAATCTTAATAAAAAGCACTATCTTTTCTTCCATGTACCAGGTTTTTTCCCTTATGCCTTTTCTTTATATAGTGTTTCAATTTAATGAATTAATTCTAGAAAAGCATAGTAAGCTAGAATACATTATAGCCATCTTTAGAATTTAAATAATTGATATATCATAGGAGATATTGTATGGTTAAGTCGTTTTAATTTTCTTTCCATATATAACATGTTTTTTATAATTTGTGCTTCAAAGATAAAAACTAGTTTCTATTCTCATTTAATTGATAACAATTTAGAAGTTTATATCAATTTGAGAAAGGTTTTAGAAATCCTTTAATTCTAAGAAAAGGATTAGATGAGATTGTCAATGAGTTTGTTATTAGAGTGGTGTGGTACTGAGTCCTGTAAAACCATTTTAGTTTCTGGCAAAAAGCATCTGACCACAAAGGAAAGGTTCCGGTAACAGACTTTCCGTTTTTTTAATATGTGCTCTATCCTGCTCAATGCCTAATATTCCCAAAGGGAAATAGTAAAGCCCTTTCCTCTCTATTTTCAGAAAGCAAACAGTTTAGATCCTTAATCTTGAGGAAATTTAGCAATGATTTAACCTTCAGGCTGAATACTATACAGCATAGAGACTTAAAAATATAAAGACAGCTTCACTGTGATTTTATCACAATACTCAGCCTCTCTCTCTGGCCCTTTTTTTGGGTAATGTTTGGACATGAATTGTGTTATATATAAAGGCCAAGGAAATAAGCAAGGTTCCTAGTGAAGGAAGCTACTTGAAAAGGGGTATTCTCCTAAATAAATTAACTGATTTGTTATCTTGATTAGACTTCGCTCTTCATTACCACAGATACTCAAGAGGGTGAATTCCACAGACAATAAATTCACATTTTTCAAAAAATGAGGATTTTTAAACTTATCTGCTTCTCAAAACATGTGCTTTGGAGTATGTTTGATAAAAATCCAAGGTAAATTTTCTGTTGTCTCTATTTTAGAATTTAAACTTTACATAGACCTTTGATGTCAGAAACATCTTGACATTGAAACTTTCATTTGGCTGGTAAATTCCTATTTAAATATCATCAGATGACTCAACATTTTCTTTGTTCAGACAAATATGAACCGAAAAATCATGAATATTTAAATATATAAACAGGATCATATTTGAATCAAATTTCTAAATCCTTATTAACCAAAATTCTTTTAAAAATTGTATTAAGGGGAGGAGACAAGATGGCTGACTGAAGCCAGCTTTCCACAGAGGCTCCCGTCCAGTAGGAGAGTTAAAGGACAAAAATTCAGCAAGTAACCTGGTGGATTTGAGCTGCACTAAGAGAGAAGGTTGAAGAACATACGTCAACCCTGCTGAGGTGAGCTGCGACCACAAGGATACAAACAAAAGGTACAAAATCCATCACCAAGTGGACGGGAGTCCCCTCCCCCATGAGAACAGCTCAGAGTGCCCCACTAACAATCGGGCAGAGTTCAAAGATCCTCCCACTACACTCCATGGAGAGACGTTCTAAAAACTGGACCTACCTCCCCTACTGGGGTGACACGCGTCCTCCTGCCAGGCATAAAACTGTATAAACTGTATATAGTCTCTACCTGGAATTCTGAGCTCCCAGTGCTCCCCTTCACTCACACTGAGGTCTGGAGGCCAGTCCCGGTCAGGGGAGAGGGGACTGCACCGGAGTGGCAGTTCCCTGAGGCACAGTGCGACAGCCATCTTTTGGTGACAATACGGCCAGGCATAAAACTGTGTAAAGCTGTGTGTGTTCTCTGCCCACAACCCCAGGCTTCCAATGCTCCCTGCGCTCCCCTCTGCTCTCGCTCCAAGGTCTGGAGGCCTGTCCCACAGGGGGCCAGACACTAGGGCGATTGCTTGAGGGGTGTAGACAGTGCTGGGCTGCAGGTAGTCAGTGCAGACTCTGGGGTATGAGAGGGGAGAGAGGATGGTTGGCCGGAAGGGAGCTACACCAGAGCAGCAGTTGCCTGAGCCATAAAACAGTAGCCCTCTTTTGCTAGCAATACGGCTCACTACCGAATATTCTGAACCCACACCCCCTGTCTCCCTGGGCAACCAGCGACTATGAGTATAGGATTTGCCTGAGGCTACTCCAACTTGCAAACCGGGGAAACTCCCAGGGTGGGGCTGACCCAGAGGTCCGCTTTACTATACCTAAAACGTACCTGGCCCTCAGGGGATCGTCAGCCTACAGACAATACAATAGCAAAGACAAGCTGATTTGGAACTCAATTCAGCTTCTCTTCTGCAGGGAAACCGCAGAGTTGTTCTGTTCTGTTCTGTCAGTAACATTAATCAGGGGCGAAACTGGACCTGAGTGAAAACTCCCCAACCTTCATCAAGTGCCCGAGGTTGTCAGGCCTCACCTCCTCCTGCTAGAGAGAGGCAGAGCGCAGCGGCCTGGCAGACTTCCTTGTGATTCAGGCAGGTGCAAAGTCCTGGAGTACCCATTCACTACAGGCAACAGGGTCAGCCAACTGCAGGGCTATCAGTGACTGGGTGTGACAGTGGTGCAAGGTGGGGAAGGAGGCAGCAACCTTCCAATACTGATCTATTGGCTGGGTGGCTCCTCCTGACTCCACGCAGCACTGGAGAAAGCCACACCAGAGTAGTCACCAGACCCCTGTGATGCAGTTCCCAGAGACCTCTTAAACTCTCTTACCCAAGACAGGTACAGACTGAGACAATTGATTTGGACTTTTTGAACTGAACCAATCGCCTAAGGACAAATCAGGTGGTATCCTGGGTGCACGATGGTAGGAAGGTTTGATTTTTCTTTTCCAATTGTTTGCCGGTGTGTGGGGGGGGGGTGACTTAATTGCTGATATTTCTCCACAGCTGAGACTTCAATCCAGAGTATCTGTTTCACTAGGGTGGAACAGAAACCAGCTGAAAGCAAGACAGAACCACTTAGCCCCACCACACCAGACAGGGCCCCAGTTTCTCAGGCCACAATACTGTACAGGCCCTTGACAAAGCCCCAGGGAAAAAAATCAAAGGGAGTAAAACAACCATGGGGCAGAATCAGCGGAAAAACTCTTGTAACATGAATAACCAGAACAGATCAACCCCCCCAAGGAAAGATATGGCAGATGCAATTAAAGATCCCATTCAAAAAACAACTGGCTGAGACGTCAGAAATTGAATTCAGAATTTGGATTGCAGACAAGATTAAGAGAGTGCAATTAGGAACTCAAGGAGAAATTCAAAAGTTGTCTCAAGAATTTAATGAATTTAAAGACAAAACCACCAAAGACTTAGACACACTGAAGCAAGAATCTGCAGCCCTCAAAGATATGAAAAATACAGTAGAATCCCTCAGCAACAGAATGGAGCAAGCAGAAGAAAGGATTTCTGACATCGAAGATAAAGCCTTTGAACACTCCCAAACTCTCAAAGAGAAAGAGAAATGGAGAGCAAAAATGGATTATTCTCTCAGAGAGCTCTGGGATAATTCAAAGAAGGCTAATATCCGCCTCATTGGAATACCTGAAAGTGATGAAGTGGCTTCTCTGGGCACAGAAGCCCTTCTGCATGAAATTATGAAAGAGAATTTTCCAGACAAGCCTAGAGATTCTGAAATTTAGATAGCGGACAGCTTCGGAATCCCAGCACGACTGAACCCCAATAAGACAACCCCCAGGCATATCATAATTAACCTCACTAAAGTTAATATGAAGAAGAAAATCCTCAAAGCTGCCAGGAGAAAGAAAACCATTACTTTCAAAGGGAAGAATATTAGAATGACTGCAGATCTCTCTGCTGAAACTTTTCAAGCCAGAAGAGGGTGGTCACCAACTTTTAATCTCCTAAAGCAAAATAACTTTCAACCCCAGATTTGTATCCAGCTAAACTGAGCTTCATTTATGATGGAGAGATTAAATATTTTAATGACATTCATATGTTGAAGAAATTTGCCATAACCAAACCAGCTCTTCAGGATATTCTCAGACCTATCCTCCATAATGACCAACCCAATCCTATACCACAAAAGTAAACTTACTCAGAAAATTTGGATCAAACTCCAACTTCCACAGTGGCAAAAGGATTAAAAATGTCCACTGGACTTTTGAAAAACTCAATACCCAAAACTTCACCAGACTTATCAATATTCTCCATTAATGTGAATGGCTTAAACTGTCCTCTAAAGAGGCATAGGTTAGCTGACTGGATACAAAAACTCAGGCCAGATGTCTGTTGCATACAAGAGTCACATCTTAACTTAAAAGACAAATACAGACTCAGGGTGAAAGGATGGTCGTCCATATTTCATGCAAATGGTAATCAGAAAAAAGCAGGTGTTGCAATTGTTTTTCTTTTCTTTTTTTTTTTTTGTAGAGACAGAGTCTCACTTTATGGCCCTCGGTAGAGTGCCGTGGCCTCACACAGCTCACAGCAACCTCCAACTCCTGGTCTTAAGGCGATTCTCTTGCCTCAGCCTCCCGAGTAGCTGGGACTACAGGCACCTGCCACAACGCCCGGCTATTTTTTTTTGGTTGCAGTTTGGCCGGGGCCGGGTTTGAACACGTCACCCTCGGTATATGGGGCTGGTGCCTTACCGACTGAGCCACAGGCGCCGCCCAGGTGCTGCAATTTTATTTGCAGATACAATAGGCTTTAAACCAACAAAGGTAAGGAAGGAGAAGAATGGTCACTTCATATTTGTTAAGGGTAATACTCAATATGATGAGATCTCAATTATTAATGTCTATGCACCCAACCAGAATGCACCTCAAATTATAAGAGAAACTCTAACAGACATGAGCAACTTGATTTCCCCCAGCTCCATAATAGTCGGAGATTTCAACATTCCTTTGGCAGTGTTGGATCGATCCTCCAACAAGAAGCTCAGCAAAGAAACCTTAGATTTAAACCTAATCATCCAACATCTGGATTTAGCAGACATCTACAGAACATTTCCTCCCAACAAAACTGAATACACATACTTCTCATCAGCCCATGGAACTTACTCCAAAATCGATCACATCTTAGGTCACAAGTCTAACCTCAGTAAATTTAAAGGAATAGAAATTATTCCATGCATCTTCTCAGACCACCATGGAATAAAACTTGAGCTGAGTAACAATAGGAATCTGCATACTCCTACAAAAACATGGAAGTTAAATAACCTTATGCTGAATGATAACTGGGTCAGAGATGAGATTAAGAAAGAAATCACCAACTTTTTGGAACAAAAGGACAATGAAGACACGAACTATCAGAACCTCTAGGACACCTCAAAGGCAGTTCTAAGAGGGAAATTTATAGCACTGCAAGCCTTCCTCAAGAGAACGGAAAGAGAGGAAGTTAACAACTTAATGGTACATCTCAAGCAACTGAAAAAGGAAGAACATTCCAACCTCAAACCTAGTAGAAGAAAAGAAATAACCAAAATTAGAGCAGAATTAAATGAAATTGAAAACAAAAGAATAATACAACAGATCAATAAATCAAAAAGCTGGTTTTTCGAAAAGGTCAATAAAATAGATAAACCTTTGGCCAACCTAATCAGGAAAAAAAGAGTAAAATCTCTAATCTCATCAATCAGAAACAACAAAGATGAAATAACAACAGACTCCTCAGAAATCAAAAAAATCCTTAATGAATATTACAAGAAACTATATTCTCAGAAATATGAAAATCTGAAGGAAATTGACCAATACTTGGAAGCACATCACCTTCTAAGACTTAGCCAGAATCAAGTGGAAATGTTGAACAGGCCAATATCAAGTTTGGAAATAGCATCAACCATACAAAACTTCCCTAAAAAGAAAAGCCCGGGACCAGATGGTTTTATGTCAGAATTCTACCAAACTTTTAAAGAGGAATTAGTACCTATATTACTCAACCTGTTCCAAAAGGTAGAAAAAGAAGGAAGACTACCCAACACGTTCTATGAAGCAAACATCACCCTGATCCCCAAACCAGGAAAAGACTCAACAAGAAAAGAAAATTATAGACCGATATCACTAATGAATATAGATGCAAAAATATTCAACAAGATCCTAACAAACAGAATCCAGTAACACATCAAACAAATTATACATTATGACCAAGTCAGTTTTATCCCAGAGTCTCAAGGCTGGTTCAATATACGTAAATCTATAAATGTAATCCAGCACATAAACAAATTAAAAAGCAAAGACCATATGATTCTCTCAATCAATGCAGAAAAAGCTTTTGAAAATATCCAGCATCCCTTCATGATCAGAACACTTAAGAAAATCAGTATAGAAGGGACATTTCTTAAACTGATAGAGACCATCTACAGCAGACCCACAGCCAATATCATATTGAATGGAGTTAAATTGGAATCATTTCCACTCAGATCAGGAACCAGACAAGGCTGCCCATTGTCTCCATTGCTTTTTAACATTGTAATGGAAGTTTTAGCCACTGCAATTAGGGAAGCAAAGGCGATCAAGGGTATCCATATAGGGTCAGAAGAGATCAAACTTTTGCTCTTCGCAGATGATATGATTGTATATCTGGAAAACACTAGGGACTCTACTACAAAACTCTTAGAAATGATCAAGGAATACAGCAGTGTCTCAGGTTACAAAATCAACATTCATAAATCGGTAGCCTTTATATATACCAACAATAGTCAAGTTGAAAAAACAGTTAAGGACTCTATCCCATTCACAGTAGTGCCAAAGAAGATGAAATATTTGGGAATTTATCTAACAAAGGACGTGAAAGATCTCTATAAAGAGAACTATGAAACTCTAAGAAAAGAAATAGCTGAAAATGTCAACAAATGGAAAAACATACTATGCTCATGGCTGGGAAGAATCAACATTGTTAAAATGTCCATACTACCCAAAGCAATATATAATTTCAATGTAATCCCTATTAAAGCTCCACCGTCATACTTTAAAGATCTGGATAAAACAATACTTCATTTTATATGGAATCAGAAAAAACCTCGAATAGCCAAGACATTACTCAGAAATAAAAACAAAGCAGGAGGAATTACGCTACCAGACCTCAGACTATACTACAAATCAATAGTGATCAAAACAGCATGGTATTGGCACAAAAACAGAGAAGTAGATGTCTGGAACAGAATAGAGAACCAAGAGATGAATCCAGCTACTTACCATTATTTAATCTTTGACAAGCCAATTAAAAACATTCAGTGGGGAAAAGATTGCCTATCTAACAAATGGTGCTGGGTGAACTGGCTGGCAACCTGCAGAAGACTGAAACTGGACCCACGCCTTTCACCATTAACTAAGATAGACTCTCACTGGATCAAAGATTTAAACTTAAGACATGAAACTATAAAGATACTAGAGGAGAGTGCAGGGAAAACCCTTGAAGAAATTGGTCTGGGCAAGTATTTTATGAGGAGGACCCCCTGGGCAATTGAAGCAGCTTCAAAAATACACTACTGGGACTTGATCAAACTAAAAAGCTTCAGCACAGCCAAGAACACAGTAAGTAAAGCAAGCAAACAGCCCTCAGAATGGGAGAAGATATTTGCAGGTTATGTCTCTGACAAAGGTTTAATAACCAGAATCCACAGAGAACTCAAACACATTAGCAAGAATAGAACAAGGGATCCCATCACAGGCTGGGCAAGGGATTTGAAGAGAAACTTCTCTGAAGAAGACAGGCACGTGGCCTTCAGACATATGAAAAAATGCTCATCATCTTTAATCATCAGAGAAATGCAAATCAAAACTACTTTGAGATACCATCTAACTCCAGTGAGACTAGCCTGTAGCACAAAATCCCAAGACCAGAGATGTTGGCGCAGATGTGGAGAAAAGGGAACACTTCTACGCTGCTGGTGGGAATGCAAATTAATACATTCCTTTTGGAAAGAGATATGGAGAACACTTAGAGATCTAAAAATAGATCTGCCATTCAATCCTGTTATCCCACTACTGGGCATATACCCAGAAGACCAAAAATCACATCATAACAAAGATATTTGTACCAGAATGTTTATTGCAGTCCAATTCATAATTGCTAAGTCATGGAAGAAGCCCAAGTGCCCATCGATCCACGAATGGATTAATAAATTGTGGTGTATGTACACCATGGAATATTAGAATATTATGCAGCCTTAAAGAAAGATGGAGACTTTACCTCTTTCATGTTTACATGGATGAAGCTGGAACATATTCTTCTTAGTAAAGTATCTCAAGAATGGAAGAAAAAGTACCCAATGTACTCAGCCCTACTATGAAACTAATTTAGAGTTTTCACATGAAAGCTATAACCCAGTTACAACCTAAGAATAAGGGGAAGGGGAAAAGGGAGGGGAGGGATGCGGGAGGGGATAGAGGGAAGGGAATTGGTGGGATTACACCAGTGGTGCATCTTACAACGGTATATGTGAAACTTGGTAAAGGGTCTGTGAAGCTAGTGAATGATGCCCCATGATTATATCAATGTACATAGCTATGATTTAATAAAAAAAGAAAATAAACAAATAAAAAAATAAAAATTGTATTGACAGTGTGAAAAAGTCTGTTACATTTTTACTCATCAATTTATATTTAAATCTTAATTTTCTTAATACAAAATTCCGTTACAGTTATGTTTATGAATTGTAAAAGTGTAGGAATTAGTTCTTATAATTTAATAAAACTATCAAGTGTCTGGAAGAATCTAAATATAGAAGATTAAACTCATCAGCTTAGATTAAATTCCCTGGACCCAGAACACCTTGGCACAGGGACAGTACATGGGGATCCACCAAATAACGGTTCTGTGAAAGTTCAATATGTCTTATTGTTTGGCAGAAAATAGACTGAATCCTCGGGAGGGCAAAAATCTCATTTTTAAAAACTCCTTGTTTTTATGTATTCTCAACAGCTTTCCAAGTGAGTAAAGTAAGTTTGAAGTGCAAGTGAGCAGCCAATATCTACACAGACTTCAATTCTGGAGCTACGTGTCAGAGACCCTCACATTTACCTTAGAAACGTTTGGAGAAAACTGTGCTTCGGGTCCAGGAGAGAAACCTCAGTGGCTACACTTCGTAGAAATTCTACTCTTGGTAGAACTTCAGAGGAGTTAGAATTTGGCAGTGAGGGGTTATATTCTATCATGCAGTAACCCACAAACTCATGTCACCAAATGTTGTTCTTCTTAAATTTAATGCATCAATAAATATCTAGGCAATTCCATACATATAAGAGATGAGATATTGGGAAGAGTGCAAATTGTAAGGCATGTTAAACACTGTGTTTTAAGTTACACCCTTGGCCTTGGGTATCTGCTAGAGAAGACACCAAAGTCAGATCACAGTCAGACATGGGGCGGGAGTAACTGTGCTTTATTTTCTAGGTGTAATGTTTTGGGCATGTCATTAAACATCTTTGGACCTCAGTTTCTCACATGGAAGAAATATTATCATAATGTTTTGTATACCACGTTATTAAGGATGAAAAGAACAATACTTTCCATAAGATAAAATTAGCCAGAACTTAGCACATACGAGGTAGTTACTGGTAGTAGTATTATAAGTGATAAAATACTTTTAATGACTAATTCCATCATCATGTAATTTGCTCATCATATATCTACCTACTTTGTCATTCTTTCACAGAGAAGGTAATCCATGCATTTGCTAAGTGGTTTGTTTCTCACAGGCTGGGCAAGGGATCCCCAAACCAGGGAAAGACCCAACAAGAAAAGAAAATTATAGACCAATATCACTAACGAATATTGATGCTAAAAGACTCAATAAGATCCTAACAAACAGAGTCCGACAACACATCAAAAAAATTATACACCATGATCAAGTCGGATTTATCCCAGGGTCCCAAGGCTGGTTCAATATATACGTAAATCTATAAATGTAATTCAACACATAAACAAACTTAAAAATAAAGACCATATGATTCTTTCAATTCATGCTGAAAAAGCTTTTGATAATATCCAGCATCCCTTCATGATCAGAGCACTTAAGAAAATTGGTATAGAAGGGACATTTCTTAAACTAATAGAGGCCATCTACAGCAAACCCACAGCCAATATCGTATTGAATGGAGTTAAATTGAAATCATTTCCACTTAGATCAGGAACCAGGCAAGGCTGCCCATTGTCTCCATTGCTCTTTAACATTGTAATGGAAGTTTTAGCCACAGTTTTTACACTGTTGCCTCATTTTCTTTCACGAAGTTGAGTGACGTCCTGCCATCCACCTGTCTCTTGTTCTCCTGTTGAGTATCTGGTTTTGAAATGTGAATGATTCGTATTCAAACTCTTCTTTTTCATACATGGCATCGACACTTTGAGTAGTTTAATCTGAATATTTGCTGCACAAGAAGCTTCTCTGGATTTTTAGATAACCCCATCTAAAAATTACCTAGTGATTCTTTTCTCCATCCCATCATGCTCTCCTGTGTTTCACGCCAAGCTCTTAGCTCAGCTCAGTTTGTAACTTACTTCCTTCTTCCTTCAATGAAGATTTCTGACTCTTAGCTTGAGAATGTTCTATGGAAAAAAATTGCATATGGAATCTTCGGAAAATTCTGACCTTACAGTGAATTTCTTAGAAGTTTCACAAAATTGGGTGGCACCTGTGGCTCAAAGGAGTAGGGTGCCGGCCCCATATACCAAACCCAGCCCCCGGCCAAAAACCGCAAAAAAAAAAAAAAAAAAAAAAAAAGTTCCATAAAATCAATATATATAAAATAACCCTAGTAATTATTCTTAAACAAATCTACCTGAATGTAGGATTTTAGTACATTAAAGAGAGTAAATTTTTAAGTCTGCGAGGGGTGACTGTGCCCCTCTCAGTAAACATCTCTGGTCAACAGCTCTGCCCCTTCTCTGAGCTTTCAGCAAGAGCGAGCTCTGGTTAATGGAAGCACTTGACAGGGGCAATCCATTACACGTGCTTTCAAAGCAGACATAAGTAAAACAACCTCAACCACATCCATTGTTAATAATTGATGTTTATTCATCATTGGCAACTATTGATTATAGGCTTAAAAGGAAGTTCTTCGTGTATTGATTTGGGGGCCATTGCATCACATAGACAACTGCAAGGAAGATGAGCTTAATGGAAGTATGTTACGATTCTTAAAAAATTAAGTAGTCATTAAAGAACAAGGTCCATGGTGAATCCATGTCCTCTTGTGGAATAGAAACAGATTGTCCTTGAAGAGATGTCACGAAAGAATTCTGTCCTGATATATTTTTTTAAACTTTTGACTGTTTTAATGGAGAACTGTTTTGTCCTAGAGGTTTAAAAATGTGCATCCTATGTTTTATAAGTGTAAGTTGAAACTGATTTTAGCAAGTGTTTGAAAACTAATCGTGTGTCTGAACTATGTTTAGTCCATTTTTTTCTTCATGACGCCAAACATTATTTAATTCTATGACATGTAAATATCCTAACAAAACAGTAAAACTCACGTAAGTGATGTCTGTGCCTACTGTGGCTTCTCCATGGCAGAGATCATACACACGGTGGGAGAAATGAGTTATGAGGGAGAACAAACTGAAACAAACAACACTCTGTAATACCTGAAAGCTCAATTGGAGGTATAATTTGAACAATCTACTAGTGTTATATCATTAAAGCTCTTCATCCATTAACTTGGAACATGGGACTTGTCACAAACCCTGTTCCCCATTAAAAAGAGGGAAGGTAAAAATCATTGTAACTAACTCTCTAATAACATTTTGTGGATAGTAAAATAGCAGCATACAGCTGGAAGCAAATCAAAAAGTATGAAAAGCACACCAAGGAAATAGTGGGAGGCAATTATTGCTTTTCTAGACCTGACATAAAGAGGATGGTACGGGCCATCAAAAACATAGGAAGATTCGTTAAAAACAATCACAAAGGTGGTTTTAATATGACGTGACTGTTGTCATCAGTAGTTTGGAATGTCAAGCTGTTGAGATGAAGTCTTTGGAGGACTAGATGAGAGAATATTTAAACAAAATAGTTTCATTGTCAGTAACTTATTCCCTTGGGAACCTATGCAAAAGACTAGTAAACTATGTAAATCTTTCTATTATTCACCCCTAATATTTTCTATGGATGCATAAAATGTGTTTCACTTTTTAAAAGAATTGAGCGTCACACTCTGTATTCATAATGTCAGTGAGTATGGACACCTACCCCCTACGCGTATGCCATCATACAAATGTGTTATCTTAGTATATGTCTATGCAAATATATTTGTCTAAGTACATCGGCAGATATCTGTAATACTGTTTTCATAAAATGTGGTATGATGAAAATAGACTTTGAAATGAAAAAGATCTCTCTTTAAATCTGAGCCCTGCTGCTAAGTTTAATTTTAAATGTTATTTATTACCACTAGTTAACCAAAACCTAATTTCCTTGTTGTTAAAATTTAAATGAAAGAATGGAAGTGAAAATATTTAGCATAACCCCTGTCATGTGATAATTGGTCAATGCAGATTAGTATTCCTAACAAGTCAACTGTATTTGCTTAAGGCTTCTTACAAGTAGTTGTGATGTAGCCATCACCACTTAATAAACACACTTTCAATTATAGTTTCTCATTTATTTCTCAGAATAACTCTCCTAGAAAAATTTTCAACACTGTAAAAGAAAATAAAACTATAAGTAGCTTAAACTATAAATGAAATTTATTGGCTGAATGATTGAATGTCCAGAGGAAGGGTAAGGTTTTGATCTAATTTGATCAGGGATCCAGTTTTATTTATTTGTGATTTTCTGAACTCTCCTTAACGCTTCTCTTTTTGTCATTTTAGTTCAAGGTCACGTGCCACAAAGAGAAAATTGAGGGCTTTTCCTCCCAGTTTCATGTCTGTATTCTCATCATCCAGACAGTTTCCATGACTCAACAAAATGCCAAGTTCTATGCTGATATGTTTCCTGAGAAGAACAGAGAAATCCTATCTGGTTACCCCACTGGAGCCGCCTGGACAGATCTCTGAGACAGTGGAGAGGTCACAGCTCCTACTGACTCAGAGTCCAGTACAAGACTGGGAATTGGGGGGAATCCTGTCCAGACCCAAGTTCTGCTCCACAGTAGAATGGATGCTGCTGGGGGAACAGTCATAATGTTCAAGTGAACAAGTAAGAAATTACCTGACTGGTTCCTTCTCTGTGGTGTCACGGTCCCGAGGAGAATTTCCAGATTATCAGTGTGATGTTTTTTTCAAAGCTCAGGAAGTATCTATGACTGGACTTATTGGAGGTAAACTTTTTCAGCAAAGCTAATTCTGCATTTTATGTTTCTGGCTACAAAGACTGCCAACAATAATGTGATTCCTTACCAGACGGGTGAATGAGAAGTATGGAGTTAATCTAAGACATTTAACAATCTATCCGATTATCAAACATGAGTTATATGGTTAACAAAGAAAATGATAACTATTATCACATATGGGTTCTTGTCATTAAAACCTGTCCTCATTCTTGTAAAGAATGGGTGTTACTGCATATGGGATGGGCCACTTCAGATGAGATATTTTCAGAATGCTTATGGCAGGTCAATTCCAAACTGTAATTCTTCTCTCATACACTTTTTTTTAGTAGTGCAAGAATGTATACATCCAATTTTCAAATAGAAACTATGAGGTTCTTGTATTTACTACAATTATCGGTTATAATGACAAAACCAAATCATTATGTCATCAAAATGTTAATGGAAATGGAAAGGAGATGGAAAGAAATTTAAAATAATTTTAAAAATAAGAAAGGTTAAAATTTGGTCATAATTCAACCAAAGATTAACTTAATATTGAATACAAATTCTTATTTTATTTAAGAAAAATGATGATGTAGTTGATAATAAATGTTTAAAGAGGGGAAAGTATTCCCAACTTTTTTCGAACACATAATGCTTTTAAGGTTTGAAGAATTTGTTCTTTTTTTCTGACTGTAAAAAAAGAGTAAGCTTGAATATTCAACTACTTGCTAATCCAGCTAGCAATCCTTTACTAGATAAAATACAATTTCACAAAGGATGCATTTACTTAGAAATAAAATGCATCCAAATCTGGGACTCATTGTCGAATTTAGTTATGGCAGAGCGCAAAACAGGATAATATAGCTTCAGCCTTCTCCCTGCTCCTATAATTTCTCATTCACACAACTTTCCGTTCGTATACCCCAGTTAAATAGTCAAAGCTTTAATACAGTCTATGGGGGTGTTCTTCATGCATAAAAAGAAAAAGTAAGCTGGAACATTGATGTCAGTAAGTGAAAGAGATGGAGAAGGGCACTGGGACATCTCAGCGCTGGCTAGCGTGTCTGAGATCAGCTTGCACCTATTTTCTTATTAAGGAATATGCAAAATTCTCTTATAAGCCTCTGTTAATTTTTTTTACTTGTTAGAATTAGTTTTTACTCTTTTCAAACAAAAGAGCCTTAACTGCACATATGCACAAAAGAAATAAGCAGTGTAGAATTGCTTAATATTAAAAATAGTTTAACTTATAAGTATCCTACAATTAGCATAACAAGGGCAGATTGAATATCTCTAGTCCAAAACTCTGAAATCCAAAATGCTCCAAAATCCAAAAAGTTTTAAGCCAACATGCTGCTTGAAGGAAATGCTCATTGGAGCATTGCAGATTTTTGGTTTTTGAATTAGTTATGCTCAACCTGTTAGTATAATGCAAATATTCCAAACATCTAAAAAAAGTTCAAAATCTGAAACACTTCTGCTCCGCGGTATTTGGGATAAGGACGACTCAGCTTGTACTAAGACATATGCTGGTTGAGCCCTCCGGTTTTCACTGCTGTATCAGCTAATTACTGCTGTATAAAAAGCTACTTCAAAACTTAATGGTATAAAATAACAATGGTTTATTTCAGAGATTGGGTAACTTTTTTAGGAAAGAGCTATACAGAAGATATTTTAGGTTTTGTAAGCCATGAAGTGTTTGTTGTAACTACTCACCACCTCCACTGCAGAGTTAAAGCAGACACAGACAATACGTTCATAAGTGAGTGTTCTGTGAATCAATAAAACTTTATTTATACAATCAGACAGCAGATTGGATTGGGCTGCAGGCCACAGTTCTCCAAGCCTTGGTTTATTTAACTCATGAATTTTGCCAATCAGCAATATTTTACCAGGCTTGGTTGAGCAGTTCTTTCAGCTTTTTGATCTTAACAGGTTGGTCATCCTTGCGCATTTTCAGTGAACTGAAGGTTAGCTAGAAAGTTCTGGACTCTCCTTCTGGTGGTCCAGGTAGTTAGCTGTTGCCTGGGGCATCTTGATCCTCTTCTACAAGTTCTCTCATTATCCAGCAGCCTATGCAGGTTTATTTTAATAGAAGCACAGATTCAAGATAGGAAATAGGAATGTGAAAGGCCTCTTCAGTTCCAGACTCAGAACTCTTCCACATTGCATTTGCTGAATTAAATTGAAAATCTTTCTTTTCTCCTGGAAAGACTGCAAACGGTGGACAGGAGAGGATGATATTTTCCGGCCCCTGCTCGAAAATGTCTTGGGAGATGTGAGATTGACTGAAATTAGATCACATGTCTATCCTTGAACTAATGAGCTAAATTCAGTGAGTGACACAGATCGTTTGAAGGCCTATCATCTACCCATCTTGGTGTCTGATATAGATGATCTATGTCTAATCATTAATTATTATCAGTTTTGCTTACTTTGCAAGTGTCAGCAGCCAGCTTAAAAATACTACAGCCAAATTTTTAGTCTTTACCTTACTGAACTTCATATTCATCATATAATCACCCCTCTCTCCACTACACTCTTGCTAATTTTAATTTCTTAAACTTCATACTCATTTCATATCATTTTTCTTTTCATAATTCTATATCTATTCTCAAATTTTTAATATTGGCATTTTTTAAAGTGTCTTGGTCAAGCCAATGTCTATTTTTTATTCTAAATAAGTATGCACCTGATCTTCTAACTTCTAGTACCTTTCGTATGTTAATAGTGCCAAATCTTTATTTACAACTCACTTCCAAATTTAATTAAGGTGCCGAGTAAATTTATGATGAATTTAAATGATTAAATATGATGTAGTGTATTTAAGTGTTCTGTAAATCCCAAGGTTCTAAAGTTGTTATCATCTGTAATGATGCTACCAAGGGATCAGCTCCAGGAGCTTCTGGGAGGTCGTAACCAAGGCACACTGTTCCATCTTTCTCCCCTCCCTTCCAAGTCTCTCTTTCTAACTTAAATGACTCAATCACTTTATATTCTTGTTTTATTTGAAATAGTTATGTTCATAATTGAAGTAATTTATAAGAATTTTTTTTGTGCTTTACTCAACTATTGATACTAGTTTTATCTAATTTTCACAGGAATCAAGTAGTCTTGATCAACAGTTTACTATTAGGAAAGGGTAAGTCACCTATTACACTCTTGTATTAAATTAATCAGAAAGTTTATGTTTTAAAGCTTCTAATATGCTAAAGGTTTAAGATGCAGGCTAGGAAAATAAGGCCACATTTAACTTTGCATGTCCCTAAAGTTCTCCACTCTGCTTCTCTTAATGAACTTTTGACAAAACCCATCTGGAATTTATGTTTTTGTTGTTAGTATTTGTTTTCTTTGGAATTCTGCCTGTGTACTATGTGCATGAAAATCATTTTCAACAGTTTGTTTATTGAGCGACTTTAGCAAATTCTGTCTGCCAAGTTCAAAACCATCAGCTGCTATTACTAAGAGCAAGTAGATTTAAAATGTGCTGCCTCTGTTTGCCAAACGTAGAAGTATCGAGATGTTCCCAGTGAATAGCATCACTTATTACAGTTTAGAAACATACTTTGGGAGCATTATTTACACACGGATCGTTTCTAATCCACATTTGGAATGTGGACTAATTTTAAACGGGTCATCATGCTGTTTTTATATATTGGTAAGAACTATTTCTGGGTAAGCCAAATAACACCTGAATATAATTTTTTAATCTCTCTTCATTGGAAATATGCCACAAAGAAACATTTACAGGCAACATTGCCAAATAAAAGCATTTAATCATTCTGCTAGTAGTAAGAAGATTAAGTTTCTAGGCTAATAGCTTGTGATACGCTGTTTGAGGTAGAGTCATACCTTGCTGAGCGATGGGGACATGTTCTGAGAAATGAACACAGGCAGTATTGTCACTTCGTGATCACAGTATGTACACAAACCCAGATGGGGCAGCTTACTCTGCACATACACTATTGCTCATAGTTACAAACCTGTACACAGGCTATGCTGTGCTGCCAGGGGTGTCCAACCTGCAGCCTGCAGCCTGCAGTCCACAGGCTGATTTGGTGAGAAGGTTTTTTGCTTATCTGTGTTGTTGGATACCAAAAATGTATGCATAGGCTTTTTTTCTAATTAGTTACTATTACAGTTTGTGTATTTAAAGTGTGGCCCAAGATAACATTTATTTTTCCAATGGGCAGCAGAGGAAAAAAAAGACAATTGTAACACAATGGTAAGTATTTGTGCATTCAAACATAGAAAAGGTACATTAAAATACAGTAAAAAGATAAAAAATGGCACCTGTTCAGGGCATTAACCATGAATGAGTATTGCAGGTCTGGAGGTTGCTGTCATGAGTTAGTGAATGGTGAGTGATGAGAAGCCCAAAGATGTTAGTGGACACTGGTACAGATCCTACACACACTGTGCACTGGTGCAGATCCTACACGCGCTGTGCACTGGTACAGATCCTACACACACTGTGCACTGGTGCAGATCCTACACAGACTGTGCACTGGTGCAGATCCAACACACACTGCACTGGTGCAGATCCTACACACACTGTGTACTGGTGCAGATCCTACACACAATGTGCACTGGTACAGATCCTACACACACTGTGCACTGGTACAGATCCTACACAGACTGTGCACTGGTGCAGATCCTACACACACTGTGCACTGGTACAGATCCAACACACACTGCACTGGTGCAGATCCTACACACACTGTGCACTGGTGCAGATCCTACACACACTGTGCACTGGTACAGATCCTACACACACTGTGCACTGGTACAGATCCTACACACACTGTGCACTGGTACAGATCCTACACACACTGTGCACTGGTGCAGATCCTACACACACTGTGCACTGGTACAGATCCTACACAGACTGTGCACTGGTACAGATCCTACACACACTGTGCACTGGTACAGATCCTACACAGACTGCACTGGTGCAGATCCTACACACACTGTGCACTGGTGCAGATCCTACACACACTGTGCACTGGTACAGATCCTACACAGACTGTGCACTGGTGCAGATCCTACACACACTGTGCACTGGTACAGATCCTACACACACTGTGCACCTGTGCAGATCCTACACAGACTGTGCACTGGTGCAGATCCTACACACACTGTGCACTGGTACATATCCTACACACACTGTGCACCGGTGCAGATCCTACACAGACTGCACTGGTGCAGATCCTACACACACTGTGCACTGGTGCAGATCCTACACAGACTGTGCACTGGTGCAGATCCTACACACACTGTGCACTGGTACAGATCCTACACAGACTGTGCACTGGTGCAGATCCTACACACACTGTGCACTGGTGCAGATCCTACATAGACTGTACACTTAGAGTACATAATTTTTTATTTTTTATTCTTTGTGATTCATTGATGGTACAAAGAATTTGGTCACACTGATTGCATTTGTTAGGTAAAGTCCCTCTTATAATTGTGTCCTGCCTCTAAGAGTTGTGCCACACGCCATGACCCCCAGTCCCCTCCCTCCTCCACTTTGCCTGCTCATTCCCCCATCCCTCTCCTGTATTAGAGACACAAAATTTATTTAAAAATTAATTTTTTTCAATAATAAATTAACCTCAGTTTTTCCTGTTATACAGTTTTTAAAAAATAACTTTTTAGACTTTCTTTTAATACACCTAGCTTAAAACACACATTGGTGAGCTGCATAAACATATTTTCTCCTGGGAGAATCCAAGATGGTGGTCAAGTAACAGCTTCCCTGCAACACGGCATGGTGTGTCTGGGGAGATAAGACTCCAGGCATCTCTGGCTGGTGGGATCTGCCTATAATCATCCCTTTGAGGATACAGAGAGTCAGCAAGGGACTTCTGGACCCCAAGAGGAGAACAAAAACAGTGGAAAACTGGCAAGTGGTTGTGTGTATCCGATCGACCTAATCCCACCGGCAGCCTTAAGTACAAGCAGCAGTGAGACTGCAAACCGGAAAGGGCTTACCTGTGAACTGTTTTGGTTTCTTTGGACTTTGCACTCAGTTGAACTGCCTTTGGGGAGAGCTTGAGCAGGAGTGCGGAGAACTTTGGGCATTGTCTAGGGCCTCAGACTGAGCCGCTGAGCCGTATGGAGCTAATAGTGTTCGGCTATGGGCCGCAGTGAGGCTTTGTGAGAAAACTGCCCCCGCAAGCTTTGCCATCAGGGTCGCAGAGCAAGGATCGGTCAGGTACTAGTAACCTAGTGACTGAGCAGCCTAAAGGCGGGAACTGAGCTGCCTTACAGCCTTAACCCTCAGGGGCAGAGTGAGACCGGTTTTGGCACACTGGAGCCTTGGGCTGTTGCCATGGGTAGAGTGCGGTGGCATCACAGCTCATAGCAACCTCAAACTCCTGGGCTTGGTGCTGCCCGGACCTTCATAAGAGGTACGCCACAACCCCCAACCTGGGACTCACACCCACTGGGTCTCTGCATGCCCCGACCAGGAACTGCAGGAGCCGTGCAATCCTGTGTCCTCCCTCCTGTACCCTCCCTGACTCCACACCAGCCCGCTCATCTGGCCAGGGATTCTGGTAGCCATGTGCCCTCCAGAGCCCTCCCTGCCTCTGTGCAGAGCCCTTCTCCTGGCCAGAGAAGGCTGCAGCCTTGGGCTCTCTGTGCCAAAGTCACTGGGAACCATGCACTCCAAGAACCATGCGCACCACCTCCCGCCCTGTTGCTGGATCCAGGTGTGTCACACTCCGGAGCTGCTTCCACAACAAGAACTCCCTGGCTGGGGCAGCTCCAGAGGAACTACACAGGGTCACTCCCTACAAAGATCCAGCAACAATTGAGTGATCCCACTGGGGTCTAATCTTGGAGAAACACCTCCCCAACTCTGAGTATGGCCAGAGGCAATGGTGAAAAACGATCATGAGGTGAAATCAACAGAAAAACTCTGTCAATATGAATAATCAGACTAGATCAATTACCCAAGAAATAATGGGGCAGACACAGCACAAGATCCCATGTACAAACAAATAGCTGAGATGTCAGAAATCGAATTCAGAATCTGGATAGCAAATAAGATTGAATTAGAATTCCAAGCAATAACCCAAAAGATATCTCAAGAATTTAACGAATTCAAAGACCAAATGACCAAATATTTTGACGGATTGAGACAAGAAGTTGCAGTCCTCAAAGATCTGAGAAACACAGTACAATCCCTCAGTAACACAATGGACCAAGCAGAAGAAAGGATTCCTGACATTGAAGACAAAGCTTTTGAAAGCTCCCAAACTCTCAAAGAGGAAGAGAAAAGGAGGGCAAAAACAGATCACTCTCTCAGAGAGCTCTGGGATGATTTGAAGAAAACCAATATTCATCTCATAGGGATCCCTGAAAGCGATGAAGTGGCTTAACAAGGCACAGAGTCTCTTCTCCATGAGATTATGAAGGAGAACATTCCAGACATGCCAAGAGATTCTGAAATTCAGATACCAGACAGTTTCAGAACTCCAGCATGACTCAATCCAAATAAGACATCCCCCAGACACATCATAATCAATTTCGCTAAAGTTAATATGAAGGAGAAAATTCTGAAAGCAGCCAGACGAAAGAAAACTATCACCTACCGGGGCAAGAATATTAGAATAACTGCAGATCTCTCTGCTGAAACCTTTCAAGCAAGAAGAGGATTGTCATTGAATTTTAATCTCCTAAAACAAAATAACTTTCAACCCAGGATCCTGTACCCAGCTAAACTGAGTTTAATTTATCACAGAGAAATTAAATATTTCAATGACATTCACATGTTGAAGAAATTTGCCATAAATAAACCAGCTCTCCAGGATATTCTCAGACCTATCCTCCACAAAGACTAGCATAATCCTCCACCACAAATGTAAACCCACCCAGAAAATTTTGATCAAATTTCAACTTCTACAGTCACAAAAGGATTAAAAATGTCCACCAGACTCTCAAAAGGCTTATCAATATTCTCAATTAATGTGTATGGTTTAAATTATCCTCTAAAGAGGCACAGGTTGGCTGAATGGATACAAAAACTCAAGCCAGATATTTGCTGCATACAAGAATCACATCTTACATTAAAAGACAAATATAGACTCAAGGTGAAGGGATGGTCATCTATACTCCAGGCAAATGGAAACCAGAAAAAAGCAGACATTACAATCCTATCCGCAGATGCAATAGGCTTTAAACCAAATGAGATGAGGAAGGATAAGGACGGACACTTCATATCTGTTAAAGGTAATACTGAATATGATGAGATTTCAATTCTTAATATTTATGCACTCAACCAGAAAGCACCTCAATTTATAAGAGAAACTCTAACAGACACGAGCAATTTGATTTCTTCCAGTTCCATAGTAGTTGGTAGATCCTTGAAAAAAGAAGCTAAGCAAAGAAATATTAGATTTAAACTTAACCATTCAACATGTGGACTTAACAGACATCTACAGAACATTTCATCCCAACAAAACTGAATACACATTCTTCTCATCAGCCCATGGAACATACTCCAAAATAGACCACATCCTAGGCCACAAATCTAACCTCAGCAAATTTTAAAAAATAGAAATTATTCCTTGCATCTTCTCAGACCATCATGGAATAAAAGTTGAACTCAATAACAACAGGAACCTGCATACCCATACAAAAACATGGAAGCTAAACAACCTTATGCTGAAGGATAGATGGGTTATAGATGAGATTAAGAAGGAAATCATCAAATTTTTGGAACAAAACAACAATCAAGACATGAATTACCAGAACCTCTGGGATCCTGCAAAGGCAGTCCTAAGAGTGAAATTTATAGCACTGCAAGCCTTCCTCAAGAAAACGGAAAGAGAAGAAGTTAATAACTTAATGGGACATCCCAAGCAACTGGAGAAGGAAGAACATTCCAACCCCAAACCCAGAAGAAAAGAAATAACCAAAATCAGAGCAGAGTTAAATGAAATTGAAAACAAAAGAATTATACAACAGATCAATAAATCCAAAGGTTGATTTTTTTGAAAAGATCAATAAAATAGATAAACCTTTGGCCAACGTAACCAGGAAAAAGAGTAAAATCTATAATTTCATCAATATGAAATGGAACGATGAAATAACAGACCCCTCAGAAATTCAAAAAATCCTTAATGAATACAAGAAACTTGACTCTCAGAAATATGAAAATCTGAAAGAAATCGACCACTACCTGGAAGTACGCTACCTACCAAGACTTAACCAGAATGAAGTAGAAATGTTGAACAGGCCTATATTAAGTTCTGAAATAGCATCAACTATACAAAATCTCCCTTAAAAGAAAAGCCCAGGACCAGATGGCTTAATGTCAGAATTCTACCAAACCTTTAAAGAAGAACTAGTACCTATATTACTAAACCTCTTCCAAAATATAGAAAAAGAAGGAATATTACCCAACACATTCTATGAAGCAAACATCATCTTGATCCCCAAACCAGGGAAAGATCCAACAAGAAAAGAAAATTATAGTCCAATATCACTAATGAATATTAATGCAAAAATACTCAATAAGATCCTAACAAACAGAATCCAACAACACATCAAAAAAATTATACACCACGACCAAGTGGGATTTATCCCAGGGTCTCAAGGCTGGTTCAATATACATAAATCTATAAATGTCATTCAGCACATAAACAAACTAAAAAATAAGGACCATATGATTCTTTCAATTGATGCAGAAAAAGCTTTTGATAATATCCAGCATCCCTTCATGATCAGAACACTTAAGAAAATTGGTATAGAAGGGACATTTCTTAAACTAATAGAGGCCATCTACAGCAAACCCACAGCCAATATCGTATTGAATGGAGTTAAATTGGAATCATTTCCACTTAGATCAGGAACCAGGCAAGGTTGCCCATTGTCTCCATTGCTCTTTAATATTGTATTGGAAGTTTTAGCCATTGCAATTAGGGAGGAAAAGGCGATCAAGGGTATCCACGTAGGGTCAGAAGAGATCAAACTTTCACTCTTCGCAGATGATATGATTGTATATGTGGAAAACACTAGGGATTCTACTACAAAACTTTTTAGAAGTGATCAAGGAATACAGCAATGTCTCAGGCTACAAAATCAACACCCATAAATCTGTAGCCTTTATATATACCAACAATAACCAAGCCAAAAAAACAGTCAAGGACTCTATTCCTTTCACAGTAGTGCCAAAGAAGATGAAATATTTGGGAATATACCTAACAAAGGATGTGAAAGATCTCTACAAACTATGAAACTTTACGAAAAGAAATAGCTGAAGATGTTAACAAATGGAAAAACATAACCATGCTCATGGCTGGGAAGAATCAACATTGTTAAAATGTCTATACTACCCACAGCAATATATAATTTTATTGCAATTCCTATTAAAGTGCCATTGTCATATTTTAAAGATCTTGAAAAAACAATACTTCATTTTATATGGAATCAGAAAAAAACACAAATAGCCAAAACATTGCTCAGCAATAAAAACACAGCAGGAGGAATCACACTACCAGACCTGAGACTGTACTATAAATTGATAGTGATCAAAACAGCATGGTATTGGCACAAAAACAGAGAAGTAGATGTCTGGAACAGAATAGAGAAATGAGAGATGAATCCAGCTGCTTACCGTTATTTGATCTTCGACAAGCCAATTAAAAACATTCAGTGGGGAAAGATTCCCTATTTAACAAATGGTTCTGGGTGAACTGGCTGGTGATCTGTAAAAGACTGAAACTGGACCCACACCTTTCACCATTAACTAAGATAGACTCTCACTGGATAAAAGATTTAAACTTAAGACATGAAACTATAAAAATACTTGAAGAAAGTGTAGGGGAAACTCTTGAAGGAATCAGCCTGGGTGAATATTTTATGAGGAGGACTCCCCAGGCAATTCAAGCAGTATCAAAAATCCACTACTGGGACCTGATCAAACTAAAAAGCTTCTGCACAGCCAAGAACACAGTAAGTAAACCAAGCAGACAGCCCTCAGAATGGGAGAAAATATTTGCAGGTTATACCTCCAATAAAGGTCTAATAACCAGAATTCACGAAGAACTCCACTCATATTAGCAAGAAAAAAACACATGATCCCATCTCAGGGTGGGCAAGGAACTTGAAGAGAAACTTCTCTAAAGAAGACAGACACATGATCTACAAACACATAAAAAAAAGCTCATCATCCTTAATTATCAGACAAATGCAAATCAAAGCTATTTTGAGATATCACCTAACCCCAGTAAGAGAAGCCCACATAACAAAATCCCCAAACCAGAGATGTTGGTGTGGATGTGGAGAAAAGGGCACACTTCTACACTGCTGGTAGGAATGCACACTAATACATTCCTTCTGGAAGGATGTTTGGAGAATACTTAGAGACCTAAAAATAGACCTGCCAATCGATCCTGTAATTCCTTTACTAGGTTTATACCCAGAAGACCAAAAGTTACAATATAACAAAGACATCTGTACCAGAATGTTTATTGCAGCCCAATTCATAATCACTAAGTCATGGAAGAAGCCCAAGTGCCCATCGACCCATGAATGAACTAGCAAATTGTGGTACATGTATACCATGGAATATTATGCAGCCTTAAAGAAAGATGGAGACTTTACCTCTTTCGTGTTTACATGGATGGAGCTGGAAAATATTCTTCTTAGCAAAATATCTCAGGAATGGAAGAAAAAGTATCCAATGTACTCATCCCTACTATGATGCTAAATTATAGCTTTCACGTGAAGGCTATAACCCAACTATAGCACAAGACTATGAGGAAAGGGCTAAGGAAGGGGAAGGGAGCGGTGAGGTTAGGGTGGAGGGAGGGTAACGGGTGGGGCCATACCTACGTTGCATATGATATTGGTAGTGGGTTTGTTGAAGATGGCCTGTATCAGTTTATGAAATGTTCCTCCTATACCCTTCGCAGTAGCTCCAAAGAAAATAAAATACCTGGGAATATATCTTACAAAAGATATGAAGGATCTCTCTAAAGAGAACTATGAGACCCTGAGTAAAGAAATAGCAGAAGATATTAACAAATGGAAGAATATACCATGCTTGTGTCTGAGTAGAATCAATATTGTTAAAAAGTCCATACTACCCCGAAGCCATCTACAGATTTAATGCAATCCCCATCAAAGCACCAATGTCACACCTTGAAGAACTTGGAAAAAATAGTACTTAATTTCATATGGAACCATAAAAAAACCCTGACTAGCCAACACAATTTTGAGAAACAAAAACAAATCATGTTACCAGACTTCAGGTTATACAACAAATCTATAGTGATCAAAACAGAGTGGTACTGGCGAGCGCACACACACACACACAAAATATATATATATGTATATGGAATAGAATGAAGAATGTAGCGATGAACCCAGCCAAATATTGCCATCTGATCTTTGATTAAAACAAACAAAAGCATACACTGGGGAAAAGCATCCCTATGTAATAAGTGGTTAAACTGGAGAACTGGTAGCCACATGTAGAGGATTGAAACTGGACCTGCACCTCTCACCACCGACAAAAATTGATTCTTGCTGGATAAAAGATTTAAATTTAAAACACAAAAAAAGTACAAATTCTAGAAGAAATTTTGGGGAAAACTCTTGACAAAATTGGCCAGGGAAAAGGATTTATGTAGAAGATCCACCCTGGCAAATCCACCCTGTGATATCACCTAAGTCCAGTGAGAATGGCCCACTTCACAAAATCCCGAATCTGCTATGTGGCTTGGATGTGGAAAGAAGGGAACTCTTTTGCTCTGCTGGTGTGATTGCAAACTAATACAACCTCTGTGGAAAGAAGTATGGAGAATTCTCAACAAACTAAAAGTAGACCTTCTGTTTGATCCCACAATCCCATCACTAGGTATCTACCCAGAAGAAAAAAATTACTTTACCACAAGGAAATTTGTACCAGAATAGTTTTTGCAGTTCAGTTCACAATCACCAAGACATAGAAACAGCCAAATGCCCATCAACCCATGAATGGATTAATAAACTGTGGCATATGTATTCCATGGAGTACTATTCAGCCATAAGAAAAGATGGAAAGGGCGGCGCCTGTGGCTCAGTGAGTAGGGCACCGGCCCCATATGCCGAGGGTGGCAGGTTCAAACCTGGCCCTGGTCAAACTGCAACAAAAAAAATAGCCAAGCACTGTGGCGGGCACCTATAGTCCCATCTACTTGGGAGGCTGAGGCAAGAGAATCACTTAAGCCCAAGAGCTGGAGGTTGCTGTGAGCTGTGACGCCACAGCACTCTATTGAGGGTGACAAAGTGAGACTCTGTCTCTAAAAAAAAAAAAAAAAGAAAGAAAAGATGGAAAATTTACAGCTTTTGTGTTTAACCTGGATAAAGGTGAAACACATTCTTCTTAGTAAAGTATCACAAGAATGGAAAAAATATATGTTCAATTTACTCAATATCAATATGAAACCAATATAAACAACTACACACACACACACACATAATAAGGAAAAAACAAAACACAAGTATAGTCTAGTAAGGGGGAGGAGAGGGGAGGGAGGGATCTCACCTAATGTGCACAATGTGAGGGTGTTCAGCACGCCCCTGGGTGAAGGGCTCAACTACACTTGAACTTCACCTTAGAAATGTAAACCATGTAACCTAAACATTTATACCCTCATATTAATCTGAAATTTAAAAAATACTAAAGTAAAATACAAAATGTACAAAAAAATAATGAGCTTAAACTGCAGGAATATTCCACAACATTTTGTAAATAGTGTATAAAAGGATTTTATTTTTTCTTGACAAGTAAAAGTAGTCAGTAAAAATAATCTACTCTGTTTTTAAAAGATATGGCCTTCAGATATCACTTATAAATCAGAAAACATAGCTAGAAATTTGATATAATGGTTTTACTAGAAAGAAAACGTATTGGATATAATAAAATACCTGTATTATAGTTTTGAACTATAAATCCCCAAACTATGAATCATTTTCCCCAGAACTATGAAATATAATCTTGTAGTAAATTTGAGTACAAGTTGGGGAGGGGGGGCAGGTGTGAAAGGATATACATTTATACCTATCAGAGTTAAGGTCATCTTATTTTTACCATGCTTCAAAACATTTCTATGATTGACATATAAAATATATTAGCTCAGGCGGCACCTGTGGCTCAGTGAGTAGCGCAGCGGCCCCATATGCCGAGGGTGGTGGATTCAAACCTAGCCCCAGCCAAACGGCAACAAAAAAAATAGCTGGGCGTTGTGGCGGGTGCCTGTAGTCCCAGCTGCTCGGGAGGCTGAGGCAAGAGAATCGCTTAAGCCCAAGAGTTAGAGGTTGCTGTGAGCTGTGTGACGCCACCGCACTCTACCCGAGGGCGGTACAGTGAGACTCTGTCTCTACAAAAAAAAAAAAATTAAAAAAAAAAATATATATATATACACACACATATTAGCTCATTTAGTCTTTACATTAAGTTGAATATTATTTATAATACTTTACAGAGGAGGAAATATGGACATACAATAACTAAGTTTTTTATTGTTATACAGCTAGAAATGTAAATCCAGGTACCTTGGCATACTGTTTTGAGCCTCTGTGCTATATGGTTCCTTCCTCTCTAGAAAATAATACCTGCCAGGGACGAAAAAGCATTTCTAAAATAATAGACTTCTGGTGCTAACTCAAAAAAGAGGGAGGGAGGGAGGGAGGAAGGAAGGAAGGAAGGAATGAATGAATGAATTACTTAATAAAGCAGCCCCTTTCAAACCTGGCGAAGAAATATGCTTCAGAATGAGTAACTACACCAAAAGGATTTTCATAGGAAAAACTCCTAAACTGTGCCTGTAACCGCATATTCAAATTGTCATTTACATCTAGACATTAAAGAGCCATCTCGCAGGAAACCGGTCCAAAGGCGCTAGCTTGACTCCCGTGGCCCTGACAGTATTTTCCTTTATCGGTGTTACCTCTTCTGAGTAAGGGATTTTGCATCATTCCTTTACGTCCCTCACATACAAGAAGGACTGGAAAAAGTCACCTCTGACTGGAAAGGCGCGACCCAGAGAGACATTCCCGGAGGAAAAGAGCACAGGGCTTTGGTGGACAGCAGGTAGCCCTGGGAGTCTCCCACTCTGCGCAGGTGTTTCCAAACCCAGCCAACATTCCCGTGATTACTTAGCTCAAAAGGTCCAGACATGTGAATTGTGCGCAGCTCTCCCCGGGTTTGAACGCAGCTACGCGCGATTGGGGTCCAAGGCTTCCGTCTCTGCCTCCGACCACACACATCAGCCCGGAGCCCATTAGAGGGACACGGAGACGGCGGCAGGAAGCGCTTCTCCCGGGAGGACTGGGCCGTAGCGCAGCACGGTGGGGCTCACACGGTGACCCTGCTGTCCCTGCAGGGTGAGTCCCGGGGCGCCAGGGACTCTGCTCTAGGGGGATCCCTGTCCACACTGGCCTCCAGCTTCCAGGGCCATTGTCCTCCGCAGACGCATTGGAGGTGCGTACCAGGGACCACCGCTCTTAGGAGACTCAGGGTCGCTATCACAGGACTATTTGAAGAGCCAAATATTCAAAGGCTTATTTCAGCCAACAATTTATTTGGCAGCATAACTCCCTCAGGAACTTCATAAGCTTGTGATTTATTTCTAGTCAGTTCACTTGTCTCATCCAACACGCCTTCCAAAAATCCTTTCCAGGGAATCCTCTGAAATCATTTTATTTCTGTGTTGTTTTTCATGTGTTCAAAATGCTAAGGGGGCACAGGTGTTTTAATTACATGGATTACTTTTATAACGCGTGAGTCACAGCTATAAAGTGCCCATCACCCTGACGGTTTTCACAATACCAGGCAGGGGTGGCATCGTCCCCTCCCTTCCCAGCCCCGACTTGATTTCCGCGGAGCGTCACTTCCCTTCACGCACAGACAGGCCCATCCGTTAGCTCTAATGTAATAGTGAGTACGACCTGGTGCTTGCTTTCCCGTTCTTTAGATACTTCACTTACGTCTCTCTCCATCCAAACTGGTGTAAAGGCGTATTTCATCCTGTCTTACGACTGATTCTGTGGTATACACACACCACATTTTGTTAATTCATTCATAAATTGGGTAATTGGATTAATTTTACATCTTTGCAATTGTGCTGCAATAAACATTCAAGTGTAGATGTCTTTTTGATAAAAATGACTTATTTTCCTTTGGGTAGACACCCAGCTGTGGGATTGCTGCTTTGAATGGCGGGTCTACTGTTAGTTCTTTTAGAACTATCCAAACTGTTTTTCATAAGAGTAATACTGTATCAGTCCACCAGCAGTGTATAAACGTTCCTTTCTTTCTGCATCCAGGCCAACATCTTTTTTTTTTTTGGGGGGGGGGGTGGTGTGCTTTTTAATAAAAGCCATTCTAACTGGTAACTTGATATCTCATTGCAGTTTTAATTTGCATTTCCCTGATGATGAGTTATGTCAAGCATTTTTCCATTTATTTATTGACTATTTGTCTATCTTCTTTTGAAAAGTTTGTTCTGTTCACGTCATTTGCCCAGTATTTATTTATTTATTTATTTTTAGAGACAGAGTCTCACTCTGTCACCTTTGGTACAGTGCTGTGGCATCACAGCTCACAGCAACTTCAAACCCTTGGGCTTCAGTGATTCTCTTGCCTCAGCCTCCCAGGTAGCTGGGAATGCAGGTGCCCGCCACAACACACAGCTATTTTTGGTTGCACTTTAGCTGGGGCCAGGTTTGAAACTGCCACCCTAGGTATATGGGGCCAGCACCCTACTCACTGAACCACAGGCACTGCCCTGTTTGCCCAGGTTTTTTTAATTCTTTTTTTTTAATTTAATTTTATTATTAAATCATAGCTGTGTACATGAATGTGATCATGGGGCACCATACACTGGTTTTATAGATCATTTGACATTTTCATCACACTGGTTAACATAGCCTTCCCGGCATTTTGTTAGTTATTGTGTTAAGACATTTATATTCTACATTTACTAAGTTTCACATGTTTTTAATGGGGTTGTTCTTCTTGCCAATCTGCTTAGTTCTTTGTAGATTCTGATTATTAGCCCTTTATTGGATGGATAGCTTGCAAATATTTTTTCCCATGCTGTCAGTTATCTCTTTGCTCTGTTGGTTATTTCCTTAGCTGTGCAGAAGCCTTTTAGTTCAATCAGGTTCCATTTATTTTTGTTATTCCTGTAACTACCAGTTGGCGTCTTAGTTATAATTTTTTTGCAATTCTCATGGAATCGTGAGAATTCTCAGGATGCCATGTCCTACACTCAAGTCTTTTCTTCATCTTAAGTTAAATTTTGTGAACGCTGAGAGACACTGACCCTGTTTCATTTTTTGTCATGTGGCTATCAGATTTTCCCAGCACCATTTATTTATTGAATAGAGCTTCTTTTCTGCCATGTATATTGTCGTTTTCTTTGTGAAAAATCAGTTGGCTGTGTGTGGTGGTTTTATATCTGTGTTCTCTCTTTTGTTCCAGTGGTCCATCTATTTTTGTGCCAATGCTGTGCTGTTTTGGTTGATACAGCCTTTTCGTAATATGACGTCTGGTGATGTGATGCCTCCAGATTTGCTACTTTTGCTTAGCATCGCTATGACTGGGCTCTGTTTTCTGGTTGCAAATGAAGCTAAGTTTTTCTTTCTTCTTCTTTTTTTTTTCTGAGGTCTGTGAAATGTGATTGTGGTATCTCAGGGGCAACCACAAGGAGTCTGTAAATCACATTGAGCAGCCCGTTCATCGGACTCAGATGTTGATTCTTCTGATCCATTAGCATGAATGTTTTTCCATGGATGTGGGTTGTGTGCAATTTCTCCAGTGTGTCATAGTTCTCTTTGTGGGGCTCTCCTACTGGTTAGGTACATTCCTCGGTTATTTTGTTTTCTTTGCAGCTATTGTGTATGGTATTGAATCTTTGGTTGTCTCTCAGATTGACTGTTACCTCTGTCAGGAAATGCAACTGGTTTGTGTTCACTGATTCTGTAACCTGAGTCTTGGCCGAATAGATATATCTGTTCAAGGAGTCTCTTGGTGGAGTCTTCAGGGTTCCCTAGATATAAAATCATATCATCAGTGAAAAGCAACTGTTTGGCATCCTCTCTCCTAATATGGATAACTTTTATTTCTTAACTCCTTCGATTATTTTTCTGTTGATGTAATTTCTGGTTTGAGGCTGTCTGAATTAACAAGTCTGGATGAGTAAGGCCACATTATTAAGCGGAGCTCTGCCGCAGGTATAGACCTTAGTGAACTTACGCCATCCCATACCTTTCTTAAACACATCTCTTACTTTTTGAGATCTAAGAGCAGTTGACTTTTGAAATATTTATTTTACACTAAAAACTACTAAAGTCATATCTTCTATAAAAAATATAGAAATAAAATTAATTGACACGAGTTTCTACTTGCCAGGCACTTCCTTGGTGCTCAAACATAAAAATACAAAAGAATAAGAAATGGTAAGGAAGTGCATGATCCTCAGGACTTGGCGTGTAACAAATGTTCTGGGCACATCGGCATCAACATAGAAGCGTCAGGGAATTTCATGACAAGGCACCTATTTTATGCCACACAAGGTGTTAAGTGGTTTATTTCATCTGAACATGTCTCAGTCACCACCACATGAAATGGGTTCTAACATTCCAGTTTTACAATTCAGGAGACTACAGGTTAACATATTTGTCCACGTCAGTCAGCTAGTAAGAGGCTGACTGGGATTTAGGACCTGCTCTACTTCTCATTAATGAAATTTCGTTATTTTATTCCAGTGTATCCCAAATACTTTTTTTCATTTTCTTTGCTACAATTTGACATGTTAGAATACATTAAGATTCCAGGCAAATCGGGGCTTTAGAACGAAGCTGTGTTATTTCTGTGCTCTGTGTTTCTCTCCCTCGGGTATCGTGAAGTTCATATTCGCCCCCACTAGTTTTAGCACATCCCCCTCCATTCCACACTGGTGAGCACCACTGGCCTCGCTGGGAGACATCGGCCCTTTTCCTGGCTGTAGTGTACCACTAACTCCACTCATTTCTATTCCTTTTTCCCCATTGTTGCCATAAAAAGATATCTCTTGTGTTTTTACTTGGCATGTTCTCTTTAAGCCATAGCAATATCAATGCTTGTAATATTTAGCCTCTTCCATAAATATCTTCACAAAGTAACAAATCTATTATTTAAGTTACATTGTTAACTCATTAAAATAATTGCATAACTATGACAATAAAAGGTCATTAATATACTATGCATAATAGTCATATAACACACTATATACGCCTGAAGGTTAGTTTGGAAAGAAAGTAAAAGTTGAGAATGTTTAAGAGATGTTGTCTAAACCCCTTACCTAAATTTTATGATTTTATAACCATAATTCTCCATCCCATATGGGCCTGTACTTTCTCTGAGTCTGACCCTGAGACCTGTCTGAGGGATCTTTCAATGTATATTTTAATTATTAGACTAGCTCTTATTGTATCAAATTATTTAAGGGAAGATAGGGAGATGACCCTTACTGGAAGAAAATATTTTAATGTATGTAAATGTTGGTATTATGGATGAATTCTCTTAGAATTATTTTGTTTGATATAAAACAACAGTTTTTGTAGTGAACTGGAGTAAAATAAGACATACCACATTTAGATTTGTTTTGTGAATTTTTTTTCATTAGAGAATGCTAACTTTTTCAGCTATATTTCCTTAAAGTTTGTACAATTTATATATCTTATCACTCAAGATTGGCTAATTATAGTAAAAATGAAAGTGCTACAATACAATTTGAGTTTTTTGTTTCAGAGTATTTCAGGGGTATACTTACTTTGGTTACATTAATTGTTTTGCACAGTTTGAGTCAAAGTTATGTGTGCCTCTCCCCAAATAGCATGCAGGGCAGTGCACCCGTTAGGTATGAATGCAAACCAGTCACATCTGTAGTTAAAACTAAATTGGTTCAATGCTGTGGAAACAGATAACACTCTTTTAAGGGTAATGAAAAAAGTTTCTGTCATTCTCTTCAATCAAGAAGAGATATTGGGCTTGCACATCAACATTTTGAACTTCACAGAATTTACCTGCTAAAATAATCATTGCAACTATGCTGGATTAAATTTTAGGATCGACTCAGGTTTTGAAGGACTTGACCCTAAAATCACATTTATTTTCAATTCCATTTAATTAATACATTCAAAACTTATAGCTTAATTGCGTCATACATCAATGCATTTTGATTAGGTGGTAATTCTGTGTAATTCTCTGGATCATTTGATTAGGGATCCATGGAGCCACTATGCGGTATCCTTTAGCTCCACAAAGGACAAAAGCTATATTTACTGTGTTATTGTTTGGAAAAGTAACTTCTCTTCACAGAAACTTTCTCTGTATGCTTGGCTATGTACCCCCCAGAATAATTTTTGGTGAATTTCATCATCTTAAATTGCATTTTGTACCTCAATTATTTATGTCATTCTTTAATCATCAACTCTGACTCACCAATTATTTTTTTTTTATTTTTGACTCACCAATTCTTAACTCTGCTTCAATAACTCACGTAACAGTTTAACATTGTTATAAAGTCTTCTAAGGGTTTAAGAGTATTGCTGATCTTGCTTTGAAGTTTTGAGATATAGATAGGAATGATTATACTTAACATATTATATGATTATTATCATTAAACATATAAGTATGATTAATTATATACTTTGTTATATAATATATACTATTATAGATAAGGTATTCTACAATACATAATTATATATATATAATTATATATATTAAATAGCATATGCTATTTTATATATATAACTATATATGATCATATACATACTATTAATCCATAGGCATCATTTTTTTTTTTTTTTTTTTTTTGGCGGAGTCTCAGTTTGTCGTCCCTGGTAGAGTGCTGTGGCATCATAACTCACAGCAAACACAAACTCTTGGGCTCAAGTGATTCTCTTTCCTCAGCCTCTGGAGTAGCTGGGACTACAGATGCCCGTCACAACTCCTAGCTATTTTTAGAGGCGAGAAACTCACTCCTGCTCAGGCTAGTCTCAAATTCCTGGAGCTCAGGCAATCCACCTGCCTCAGCCTCCCAGAGTTCTGGGATTACAGGCATGAGCCACTTCTCCCAACCTAATTACTATACCTTCTCTGCCTTTAATATCTATTATAAAATATCATCTCTGTCATTTTGACTACTTGGATCCTGTTATTAACATTACTGAGAAAATGTAACTGGGATGCTGAACAGAATTCAGTTATCTGCTTGGAAGAGAATAATCCCCACAGTTTGCAAGAAAATGAGTATATCCAGAATGCTTAATACTAATAGTGAGAAAATATAAATTTAAATAAAGATGTACCTCACAACTTTCATTCCTCTACCACAGATGTTCATATAAGAGAGGAAGGTTATAAAGCAAATTCAAGTGTAAAAAGGGATGCCATAATCTCCACTCTCAATTTTTGGGAAGTGCCTCTTAAGCATATTTGCCAGATATTAAATTCATATTTTTAGATTCAAAAATATGCAAAATAGAGATCACATTCTCTCATGGATCTGTGACAGAATCTGGTTAAACAAGTAGCATTTTATATTAAATGCAAAGCAGGAATTCTCATTTCCCAGCTTGTCTTGAGCTGATGATAGTTGTGAAACACATTACGAAGACTATAATGGGAGGAACTAAACTATCCTGTTTTGAATTTCCTTTTTGCTCTTGCAATGTGACACAATGTGTAATGTTCTAAGGTATTCCATGCACACCTCTTCCTACCAAAAAAAAATTACCTTGGCACTATTATTAAGAACAAATCACACCACAAGTGCCAGCACGCACAGCAAAATGTAAATCCAAGTAGAATTTAGAAAACTCAGAGCTATTTCAGATTAGAACATCAGGATTGGCAGCCTTTGCAACTAACAGCCGTTTTTCACTTTTCACACGGGGATGGGTTTGCTAATTGGATTAAGTCTGTCTCTAGCTGTAATTTCAGCTACAGTTAAGGGAAGAACTGCCATGCAACCCCTGGGTTGTGTGCTAGGAGGTGAAGCACACAGTTAATGAGAATCATTTAAAGCACAGCCCATGTGCACAATTAACCAGGCTTTATTCCTTGATTAAAAATCTGCTTATTGGGCGGCGCCTGTGGCTCAGTCGGTGGGGCGCCGGCCCCATATACCGAGGGTGGCGGGTTCAGACCCTGCCCCGGCCGAACTGCAACAACAACAAAAAAAAATAGCCGGGCGTTGTGGCGGGCGCCTGTAGTCCCAGCTACTTGGGAGGCTGAGGCAAGAGAATCGCTTAAGCCCAGGAGTTGGAGGTTGCTGTGAGCTGTGTGAGGCCACGGCACTCTACCGAGGGCCATAAAGTGAGACTCTGTCTCTACAAAAAAAAAAAAAATCTGCTTATTAAGGGCAGTGCCTGTGGCTCAAAGGAGCAGGGTGCCGGCCCCATATGACAGAGGTGGTGGGTTCAAACCAAGCCCTGGCCAAAAACTACAAAAAAAAAAAAAAAAAAAATCTGCTTATCAAGAATAATTGTTCAACTGTATCTTCAGGGACATGTGGAGTAACTACTTGTCATATTTGAACTGGTGGTAGATTAGCAATGCCACAAGTATTTTAGTTATTAGGCAAAAATATTGCAGGATTTAACAAGAGTGCAAATACTGGCTTTAGTGATACTCAGTGGGAGAGAATTACAGTCTCCTTTAGAATATTGTTAGTAACATAGACATGCAGGATCCAGACGGCAAAGGTACCCGTGAGGTGTGGGGTCAGCTCATGTCACAAATCATTATCTGAATAACCTCATGGCATTTACTGAACTAGAGAGTTACTTACCAATAACAAGGATCTCTCTCTGTGGAGACACTTCCAGACTGTATTCCCTGCATTTCTGCATTTTTATGGGGCCAGCAGACCCAGGGTTGCCCAGTGAAAAGTCAACAGAATAGGCCAGGCCCAAAAATGTCCCTCAATAGTCCCCCCATGAAAAAAGGAAAATCTCTGGCTGGTTACTGGCCTGTAGGATACAGAGTGTCCAGGGCCATGCACCACAGGCCACAGGCTGACCAGTCTAGCACCTGGAACTGACCCGTGGAGCAGAAACCCTCCCACCCCGCAGCCCACCGCCTTGTGCCAGGGCCAAGGGCAAACCAGCGTGTGTTCTTGTAAGACGGAAAATGAAAATTTTGAAAAAAAAAATATATGTATTTTGATTGTGAACACGATTCAGAATGTGCTCGGTTCCTTGGCAACGTGGATGCCAGTGGCGTCTTTTCCAGAGCGGTTCGCGGGAGCTGCGCGATGCCCCTGCGGAACCCGCCTGCTCCTGCCCGGTCCATCATCATCGGCTACCCAGCCCCGGGCAGCCGCGGTAAGAGCACAGCGGTCCAAATGAAAAGACAAAAGTTCATTTCTTTTGTCTCCTTTCAGGGATACTGGAAGATGCAGCTGGGACCACAGACTGAGTCTGAACTCGGCTGTGGTCTGAACTCGGCTGACCCTCCACATCCTGTGTTGTTGAATGTCCTGATTTCTCCGTAAGGGTGTAACCAGCTCCCCACAGCTAAACAGCCATTAAAACGTGTGACTTTCTAGTCTAGATTCTTTTTGTAGTAAAAGTTATGCATTTGTAGCAATTTATAGCATAAACCATTGTCAGTTACACCACTGGGGGGTCATGAGGTTAGCAAGGGTTTATTGAACAACCTTAGTTAGATGAGACCATTGACAAAGAAATATTAGGTCACTTGTCAAAGCCCTATTAGAATAAATATAATTTTAAAGAAGTATTTTTTATAATTACTCTTCTTCTGTATTCTTATTCTATAAAATTCAAGCAGAAGACAGGGAGAATATTTACAGCAGATATAAAAGACCAGGTTAGTATGCTGATTTATAACAGTTGTCCGTGAGTGGCTAATAAATATGTACAAAGAACATTTTCCTTGATCCTTCCTTCTGTTCCTGAGAAACTAGGCACGATGTTATATAGGAAGCCAGTGTTTTGTAGTGAAGAAAAAAATGCTTTTCTGGGAGTGACAAGTCATTCAGTCTCTAATGAGATTCCCTTCAAATACCAATTATCTTTTAACTGTTCACACCCTTTTCCACTTTAAATACCTAAAATTCCCATATATTTTCACGTAGCCTAAATCTCCAAGCCGACTTAAGCAGCAAGAAAAGACCCTCAGACCAAGAGAAAAGACGTAAAAGCATCATCACTGAGTATTTATACACTTCACGCCTTAGTTCACTATGAAGGTGAACTATTTTTCATCTTTAAATCTTGCACTACCAACAAAAAACAATTTTAAGCAATATACTTTGGTTCCAGACATTCAATATACCACTTGGATGAAAAATTTTAAAGTACCTAACTCTTGTGTAGAAAGCATATCCTAATGTCCCATGAACGTGTGTTCGTAACAAGTTAGTTCAGGACCCCAGGACAAAATGACATAAGGAAGAATTAAAGACCATTTAGACACAGCCAACTCTTTTTTAACATTTAGTAGAAGATTCAGCCTGAGCAAGAGTGAGACCCCATCTCTACTAAAAATAGAAAAATCAGCCAGGGTCATGATGGAGGCCTGCAGCCCCAGTTGCTTAGCAGGCCACTGCAGGAGGATCACTTGAACCCAGGAGTCTGCTGCTGTGAGCTACGACAATGCCATGGTGTCACAGAGTGAGATTCTACCAAAAAAGATAATGGAACTACAAGTATACCTTCAAAATGATAATAAAATTAAATAAAGAAAAAATTAACAAATAGAAAATAAAGATTAGAGACGCAAGCCTGAAAACTTGCTCTTACGGTAAGATCTTAACACTAATTAGGATTTACACATTTTGTTTTCTCAGACTACATCAAATAACTTTAATGAGAGAAATGAATCATAATAATTTCACAGGACCTGTCTAACTTGATACTTATCTGCTTTGCCTCTTTATTTATATTGGGATAGGATTTCACAAAGGAAGTAAGTGCCTCTTTTTAACAGCCACATTTTCTCTCCTATTTTATGATTTTTACCCATGCAATTAGGATTCATCTGAAATATCTACAGGTAAGGCAATTATATCTCACAAGTAAATACTTGGTAGAGTGATTATAGCAAGTAACAGCAGCAATCCCATAATTTAAAGACATCATTTAGAATAATCAGGAAGATAAAGAGGAAAGTGCATGTAAATATTTCATTAAATGTGTCATAAAGTGTGGATGTTGTTCAGAGACATTTACCAATCTACCAAAGATATTTAAATTGGAAAGTAAACTTCATATTACAAAGGTAGACTTGGATGATTTAGAGGAAAGAACTTCTTATCTATTTAAAAAGCCCAAAATTCTAAAATTTGTTCAGTCATTCGGGAGTATGAAAACTTACATTTTCTTATTTACTCCCCACAGTAATCTAATTCTCTAAGATTTTAGTACAACAAAGATATTCTTATACAGATAGAAGTAAATTTCAATATGCTCAGAAAATGCCTTTCTACTGGGAACATTACTTTCACTTATAAGAAGAATAAAGAAGTGAATTCTATTTTAAACAAGTGAATTCACTCTTCAAAAGAAAATATATCTGAGGTATATTTTGATGACCCATTTTTGATAGAAAAAGATATCATTTTGTAGAAAATATAAATATCCATAAAACTTTGAACTAATGCCCTTGGACAAGACAGCTGATGCAGGTGCTTTATTTTAAAACTATGCCTTTTAATTTGGAAAGTTCTGTTCACACAGCAGTTTTATAGGAACTTGCCAATCTTTTTGAGTATATTATTTATCTTTACTCTTTTGATTTCTGCTGACTCTAATGGTTTATTTAATTTCATCTCCTGAAATATATTCATTTTGAAAAGAAGAGCGCTAAGCTGCATACTGTCATGAACAGAGTGGGTAAATATTCACTTTTAAATGTCATGATTTTAATAATGATAAAAATGTGGTTTTTAAATGTTCGTTATTTAATTTAGAAGTTTATTGAAAGTACATGAATTATTTATTTTGTTAAAGATAAAATTAATATAAACATATCTGAAATTATCTCTCACAATACATGGGATAAGAGGATATTTGATGCTACAGGAATGCAGGTTACAGGATTTTAAGATGGGCCATAAGAACCTTTTACAGGGGTCCTCAAACTACGGCCCGCGGGCCCCATGAGGTGCTGTGATTGTATTTGTTCCTGTTTTGTTTTTTTACTTCAAAGTAAGATATGTGCAGTGTGCATAGGAATTTGTTCATAGTTTTTTTGTTTGTTTATTTTATTTTAACTATAGTCCGGCCCTCCAACAGTCTGAGGGACAGTGAACTGGCCCCCTGTTTAAAACGTTTGAGGACCCCTGATAGCCTAATACCAATATAGTCATTAAACACGTTAAGATTAGTTTGAATGTTAACATATGCATTTTGTCCTGAATCCCAGCAATTAGAAGACATGAAAAAAAAAAAAAAAAGCCATGATAGCTAGGGATACACATACCAGTACAACACAGTCCCTTAATATAAGAAACATTAAAATTGAGGGAGATACTTGTCAAATTAAAAAATGTGGCAGTTCTAGAGATTGTATTCTGAATTTGTATTAAAAATAAGTAACTGCAAACTCACTAGACCCAAGAGATGTCTGTGGAACACTCCACCAGGTAACAGCAGAATACACATGTCAATTCTTACCAAATGCACATGGAACATTCTCCATGTTAGGATATAAAACAAGCCTCAGTACATTTAGAAGAAATAAAAGCATACAAAGTATATTCTCACACTGAAGTAAAATTAGAGACTAAACAAAAAGAACCTGGGAAGATTCCAAATAAATGGAAATTAAACAATACACCGCTAAATAACCAATTTGTCATGAAGAAATTACAAGGAAATATAGAAAATTATGTGAGATGAATGAAAAGATACAGGGTATCAAAACTTATGGGTACAGATAAGTCAATGCTTAGAGCAAAATTTATAGCAGTAAATGCATATATGAACTAAGGAGACGGTCTTTAAATCAGTAGCCCAACTTCAACTTTACAGCATGGAAAAAAAACCAGACCGAATCCAGAGGAAAGGAAATGATAAGACTCTGAATGCAAAATTGATGAACTAGAGAAGAGAAAACCAATAAAGAAAAAAAAAAAAAAGCTCTTTGAAAATATATAAAATTGACAAAAATCTTAATTAGACTGACCCACAGTAAAAGATAAAAGACACAATTATTGGGATCAGAAATAAAAACGGATCTTTACTACTGACTTAATAGAAAACAAATTAATACAAGGGAATGCTATGAACAATTGAACGCTAAAATACTAGATAACCTAGATGAAATGAAAAATTCCCAGAAAAACACAAAGTGCCAACATAGAAAATTGAAGGTGTAGATGATTTCATTGATGAATTCTACCAAACTTATGAAAAAGAAGTAATTCAAACATTTCTCAAGCTCTTCCAAATAATAGAAGTGAATATTTCCCAACTTACTCTATGAGGCCATTACCACCCTGATGCCCAAACCAGACAAAGACAACTCAAACCAAGTACAGAGCAATATGTACAAAATGTGGACTCGAGAATCCTCAACAAAACACAGGGGGCGGGGGGCTGGACGACAATATAGACAAAGGATTCTACATCACCGAGGCAAAGCAGGAAGGAGAGCGAGGTCAGCTTAACATCTGAAAACCAGGGCGCCGGCCCCATATACCGAGGGTGGCGGGTTCAAACCCGGCCCAGGCCAAACTGCAACCAAAAAATAGCCAGGCATTGTGGCAGGCGCCTGTAGTCCCAGCTACTCGGGAGGCTGAGGCAAGAGAATCACTTAAGCCCAGGAGTTGGAGGTTGCTGTGAGCTGTGTGAGGCCACGGCACTCTACCGAGGGCCATAAAGTGAGACTCTGTCTCTACAAAAAAAAAAAAAAAAAAAATCTGAAAACCAGTTACTGTAATGCAGTACGTATTTTATTTCGGTTTGATTATAACTAGCATACCCCAAATAAGTGTCTGTATATGTGTGTATTTATAATATAATTTAATTATATAGCAATATAATGATTAAATTATATATTCTTATTTAGTATATTTTACATATAAAACATTTTAAGAGCTGTTATCACAAATTGCTACAAACTCAAGGCTTAAAATAACATAAATTTTTTCTCTCACAGTTCTGGAGACCTGAAGCCTGAATTTGGGGTGTCAGGAGAGCTGTGCCCCCACGAACGTTGTAGGTGAGCCGTGTCCCTTGCCTGCCCACCTTCCAGTGGCTCGAGAATTCCTTGCTTGTGGCTGCATAACGGCTGCCACCTCTGCCATCTCCACGTCAGCCTTCTCCTCCTCCGTGAACAGCTTTGCTGTCTCTTCAGAGAGCAGTCGCCACTGGATTTTCCTGGATCACCCATGTGGATCTCATTTCAAGATCTTGGAATTAGTTACACCTGCAGAGAACCTTTTTTCAAACAAGCTTACATTCACAGATTCTGAGGGGTCGCATGTGGGCATATATTTTGGTGGGGCTATCATTCAACTCATAATACTGTGTTAATGTAATAAAAGACAAAAATCACAATCAGCCCAAAAGATGCAGAAAAAAATCACTTGCAATTTAAAATAAATTATAGATTGCCTCATATTTAATTATGAAAGAATAGATACTTTTCTCCTAACATCAGGAAAAACAGTTTGAAACCACTTATTGACTGGAAGGTCTAGTCAGGCAAATTAGATGAGAAAAGACAGTGACACCACTCTGATTTGAAAGATGATATCTAGATGACCCAATCTTATATACAGAAAATCCTGAGAAATCCACCTTCAAACTATCACAATTAATAAACATGTTTAGCAACTTCAAAGGATACTAGATCAATATATGAAAATCAGTTGTCTTTCTATACACTAGCAATGAACAATTCAATAGAGAAATCAAGAAATCAATTTCATTTAAAACAGCATTGAACAGAATAGATTATATCATAATAAATTGAGAAAAATTGCAAAACTAAGTGTGCTGCAAAAAATTGTTAAAGAAAATGCAAATAAATGAGAAGACAGCCCTTATTCACATATTGGAGACACTGATAATGTGAGTCAGCAATGCTCCTTAGTTAGATCTGGAGATTCAGCGCTATCTTTATCAAAAACCCACCGGCATCCTATGCAGAAATTGAAAAAAATCTGAAAAATTTATATAGAAATGCAAGAGACTTAAAATAGTAAAAATTCTCTTTAAAAATAAGAGCAAAGTTGGAGGACTTCCTAATTTCAAAACTCTGTGAAAAACCGCTGCTTGAGCAATGTGCTGCTTGCATAAGGATGGACATATAGGTTAGAGGAATTAAATTGAGAATCCATAAATAAGCCGTCACTTTTATTAATTAATTATTAATTAATTGGTTTGTGGTAGGAGTTCCAAGACATTTCAATATAGAAAGGGTAATCTCCAATAAATGGTGCTGGGACCAATGCACATCCTATAGAAAATGTCTTGGACACTTCCTCACAGAATATGTACAAAAGTAGTGAATCACAGACAGAGAGGCAAGATTTTAAACTGTAAAACTTGTGAGGAAACATAGGCATGTCCACGTGTGACTGTGGGTTAATCCTGATTCCTCAGGTTTGATGCCAAAAGCACCTGTGACAACTCAAACACCTGATAAGCAGCTTTATAACTTAAAAGTTTTCAAGGATGCCATCAAGAAAGTGAAATGACAACAGATAGATGGGGGAAAATATTTGCAAGACATGTATCCGATAAATTCCGTATCAACAATACAAAGAGAAACATTACAACTCAACTATGAAGAGACAATAACATTAAAAATGAAGAGAGGGAATACACATTTCTCCAAAGACTCTGTAGAAAGGTCTGTAGTCACAGGGGGAAAAAAATGTTATCATCATTAACCTTCAGGGAAGTGCAAATCAAAACCACAATGACAGGCCATTTCACATCCTGATTAAATTACCATGATCAGCAAGGTAGGTAATGACAAGTGTTTATAAGGATATTTTCAGGTTGGAACCCTCATATCCTGGTGGAGAGATGATGGAGCTCTTTTGGTCAGCACTGTAGCTGTTCTTCAAAATGATAAACATTTAGTTAGTACATGATACAACAATTCAACTCTTAGATATGATCAAGAGAAATGAAAGTGTCTGTTCACACAAACACTTGTACATAAATGTTCATAGCAGTAGTATTCATGTGGCCCAAATTGAAGCAGCTTATATGTCCAACTGATCAATGGAGTAATAAAAGAAGGTAGGTATATCTATCCAATGGAATATTATTCAGCATTCAAAGCCAGTTTAGTACCCATCTGTGCTATAAAAAAGGTGAACCTCAAAATATTATGTAAAAATGTCAGTTGCAGAAGACCATACATAGTATGATTCTATAAAGTGTCTACACTAAGCTAACCCATAAACACAGGAGGTTGGTAGTTACCTAGAGCTGAGGGGGAAAAGGGACTTATGGATGGTGGAGATTTACTTTTAGGGTGACAAAAATATTATGAAATTTAGTGTCTGACATTTGCATAGCTCTGTGACTAGTTTCAAATGATCGCGGGGTAGTCTTTATATGAGCTAATTACATGGCATATGACTCATATAACTATAAAGGTGTGAAAATAAATACAGTATGTGTGGTAGAGGAAGACAAAATACAAGAAAATTCATACAAATTTCACTTACAAACTTTGATTTTTGTTTTTATACTGAGTATATAAAAACGTGTATCATTACACATTTTTTTCTGACAGCTGTTGTTTCCTATACAAAATGAACAATTTCTTAAAAGATTTTTTTTTTTTTGTAGACAGAGTCTCACTTTATGGCCCTGGGTAGAGTGCCGTGGCCTCACACAGCTCACAGCAACCTCCAACTCCTGGGCTTAAGCGATTCTCTTGCCTCAGCCTCCCGAGTAGCTGGGACTACAGGCGCCTGCCACAACGCCCGGCTATTTTTTGGTTGCAGTTTGGCCGGGGCCGGGTTTGAACCCGCCACCCTCAGTATATGGGGCCGGCGCCTTACCAACTGAGCCACAGGCGCCTCTTTAGCTCATGGTTCTGTGAATTGGTGAACTTCAAGAGGGGTGTGGCATTAAATAGGCAATCATGTATGCTGGCATGATGTTTGATATTTAGGCATACAAGTCCCTCAACTGTCAATTGTATGTTACTGCAAATTTTTTTTTTACTAGAAATACATATTATTTCCTGATGCATGTGAGAGGTATTTCTCTGTTACTGTGGGATATATCAAATTTTTCCCTCTATTGTTTTACCTCAGAGCTGGACCCTGGAGACAAACAGAACACTTGGAGGTGACAATAGTGCATGCCCTTGCTCAGCCTCCGGCCGGCTTGCAGCAGATGTGGGGAAAGAAGCAACTATTAAAGAAGCTGTTTTATAAAAGCGCCTGTGAACCAAAAATGAAGGCTCAATTAGAAATTGAATTACAATGAGGAAAATGAGAACTAACACACGGCCCAACGAAAAAAAAAAAAAGAATGTCAGGTGCAGAATATATTCAAATAAATAAAGAAAACATAGTAGAAATACTTACTTTAAATTGGAATGAAGTAACTGAAAGAAAGGTCAGGCTAATGTTTTCCAGAAAGATATAAAATAATTCATCTTTCTTTCAGCAGATTTTCCTACCTTCTCCCTAGAACAAATGAAGACCAAAATTCTTGTCTCTATTTTATACACTGTAGGAGCCCTCACCTACAGTAAAGAAAGTTGATATTCTTAAAAATGGATCAAATACAGAACATTTTCAATGATTTTAACTTTAGGGCTTCGATTTAAGTTTAAACATCTATTTTCTGATTCAATTTGAGTAACTTACTATATGTTTATATATTTTCATGTTTGTTAATTATCCTAGTTAAATGTTGTATGCTATATAATTTTTAGCCCAGTCTTATCAGCTTGAAATTGTGCTTCATGTTAAGAAGAATGAAAATTTCATGCCATTCATAGAAATATAAAAAGATTAAATCTGGGCATTTTTCTTTCTGAATTATACTTTGTATATATTAGGTAAAGTTTTTTATTATTATTATTACAGGTAATCTGGAATTTAGAAAACATTTCATCACAACCTGAACAAAATGTCATGCATTTTGAATGTTTGCTAAGTAAGTGGGGGAAGGTACAGTGGCTGAAAGAAAAAAGACTTCTTCACCCTCTGAAGGTTCACTGAAAAATCAACTCATGAAATACAGATTAACTGGGGGAAAAAAAGATATATAATTTATTACCATGTACATGAGGGAGAATGACAGCTTCATTACCCCACACCCAGTGGGATGGAGAAATGTAGAGGAGGCTTGGCTGGCACAGGTGGTCTTGTTATATGGATGAGATCTCACAGGCGGAAGCCCTCAGAGAGAATAGCTGGCAAATGTCTCTCTCTCTCTTTTTTTTTTTTTTTTGCAGTTTTTGGCTGGGGTTGGGTTTGAACCCATCTCCTCTGGTATATAGGGCCAGTGCCCTACTCCTTGAGCCACAGGTGCCGCCCGATGGTAAATGTCTTTTTCAGACTTCACTTATTCCTTCCTAATCCAGGCAAGGGAAGGCCTGGCTGAATCAGTGCTGAATTTCCACAAATGTAAATCAGCCCCACATAAGACAGCTTTGCAGGGTTACTCCTGTTTGTTGGGTTTCTGAACAGCCATCTACAAACATATTTTAAAGAAACATATTTTGGTATAAAATATTTTGATGCCTTTCAAAAGGTGGAGTAATTCAGTAATTCAATATTTAAGCTCAACATATCTCTCTTGTGTTTCTCACACTTTACAAAATAAAATAAAAATACCTGTAATGAGAAAGATATTTGTATTACATCCTAGGATAAACTGGAAAAAAACATGAATTCATGGGCTATCAACTCTATGTCAGGGTCTATGCACAATGTCATTGATATAGAGATAAATAAATTAGAATCCTAATTCCCAGAGAACTTGAAGCTTGAGTGGGAGTAATGGAAAAAGGTCCTTTATTTCCACAAAGACTGCTGCTTCTAAGGAGCAGACAGACTTTACAAAACTATTAATGTTTTTATTGGTGTAAAATTACATACATATCTGTAAATACAGAATTAGCTCTCTCAACATAGCAAACATTTAGGAATTTATATTCTACAGAAGTAGAAATTGAATCTAAATAAACCTTTAGGGCTCAGCATTGAGATTAGGTCTGTTTATATAAATGCTTTTACCATTTTTATTGCATTAGCCCGACCTAACCTGCTCCTAATTAGTCATTCTATCAAAGAGTTACTTATTTACAGATTGGCAATCGTGTTGATCAAATAAACAGCCAATTGTTATGTAATTAATTGTGTCCAAATAATAATGCTTGCATATATTACCCCCATGTCCTTGATAAACATATATCAACATTTGCACAAGATTATTTTCAAAGTGATACGGGGAAATTCTACTGCAAGGAGTGACATTTCCAGTGAAGGGAAAAAATGGGATTCACTCTCACATATTGAAGGAAAAGATGAAGTAAAAAGATATAATTTGGGGTACAAAATCAACCAGCCTTTCTGGTCAGTATTAACTGTTCTTCTGATAAATGTAAAATTTGCTTGAAGAAGGGGCCAAGTCTGTAGCTAAAGAAAAGAGATAAAATCCATTCCCCCAAGAATGAAGGTTTATAAGTTCTAGGCTGCCTGTCTGGTCCCTTATCATCTGGGTGAGTGTTCAGCTAGCTATTGAGACCTCTGTTGTAATTATAGTGGGGACCAGAAAGTAAAGAACTTACAGGGGTGTGTTACCAGGCCCCAAAGTGGAGGTTTTTCCAAGTTCTTGGTGTTCAGTGCAAAAAAAGAATTTTGGGACATACCACATAAACCAAGCGAGCAAAAGCTTTATTGAAAATCAAAGTACACTCTGAGGAAAGAGAGGAAGTAAAGCTCAGAAGAACAGGTGCGCTGAGAGCAGGGATCTGAGATAATCGCAGGGAAGAATAACCAAAATAATTGGCTTTTACTAAAAAGTAGGCAGTGATGCCTAGAATTGAGTGCCCATCCATTTTTGTACTTTACGGTTGCCTCAGAACTG